>NC_134601.1:50773470-51082637 GCF_037038515.1 Microtus pennsylvanicus
TTCCCTCATCCCTTTTACTAGGAATTAGTTGCTACTCTCATTCCTTCCTCAGCCATCTAACTTAATTTCATTTTGAATGTGGAGCATAGGCATCTCTTTCATCATACGTTATTTCTAAATCTCTTATTTATTGGAGAACTTACTGGCTTTGCACTAAGGTTTTATACTTTGAAACTCAGAACCTTTTTTATCCCTTAGAAATCTTAGCTTTCTATACTCCAAATCCTTATCGCTCAAGACAGTGGCTCTGTAAGGAGTTTCAGAGTTACAATTTCAAAGTAAACTCCAAGACTATGATTCTTTGTTTTATGCGTTGGGTTCTTGTCCAAGGCAATAAGTCTCATCCTCAAGGTCTAACTTTAATGGGGAATGCTGAGGGGTAATGAGGAGTAAAAAGAGAATGAAAATCTATCTGTTAATGCGCCAAGATATTATGTCTCTCCATTCCTCTTCCTAGTAAATCATTGCACTTGGATACTTCAATGGAGTTGTTCTCCCTTTAGCATCTCCAGAAGTTATTCAAGGCTCTTGAAAGGTTCTTAAGAGCTTGCTGAGGCTCTGCTTTTGTTTGTTTCATGATTCAGAGGAGACTTATATTTACACAGAATCTGTGTGTCTAGAATAATAACTCTAATATTTAGAATTCATAGGATTAGTTATTAGAATGAGTTGTGAGCATGAAGATAAGAATTGTTGAGTCCTTGAAACTGAGAAAGAGCCACTAGTTTAAATGCAGCTAAAGGGAAATTCAGGATGAATATAAAATCATCAAGAGCAGTTTTTTTATTATTTCTTTTATTTTTGAAGTTATAGTGTAATTACATAAATTCCCCCTTTGCTTCTTCCATTCAAATCCTTCCTTAAACCATTCCTTGCTCTCTTTATAATTCATGGCCTATTTCTTCATTAATTTTTCTTACATGTATATATGAACATGTATTATGCATATATTCCTAACTAAAGCTTACTTAGTTCATTGATGTTACTTGTATGTATCTTTTCAGGGCTGACCAATTGGTGTGTTCTTCCCCAGGGAAGAATTTTTCCTTCTTTCAGCATTCTTATTTGCCTATAATTAATTGTGTGGGGTTAAGGCTTATTGTTCTTTCTTGCTATCACATTGAACCAAAACTCATGCTTAAAACATAGTGGTGATGCCTATTCAAAGACCAAGGGAAAGACTTAAGTTTAAACAGGGAGGTGGGGATCCAATGATCTGGTAGTCTTGTATGAGTAATCCACTTTTATCTCTCATACAGTGCAATACTCTTAAAATAGGGATATCTAGGAAAAGAAGAGAGAATATTTATCTAATATTTATACCTCCTGCCATCTCCTAGCCCTAACTTTTATGAATCGTCAAGTGACATGGGAAATGGTGTATGGTTGTCTGACTTAGGTGGCAAAGTTGCCAGAGAGAAGGAGAAGGCATGCCAAAATGTCTGTGAGTTGCCTTTAGCTCATCAGTGAGGATTCTGTATATGATATGGACTCTTATGGTTTATTATATGTAATTCCTCTCACTGGCTCACCAGTATAAGGCCAAACTGCCACTAAATATCCATAAAACAAGCAATTTCCATTTGTTTTGATTCATGTGGCAATATCTTCTAATTTATTGCTGTCTTCCAGCATCTATACTCTGGTAGCAGCTTAACTTGGATTCCAGCCTTGGTCACGTAGCAAAATGTGTCCAATGAGACAATATGAAATATACTGGCAAGTAGAAATTTGGAATACTTACTTATTGGGGTTTCCTTTCCTGGATTCTGTTAGAACTCTTGATTACTCAGCAGTAGGCTTGTTGGATTATGAAAAAACATGTGGTCCAGTTACACTTCCATCCCAGCTGACAGCCAGCCAATTTCCAGACACATTACGTGACATCCTCAACTGCCAGCTGACTGGAGACCAATGCATAACTGAATCCAGCTGATTTCAACCCAAATTGCAGACTCATAGAGTTGGGAGCTAAATAATTGTTATACGAAGCCACCCTGTTTTATGTGGTCTGTTGCACAGCAATCATTAACTGATGCACCATTCACGAGAGGAATTTGCAGTATGTGTGCTGAGGATCAAATGGAATGTCTTATAAGTGGAGTAGTAAGCACACAAAGTCAACACTGTTCTCTCTCATGGTCTCCTTAGGCTCCTCCAATATATACCTGCAGGTGGTCATTAATCCCGAGGGTGGAAGGAATGAAAAGATGCAAAATCCGGCTTATGGTGGAAGATTCAATATTGACTGAAAGTAGTTCAGAACTTGTCAAGATATAACAGACAAAATTTTCTTTCATGGAATAGAATGAGGCTCCCCAAACTATCCTTTTCCCTCCTGTCTTTCTTTTGAGAATCTTCCTAAGGTAAAGAAAAGGGGTTATCTTGCTATGAGTTTTCAGAGCGTGAGGAAATGTACATATCTCTAAATTGTTCTTATTGTTTCTTTAACTTTATTATAATGGAAGACAAAATAGAAAGAAAAAGAAAAAGCTTTTCCATTGGCTCAATTTACCACTATTAATATTTTAATAGCTAGCTTAGATTGAATACTTACTCATTTCTGTGCCAAACTTTATATGCATTGTTTCATGCAATCCCCATAACAACATATGAGATAATATATTATTTTCCTTATTTTACAGTTGAAAAAATTGAGAGAAATTAAATTACCTAAATTTCTGCATTGAATAAAATGGCTAAAATCCAGAACAGTTTGATTCCAAAAAAAGTTGATTTCATTTTGGCAAAACATTGCTTCTTAAATGGATGGTAGCATTTTAAAATTTATTGTGTGCAATTATTTTACTTGCAACAACAACAACAAAACAAATATTGAGAAGGACTGGGAGAGCATAAATAAGTGCTAAAAGTCTAGTTATACTTTCATGTTGGGAACCAGAGCCCTGGGCAGAGAAAAGTTAACAGGGGCCACTTTGCAGCTCTTGGATAGATGTTCTTGTTCCAGGGGATTCACACAGAATAAAGATGATGTCAATGATTCCTGTAGAATTTGGCCTGGGGAAAGAGAAGCCAAATTTTTCTTCTTAAAGTAATAGTGCTTTTCAATGAATTTTCCTGATAATCGCTTTCTTGTAAAGAAACTAAAGAAGATATATAACCAGAGAAAGCGTAATTGGTTTACAGGCCTCTGCTGATACCTATGTAAGTATTGATACTGTGAAGTGAGGAATTGGGACATCATCGATGTGCTTTTTAATATAATTACTAATGCAAATGATTAACTATTTGCAGTGAAAGAAGATTCTCTTTTAAAATAACTTCCTAGTCTTCTCGAACGGCAGACATTGTACAAATTATAGGGCATATTTACTTGAAAAATGTTTAGAAACTAGTTTAATGATGGCATTTCTCAGTCACTATTTCTAGATTCTTAGCAGCCATAGAAAATAAAATCCTCTTTGCAATCTATCCACCATCATGGAACACCAAACTTTCACAGAGTGGTCAGATTCAATACTTCTCATCTATCCTTGTAGCCTGGGCAGGAACACAACTCATTCTGCAGAACAGATGACATTTTAGATTCCATCTCAGAAACACCTTTGCTTCTCAGGTCATTCCTAGGAAGCTTGTTAGTTCCTTCAGAATTTAATTCATAGAAGATGAGCTTATACAAGCCTGACCAAAAGCTGAGTAACTGGCTGTTGCTATTGTCTTTATTCCTCTAAATAGTCAAGGAATTACACATTCAGTATGCTCGCATAGTAATACAAAGAGGGCTATCCCAATGAGTAGTGTGAAAGAAATAGACACAATTATTTCTTTTTCAGCTTAACTTTATTAAAGATACATAACAAGATCATCTCAGGACTCAGTGTTGACCTATTGGTCTTAAAGCATAATTGTGCAGATAAATATCGTGCCTTGATATAATTTATGTAAGAGTGACTTCAAACTTCTTTTAAATGGCACACCTTTAAATACAAAGATAGTTGCCAAGGGAAGATTCATTGGGAACTATTTTGGAAATGAAGAAGAATAAAATATGAAGTTGACCTGATACGTCTTAAAATCTGAGTAAAACAGAAGGGATTGCGATTAAGTAGTAAAATTCTAAATTTCATATTTGTGCATCCACATGGATTTAAGACATTCAAACATTTATCTAATGTTTTTGGAAAGTATAAATCCATAATCTAGGGATGTTTTCTTGGGATTCTTTGATGCATAAATAAATATTTTAGGATTGCCAATATAGGCTTAGGAAGACCTCAGTCTATAGAGCAGAAGACCTGACTTCAGTCCCTAGAATCCACACTAACAATATTAAGAAAAGTATGTTGAGTACTTTTAATCCCAGCACTAAGGATGCAGAAAAAGATAGAAGCCTGGTAATCAATAGTCAGCTATACTAGCCTTCTTAGCAAGTTCTAGGCAGAGAAAGTCTCTGTCTCCCCCAAAAGTGAACAAAGTCTGAGTCTCGTGTGAACACCACACGAGTTGTCCTCTAACCTACATTCACATATATGCACACACATGAACATGTACACAAATGCATACACACATAGATGCGAATAGAAAAAATATTTTAACTACTAAGGGCCAGATGGTAAAGTAAGTGCTATAGATATTTTCTAACTACATAAGTCAGCCAAAGCAAGCTTAATGGGAATAGTAGCCCTTTGACTGAAAGGGAAGGAGGGCAGGGTTTAGAAATGTAAAGAGGAGAGGTAATTATTTTTTTTCTTTTTACTCAGGCCCTTTAAATTTATGAGACAATGTAGGAGGTATAACAAATAGTGCTATAAGCTCCACACCCTAACTATTTTTAAGATATTTCAGATATCCTGAATATCTTTAATCTACACAGCGTTAGTAACTGACTAATTACTAAATACTAACTGACGAGTTACTAAATACTAGTTATTATTTCACATCTCAAAAATTTCTTTACCTTTTTGCTTTTTGTACCTGCATCTCTGTAGATTGTTACTCTCTTAAAAACGACTTGAAGGTTTCTGTCTCTCAACTATCTTTATCCCATGTCTTCTGGATTTTTTTTACTTCTATTTAAACTGTTTCATTTGCCTCTTGATTTGTCTTAGTTGGGATTTTGTTACTGTAATGAAACACCAAGACCAAAAGCAAGCTGGGAAAGGGTTTATTTGGCTTACACGTCCAAATTGCTGTTCATCTCTGAAGGAAGTCAGGACACAACTGAATAAGGCAAGAACCTGCAGGCAGGAGCTGTTACAGAGGCTGTAGGAAAGTGTTGCTTACTGACTTTCTCTTTAATAGCTCACTCAGCCTGTTTTCTTATTGCACCCAGGACCCCCAGCTCAGGGGTGTCACTACAGGCTGGACACTCCCACATCAATCACTAACTAAAAAACGCCCAACATGCTCGCCTACAGACAGATCTTACAGAACCATTTTCTCAGGTGATACTCCCTCCTCTCTGATGACTCTAGCTTGTTTCAATTTGACATTAAAACAGCCAGCACAAGGTTGTCTACAGGTGACTGAAAATTTCAGTATGTTTCCATGTATGTTCCTTGACAGACAGGATCTAAATGGGATGGTCTATCACATTCAGTTTAGAACATCTCTTTTAGGAGAGCTCCTAGAAACCCATAAATCACTCTCTATTTTTACATGACTGGGAAGATCCAGCCATGTTTGAAATGGTAGGGCCATTTGGGACAAACTGTAATTCTCTGAAGCCCACTCCTTCTCAGTAAATGGTAGCACTCAATTTTTATGACCTGCCCTTTAAGCTGAAGGCAAAGCGGAAGCAAAGTTAAAAATTAAACAGGATTCTACTAAAAGAAAGGACTTTAGTAGTGTGTGTGTATGTGTGTGTTTGTGTATGTGTGTGTGCATATACATCCTTGTGGTAGGAAGAAGTAAAAAAAGAGTTGTGTGAAGGGGAAGGAATAAAAAAAACATATTAGGGTGTAGAGACGAGGCGAGTGGGCCTGCTTTTCGTCCCGCCTGGCTCCCGCACGGCTAGCTTAGCCCCAGAATAATTACACGGAAACTATATTCTTTTAATCACTGTTTGGCCCATTAGTTTCAGCCTCTTATTGGCTAATTCTCACATCTTGATTTACCCATTTCTAATAATCTGTGTAGCACCACAAGGTGTTGGCTTACTGGGAAAGAATCAGCATGTCTGACCTGGTGCCTGGCTCCATGGCATCTGCATCACTGCCTTCTTCCTCCCAGCATTCTGTTCTGTCTTCCCTGCCTACCTATGTTCTGACCTATCTGGCCAAGCAGTTTTCTTTATTAATTAGCCAATGAAACAACAGATAGACAGATGACCCTCCTCCATCATTTCCCTTTTTTCTGTTTAAACAAAAAGGATGGCTTTCATTTTAACATAGTAAAATTACATATAACAAAACAGTTATCAAGCAAGAATTACAGTTACAATATTTATATCTACTTTTCTTTTATCATAACTAAGGAAAACAATAACTATCTATCTATTCTTAAACTCCATCAAAGACTCCCGAAGGATATAATATTACCTAAGTAAACAAGTAACTCTATCTCTAGAAGTGACAGAGACATCTCGCTGCCTGGACAGTCACCCAAAGTTCTTTTGTACCACTGGGGCATCCATCTTCAGCCTTCAGGCCCATAGTATCCAGAGACATTTCCATGAAGCAGGAAATTTCAAAGGCAGTTCAGTCGTTATCTGCTGTGTCTAAGATCAGTATTTCATTCTCCTAAAACTTCTCTCCTTTCTTTAGAAGGCTACCTTTCCCATATCTTTCTTTTGTGTGTACAGATACCTGGAGTATCTCTATTTATTCAGATTTCTTTTTTTGTGTTTACATTTTTATTATTTATTTCTTATTTTTTGAGACAGATTATCTCTCACCTTCATATTGACCATGAACTCTTTATATATATATATACTAAGAATAACTCTGAACTCCTGATCCTAGTGCATCCACCTCCAAGTACTACTAGTATTTCAGGTATGTGCCACCAAACTGAGTTCTGGAGATATTATCCAGAACTTTTTGCATGTTAGGTAACCACGTTACCAAGTGAGCTGCATCCCCAGTACCAGATTTCCTTTTCTTATAAATACTTCAATTATATTGAGTTAGGACCTTCTTTAACAACCATATTTTAACCTAAATTCCACTTTAAAGTCACATTTTCAAGTATTAAGGGCTATAACTTCAACATACAAAGTGGTCATGCAAGATAGTTTACCCCATAATAATTACCATGTCTGAAGAGGAGTAAAGGAATGCTGGAAGGAAGTAGTTACTGTGAAACACCATTCTATGAGTATCTATAATTATTTTTTCTTAATATTCAAAATAATATCCAAGAGAATGGCACTTATTTATATACTTATAAAATAAGAAACTGAGCAACAAATAGCTTAAGATGATAAAGTAATTGAGAATTCAACTCCAGGCATAATTTTTTTTCTCAATTCTATATTCTTGCCACTACACACTTCTACTTCCTAAGAAAACTCTGACAGACAGTTATGGAAATTTAGAAGCAGAATACATATAGACTACATACAAGGCTCAAGGTATCCAGTCAAGAAAATAATTAAGTAGAAAACAACTGAAATGCTTGAATCAGGCAAAGAGAATACTAATATGAAAGTGATCATTTAAGAAAAGTATTGAGACTGATTGTTTCTCTTTTTATTATTTTTATTTTATTACTTTAAAAATACCAATCCAAATTCTCATTCCATCCCCTCCTCCCACTCTCCTCCGACTCACCCCACATACCCTTTTCCCACCCCTTCCAATCCTAAGAGAGAGCAAGGCACCCTGTCCTGTTGGAAAGTCCAAGGCCCTCCCCACTATATCTAGATTGAGCAAGGTATCCTTCCAAAGAAAATACGATCCCAAAAAGCCAGTACATGCAGTACAGACAAATCCCAGTGCCACTGTCATTGATCCCTCAGTCTGCCCCAACTGTTAACCACATTCAGAGGGACTAGTTTGATCCCATGCTCATTTACTCGCAGTGCAGATGGAGTTGGTGAGCTCCCATTAGCTCAGGCAAATTGTTGAGACTGATTTTTATGAAGAGCTTATATATCCGGCATTTCTTTATTATAACAAACAATAAGATAGATATTATGACTTCCAAGAATTAAGATATAGAAAGTTTACACAATTTGTTTAAGGGGCACACAGCTTGTAAATGATAGAGCAAACATTTGAACAATGATGTCTGACACATAGCATGAAGAGTAAAACATCATTTTTAAAAAAAGAGCATGGGCTAATTTGGAATAGCTGAACATAGCGGACAATGAGGAAGAATGGGAACTCAAGAACAATCGCAGTGGGTTTTTGATCCTACTGCACTTACTGGCTTTGGGGGGAGCCTAGGCAGTTTGGATGCTCACCTTAGGAGACCTGGATAGAGGTGGGCGGTCCTTGGGCTTCCCACAGGTCAGGGAACCCTGATTGCTCTTGGAGCAGATGAGGGAGGGTGACTTGATCGGGGGAGGGGGAGGGAAATGGGAGGAGGTGGCCTGGAGGAGGCAGAAATTCTTAATAAATAAATAAATTAAAAAAAAGAGCATGGGCACTAAGAGACCAATGTAGAGTTAATTGTAACAGCCATTATCCAAGGCAATGAGGGCTGGACCAAGGTGATGAAGATAGAAAAGAAAGGAAGGAGTCCATTAAAGAGATGGTGGTGAATGAAAAGAAAGCATAATGTGGACGTCAGTTGTTTCTAAAAGCTACTGGGTCCCCTGCCTATTCATCCATGACTAAATCAAAAGGAAGAAAATGAGTACGATAGGTTTACTGCATTAATATTATAAATCCACATGACTTGTTCTTTCCTGTCAAAAGGTAATATAATATTCTAATCTCAAAGGAGAGAGGCACTTGCCCCAAAAACAACAATCTAACTACTATTTATTAGATCTATTGGTGATTTACACACAATGGCTTCCTTAGCAACAAGGAACTAACAACTTAGTTGTTGAGGATTCACATAGAATCTCTAATTTCTGAAATTATATTTGAAAACTGTCTTTTGACAAATAATATATTTGCTTACTGTTAAAAGAAGAAAATACTTGGAAATATATCTTCAAAGGTATTCCTGTTGAAGGAGCTGCAGGCTGCATCCCACCACCCAGCTCCCACCACTGGCTAGCTTTACCCGAAAAAACAACACACAAACTGTATTCTTTTAAACACTGCCTGGCCCATTATATCTAGCCTCTTGTAGGCTAATTCTCATGTATTAATTTAGCCCATTTCTAATAATCTGTGTAGCACCACTAGGTGTGCTTACCGGGAAAGATTCTAGCCTACGTCCATCCTGGGTTGGAGCTTCATCGCATCTGCCCCAGAGAGCAGAGCTAAGGCATATGAGCTCACTTCCTCTTCCTCCCAGCATTCTGTTCTGTTTACTCCACCCACCTAAAGGCTGTCTATCAAATGGGCCGAGGCAGTTTCTTTATTAGCCAATGACCTTTCTCCATCAATATTCTTATAAACATTGATGATCTTAGTCAAACCAAAGAGTATAGAGTTCATACAATTATGAAGAATATTTAACTAATTAAACTTTAAATTCAACATGGAGAATCCATTTAGTGTGGTCTGCATGTACATACATTGGTGTTTTTGATTTTAGCCATTCTGACAGGTGTAAGCTGGTATCTCAAAGTTGTTTTGATTTGCATTTCCCTGAACACTAAGGAGGTTGAGCATGACCTTAAGTGTCTTTTGGCCATTTGAATTTCTTCTGTTGAGAATTCTCTGTTCAGTTCAGTGAAGCTTTTACTCTAATCAGTCAATAAAATGGGTTATTGAGGAAGGCCTAGTAATAACATGTAAAGATATTAAGAATTTATTTAAGCATATGCTTAAAATGTAAGCTCTGGAATAAAGTAAATACATTTTCTGTTAGGTTTGAAAAATAATTTAATACCCTATGCTTCATACTGAGCAAGTTAGTAGAATTTACAGAGTTTTGTGTTACATTAGGAAACACCAATGATAGCCTTTGCTGGAGAGGATGTGGAGTAAGGGGTACACTCATCCATTGCTTGTGGGAATGTAAACTTGTGCAACCACTTTGGAAAGCAGTGTGGCGGTTTCTCAGGAAATTCGGATCAACCTACCTCAGGATCCAGCAATACCACTCTTGGGAATATACCCAAGAGATGCCCTATCATACTACAAAAGCATTTGTTCAACTATGTTCATAGCAGCATTATTTGTAATAGCCAGAACCTGGAAAAAAAACCTAGGTGCCCTCAATGGAAGAATGGATAAAGAAAGTGTGGAATATATATTCATTAGAGTACTACTCAAACGGTAAAAAACAATGACATCTTGAATTTTGCATGCAAATGGATGGAAATAGAAAACACTATCCTGAGTGAGGTAACCCAGACCAAAAAAGATGAATATGGTATGTATTCACTCATTAGTGGATTCTAGCCATAAATAAAGAACATTGAGCCTATAATTCGGGATCCTAGAGAAGCTAAATAAGAAGGTAAACCCAAAGAAAAACATATAGTTATCCTCCTGGATATTGGAAGTATAAAAGATTGCCAGGCAAAAGTTGGGAACTTGGGGGTAGGGATGGGGTGGGGGTAAGGGGAAATGAGGAGAGAGAAGGGAGAAGGGGAGGATGGGGAGAGCTTGGTGGAATGGGATGGTTGGGATGGCAGAAGGGTGGATATGGGAGCAGGGAAGTATATATCCTAATTAAGGGAGCCATCTTAGGTTTGGCAAGAGACTTGACTCTAGAGGGGTTCCCAGGTGTCCAAGGAGATGTTCCCAGCTTGTTCCTTGGGCAGCTGAGGAGAGGTACCTGAACTGGCCTTATCCTATAGCCACGCTGATGAATATCTTGCATATCATCATAGAACCTTCATCCGGTGATGGATGGAGATAGAGACAGAGACCCACATTGGAGCACTGGACTGAGCTCCCAAAGGTCCAAATGAGGAGCAGAAGGAGGGAGAACATGTGTTTGTATGTTTGTAGATGACCACTAGTCCCCAAATCATGATATAGAGACTTATTATTAGTTATGAATGATGCTTGACATTATCTTATGATTGTCCCACTAGCTCTTATAACTTATTTTAACTTGTTTCTCTTTATCTATGTTTTGCCTTGGGGCTCTTCACCTTTCTTGCATTCTGTATGTCAAACTTCTCTGTTTCTTCTTTGTCTGTCTGTCTGGTGGATGCCTGGCTGACTGGCCCCAGGCGTCTCTCTCTTTCTCTCTCTCATTCTCTCTTCTCTCTGGACTCTAGATCCCTCCTCCTACTTTTTCTCTCTGCCTATTCCTCTACTGTCTAGCAATTAGTCATTCAGCTTTTCATTAGACAAATCAGGTACCTTAGGCAGATAAGGTGAAACAGCAACACATCTTTATATCAATAAACAAATGCAGCATAAACAAATGCAACATACCTTTATGTAATTAAAGTAGTATTTCACAACATGTGTGTGTCTGTGAAGAATGATTAAAAGAAATGAAGCAGACTCCAGAGCAAGGATCTCATCCTGCTTCATCTAACAAATAGCTTAGAAAGTTAGGACAATTTCAACAGGGAATTTCTGCAGTAGCAACTGGAACATCACAACTGCTAGTGGCGTTGGAAATTTTTTGGGGGATGTCTCTAGGCTAACAGTTATTGTCATTCCCTATTGGAAAAAATCAGTCGTATCTTTGCATTTAGTATTGACAATGCTCTAACATGGTGATATATTAAGTAGCTGCAATATTTAGGTTCATATTATTTCCTTTCATTTTATTTCATATTTTTATTTTATTATTTTCACAAAGGCAAATCTAAAGCATGCAGGGCTAAGTGTCTGGGAACTGGGAATTCTATGTAGATATTGACTATATATACTTAAGACAAAGTTCAGATAATCAAAGACTAATCTTTGTATGTCCTTACTTACATTGTCTATCTAGTTTGCTGATTTAAGTTTTTGGTTTATATAAAGGAGATCATTATTTATTCTAGCTCAAAGAGAATATGAAGAGCTCTCTCACCTCCCGTGCTTTCAGGGTACCTTACTTATCACATATTAGGAACATAAAGATTAGATCTACTGACCAGAGAATCTTAACATCACTAGAAACTTCAGAAATCATTGGTTAATACTTACATATTTATGGATATATTGAAAACTAAAATGAATCAGAATGGTGTGACTGACCAAAATCATTCAGCTACTTGTTTCACTAAAGTGAAAATTAGTATTCCAGATTCTCTAAGTCAATGCTTGCATTCTGCATGGCCTTACTTTCATTATTTTAAACTAAAAACTTCTTCCTCTCTCATTGTAATTATTAACATTATCTAGAAAGCATCTTGAGCTTCTTAGAAATAAGATAGCTTACATCACTTGTATCTTTTTTTTTCAACCCAACTTTGCTCCCCCTGGGAATCCACTTCACAGCTCTGGAGCTGGGGGAGAAGTGCAGAAAAGAGAAAATACTTCTAATAAGTTCTCCAATGCTGCAAACAACATTGATCTCCCAAACAATTCTGCAGTCACCATTTCTCTATGTCAAACTTAAATGTCAATATCATCTCAAAGGCTCATAATATCTGTGTCCCCAAGGACTAAACTTCCTAAGCGGAAGCACAGGTGACTGAGGCACAAATTCCCATCTATGATCAGCATCTCACAATACAAATAATGAATGAAGCGCAAATGTTCCACCTGCCTCAATCTTTGCATTTTTATTTTCTAAAGGGGCTAGAAAACATTTTCTGAAGATTCTTTGCTGAAATATTCATGCTTGTTCTATGAGGCTGAAGGACACATTTATAAGACAGAGGTCTCTCTAACATAAACAGAAGGCTTTGGGCCCAGCTGGTGTTTGACAGTGGGGACATTTATCTTCAGTTAGCCTTTTGTTGAGGGACTTTCTTCCTTCACAAAAGTCCCCTTTTAGTATTCACTAGTAGAACTCATTAACTCCTTTACATCTGGACTATCAGTGATTACAAACTTATGTCCTATGAGAAATTAATTCATAGTAACATATCAAACAACCAAATCAGGAATGAACATAGCTTCTGTGGTAAAGTGAGACACTAACTAGTCTGAAAGTATAAAATGACCTCTTGGAAAGAAATAACTTTACTCCCTCCAAGGGTAATATTAAAAATCTAGCACATATGTACATATAGACAATTGTGTTATATAAACAAGGGCTTATTACTATATCAATAGTGTTTAGTTCTATGTAGACAGGAATTTTTGAAAAAAAAACCCAAAACATAAAATTTTGAGTCTTTGGGCTTAAAGCTGCTTTAAGCAAGCAGTGTTAGACACTTCACATATCCTCCATAATGTGAGTGTCTTGATTTCTTGAGGTGTGAGGTACTAGTATAACCTTGCTCTAGAACATAGGAACCCTAGCATATGCAGCATAGGAACTGTAATACATGCAGGCTATATTTTTCCAGGTGGTCCAGATAGCTTCTGTCTATGTTCAACTAAAAGGAAATACAGATAAAGGCAAGAGAAGAAACATCCTGATGTTTTGTTTTATTACTGCTAGTCCACACCCAGTACTGCAGCAGGACTTCCATTGGTGGCCATGGATCTAGTTCCCATGACTTAGGCCCATCGAAGTTCTACATTTTTTAAATGTTGCTGTTTCAAGGATTCTGGCAAGACCTCCATTTTATCTTTTAATCATAGAGGTGGTGGTGGCCTTTGGATGTTGCATCCCACTTTCCTTTGTGTAGTTTTCAAGTTCCTCCACCAACCTTGTAATTAATTTCTTATCTTAAGTATCTTCTCTATAAGGAAGACTATTTGGGAAGGGGAAGGACAACAGCAGAATGGGAAAGGGGTTTCAAGAGGAAGTAATATGGGAGCGAAACTCATCATTATACATACGTATGAAAGTATCCTAAGGAAATACATTATTTTGTACAACTACTATATGTCAGAAAAATAAAAAATATGAAACTACTTAAATGGCATAAATTTCTTTGTCTGACATTCCCTCAATTAGTAATACTTTTAGAAATAAAGCAACTGAATTTACTAGGTATTATCTTAACTTTATACTGATTACAAAGTCATTGACCTTGGGAAGTATGTCAGGGGAAAGGGGACTTATTCTGTTGGGCAGAGATAATGCCAAAATGAAAACATTATAATTTCTATAAATAAATCAAGACGTGTAATTTAACAGCTTCGGATTTCTTGGTTGTGCACCGTGATGGTTAACTCTAGCTATCAATTTGACAGGATCTAGACTTGCCAAGGAAGAAGGTATCAATGAGAGACAGTCTGTACCGTAATTGACTTATGAGCATATCTATAGGGGACTGTCTTAATTAGGTTAATTGATGTCGGAAGACCCAGCCTAATGTGGGTGGCACCATTCCATAGGCAAGGGATCCTGAACTGTATAGGAGTGAAAATCAAACCAAGCTTAGGAAAGTAACCATGCATATATTGATCTCTTACTACTTTTGACATAGCTGTGATATGACTATTTGAAGCTTCTACCTTTAATTCCCCACAATGATGCATGATAACCTGGAATTGTATTCTGAAATAAACCTCTTTCTCTCCTGAATTGCTTTTTAAATGTAGTTTATTACATCAACAGAGAAAGAAGCCAAATAGGCATTGACTGCCATACTGAGGATTTGTTTAAAATCAAGTATATACTGTCCTATTTATTTGAAATATAAAAGATGATTATGCCTTCCCTCTCTTAACATTAGGAAATATTTGAAGGAAGAAAGAATATATGTTTTCACAATGACATTTTTAATTTTCTCAGTAGTCTTTATTACTATATTACTACCATTTAAAAATGTAAGAGTTTTCTCTGTTATTGTTTAGTTAGGTGTTCAGAGCTATGCATTGAATTCATCTAATAACCTTTTATTATAGAACTAGTCCTTTGGTAGCTCAATGAGAGCATATGGATCTTTCAGGATTCTTAATTCCTACATGTCAATCCATCTTGCCCTCAGAACAGTTATTCCTGTTACTATTTTTACAACTATACTTCTAGTTATTTTATATTCTCTGTAGCAGACAGCTTCTGAGGCATGCATCTCTAAAAAGAGAAGAAAAGTGCCCAAGGTTAGACTGTCAGTATAGATCTGAGCATCCATGTAAATAAGTAAGATAGGAGAGAAGAGGAAGAAGATGGTGGCAAGGAGGAGGAAGGAGGTGATGGAGAGGAAGAAGGGGAGAGTGAGCAGAAAAGGCAGGCCAGGAGCACAAAAGTACAGAAGATAAAAGATATGGGGTAGCAAAATAATTTTACTGGCCTAATGCATTTTTTTTCTTTTGCTGAGAGTGATCTGACACACTTTAACATATGGGGACTTGTAATGACAGAACATGAAGGCAATGCTAATTTTCTATAGTTAGTGAAGGTCTCATTTTTTTTCCTCATAGAACCAAGCAATTTTGTAGAAAGAGATCCTGTTTCATATAAATGATGGATCTCAATTTAAAAGAATTGGTCATTATTATAGACCATAGAAACAAACAAAATTAGCCATTCATCCCAGGAATATAGTTGAGAATTAGTTGATTTGTTCAAAGTATTTTTGTCTGTATCTATGGGAATTGAGTATCCTGCCACCTCCCTCACTTCCTATCCATAATTAGAAAGTTTTATTTTGGGGGTTGATAGTTAGGGTGGGTACACTAACTTGCTAAAATTTTGTAAGATACTGGGGCTCAGCTGGATTGTGTTAGTCTTATGCTGGAGGCTGCTATCTTCTGCAGCTGACACATGATGTGACAGAAGCTTGGCTTAAAATACAGCAAAATAAATTCTTTCAGTTGGCTTGAGGATTTGTTACTGTCTTCTCCTATAAAGAGGCAACAGATGACTTGACCAAAATAGCATTCTTAGTGATAGATTAGATGTGGGATCCCTAATGTCTAAGGGAGGGGTTTGGGGGACACTTTGAGACTCCTCTTTCTCTTCTGGCACACCTGAAATGGACCCAAAACGCAGGATGTCAATTATCCTTTTTTGACATGCCCACTCTACTCTCTACTTTTGATATCTTTTTCTTCCTTTCTCTCCATCTTCTTTATCCACCATTCTCAACTCTCTCTCTCTCTCTCTCTCTCTCTCTCTCTCTCTCTCTCTCTCTCTCTCTCTCTCTCACACACACACACACACACACACAGAGGTACTAGGTAGATAAATAGATGATAGATAGATAGATAGATAGATAGATAGATAGATAGATAGATAGATAGATAGGGTCAGGCATGCACACACTGCTAGTCCCAAACTCTAGGGATCTCAGATATATCCACACAAGAAGTAAATAAGAATTGTTAGGAAGAACTCTTACTTCTTGTTAGTGAATATATTCAAAACCTAGATATTTTTCATCAGTGATGAGTCTTTAGGACAATCTACTTTGGGACCTGAAATTCTTTCAAAAATGCTTGCAAGTACTATAATGTCATTTCTTTTTTTCAGCATTTTTCTTGCATTGGATAAGGTTCTTCAGTATAGAGAGGCAAATGGATGAGAATACTGGTGACCTGAAAAGACAATATGAAATTTAGCTTATTATTTGTTTGTCTCTTCAAATTCCTCTTTTAAATTAGGAATGGTGTAAAAGTTTCTCAACCAGTGCATGAGGGTGTGAAGGAGAAGGAGAGAAAGAAGGAGGAGTGAGAGGAAAAGGAAGGAACACAAAGGGACAGAAGACATAAGGTAGGTGGTAGGAAAACTGGTTTTATTGGCCCAAGACAAATGTTTTGCTGAGAGTTTTCTGACACATTTTAACATATGGGGACTTATAATGACAGAACATGAAAGCAATGTCAATTTTCTATAGTTAGTGAAGTCTCATTTTTCCTCATAGAACCAAGAGATTTTTTTATTTTTTTCATTTATTGAAAATAGATTCTTTTCTTAGACACTATATCTCGATTACAGTTTCCACTCTCTCTAATTCCCCAGTCTCTTCTCACCTCCCCTCCATTCCAGATCCATTCCTTTTCTGTATCTCATTAGAAAAGCACAGGCTTCTAGAAAATGACAGCCAAATACGACAAAATAAAATATAATAAGATAAAAACAAAACCATTACATAGAGGCTGAACAAGGCAACTCAACAGAAGGAAAATAACACTTGTAGGCACAAGAGTCAGAGACTCACTCGTTCATACACCCAGGAGTTCCATAAAAATACTAAACTAAAAGCTATAATGTATACATAGAGGACCTGGTACTGACCTATGTAGGCTCTGTTCTTGCTGCTTCATTCTCTGTGAGTTTATTTGAGCCTTGCTTAGTTGATTCAGAGGACCTTGCTCTTCTAGTGTCCTCCATCCACTCTGGCTCTTATACTCTTTACATTTCTTTTTCTGTGGGGGTTCCCTGAGCTCTAAGGGGAGGGATTTAATGGAGATATCACATTTAGAGCTGTGTGTTCCAAGGTCTCTCTCTCTCTGTCTCTGTCTCTCTGTCTCTCTCTCTCTCAGTAATGTTTGGTGTGGGTCTCTAAATTTGTTTCCATCTGCTACAGTAGGCAGCCTCTCTGATGATGACTGGATAAGGCATCAGTCTACGAGCACAGTAGAATATCATTAGGAGTTATTTTATTGTTAATTTTTTAGGCTGGTAGTATTTGATTTTACCCTAGGTGTCTGGGTTATCTAGTATGTTGTTCTTGGTCATCCAAATAGCATCAGGTACGGGTTCTGTCTCATAGAGTTGGACTTAAGTTAAATCAGACATTGGTTACATAGTCCCACAAATTCTGTGCCATCATTGCCATGTCCTATCTTATAAGTAGCAAGAATTATGAGTCATAAATTTGGTGGCTGTGTTGTTATTATTGTTTATCTTTAGGTACCTATAGTGAGGAGAAGTGCAGGCCTGCTTTTCTTCCTGTCTGGTTCATGCACAGGTGGCTTTACATCCAAAATAATAACATGGAAACTGTATTATTTTAAACACTGCCTGGCCCGTTAGTTCTAGCCTCTTATTGGCTAACTCTTACATGTTGATTAACCCATTTCTAATAATCTGTGTAGCAGCACGAGGTGGTGACTTAATGGGAAAGATTCAGTATGTCTGACCTGGCAGCTGGCTCCATGGTGTCTGTCCTGAAGAAGAGAGGCCTGGCGTCTGCCTCACTTGCCTTCTTCCCAGCATTCTGTTCTGTTTATTCTGCCTACCTAATTTTCTGTCCTATCAAAGGGCCAAGGCAGTTTCTATATTAACCAATGAAAGAAACAGATAGACAGATGACTCTCCTCCATCAGGTACCCCAAAGAATACCTTTGCAGACCAAGGACACTAGAATATGTGAGTTAAGACTCCATATAGGTTTCACCTTAACTTCCAATGAGTTGTAAAAAGTATGTTGTCTACAGCGATGTTGCCCTGCAGATAGTTTGTGGAGAGCAACCAATTGTTTATCAACAGCCCAGGTTCTTTGTGGATTTCCATGGGACCCTTTAGCCAAAAACTCAAGTAAATCCAACCCATTACTGGTACTGGAAGACTCATTTAGTGACAAGAGTTGTTCAGTTGGGACTCCATAACTCCCATTATTAGGAGACCTCGTAGGATTGACTTCATATATTGTAGGGATTTTCCACAGCACTATGGTTTCCATAACATATTTCAACTGCCTCTCAATTCTAGATGTGTCTCCTTACATTCCATTCCTCAACCCTATGTCCCCTACCTATCCCTACCTGATTCTCGAATTCATATCTGGCCTGCTTCTCGTCAACTCATAAAACCCATTCTATTTCCCTCTCCCAGAGAGATCCATGTATTCTCTCCTAGATCCCTCCTCTATAACTAACCTCTCTGGATCTACATATTGTAGATTGGTTATCATTTATTTGATGAATAATATTGCAAATAAGTGAACTCGTATCATATTTACCTTTCTGGGTCTGGGTTACCTCACTCAGGATGATTATTTTCTAGTTTTATCCATTTGTCTACAAATTTCATGATGTTATTTTTTTTAATTTTAATGTCTGAGTAAGACTACATTGTGTAAATATGTCACATATTCTTTACCAGTTCTTTTGAGGGACATCTAGGTTGTTTCCAGGTTATGGCTGGTATGAATAGAGCAGCAATAAACATGATTGAGTAAGTGTCCTTGTGGTAGGGATGGAGCATTCTTTGGGTGTATGATCAAGAGTGATATATCTGTATCATGAGGCAGATTGATTCCCAACTTTCTGAGGAACCAGCATATTTATTTTCCTAGTGGCTGAACAAGTTTTGCACTCCCATGAGCAATGGATGAGCATTCCCCTTATTCCACATCCTTACCAGCATGAGCTGTCATTTGTATTATCGATCGTATCCATTCTGACAAGTGTAAAATAGAATTTAAAAGTAGTCTTAATTTGTATTTCCCTGAGAGCTAAGGATGTTGGTGCTTTATGTGTTTCTCAGTCATTTAAGTTTCCTTTATTGAGAATTCCTTTACTGAGAACTAATTCAGAATGCAAACACTGTTTATAACTGTACCCCATTTTCAATTAGATTATTTGGCTTTTTATATCTTTTTTCTTGAGTTCCTTATATATTTTGGATATTAGTTATCAATAGATGTGTAGTTGGTAAAAATACTTTACCATTCTGCAGGCTGTCATTGTGTCTAAATGTCTTTTACTTTACAGAGCTTTTTCAGTTTCATGAGGCTCCATTCTTTCAAAATTTTTTATTCATTTTACATACCAATCATAGTTCCTCATCCCTCCCCTTCTCCTACTCCCCCATCATCTCCTTTACTCCAATCTACTCTTCAGAGAAAGTAAGACCTCTCATGGGAAGTCAATAAGCCTGGTACATTAAGTTGAGGCAGGACCAAGACCATCCCCATTGCATCAAGGTTGAGCAAGGCATCCTACCATAGAGAATGGGCTCCAAAAAGCCAGTCATGTAACAAGGATAGTTCATGATTCCACTGCCTGGTTTTCCACAAACAAACAAACCAAGCCACACAACTATCAGCCACATGCAGAGGGCTGGTCCAGAGTCTCTGAGCGCTTCATCTAGTAACTGATGGATGCAGATGAGAGATATACAGTCAAGCACTGGGCCAAGCTCAAGGAGTCCAGTAGAAGAGAGGGAGGAGGGATTATATGAGAAAGGGGGTCAAGATCATGGCAGGGAAACCCACAGAGGTTCTATTTATTAATATTCAATCTTAGGACATGCTCTATCATCAGTGTTCTGTTCAGAAGTTGTCTCCTGTGCCAGTGAGTTCAAAGCTTCCCCACTTTCTTGTCTATCAGGTTCAGAATATTTGTTTTTATATTGAGGTTTGATCCATGTGGACTTGAGGCTTTGTATAGAGTGATAAATATGAATCTATTTGCGTTCTTCTACATACAGACATCAAGTTTAACCAGCAATGTTTTTTGAAGATGTCTTTCCCCCCCTCTGTGTATTTCTGGCTTCTTTATCAATAATCAGATGTCCATAGGTGTGTGAATTTATGTTGGCATCTTCAATTTGATTCCATTCAACAACATGTCTGTATTTATGCCAATGCCATGCAATTTTTATTACTATAGCTTTGTAGTATAACTTTAAATAGGGAATGGCAAAATCTCCTGCACTTCTTTTATTATTTAGGATTGTTTTACCCATCTTACTTTTTTTATTTTTTATTTTTCCATTCAAATATTTACACTTCTTCCTCCCCCATCCCCTCCCACTCCCCCACACCCCTTCCTCCATCTCCCTCTCTTCTTGAGACAGGGCAGAGTACCCTGCCCTGTGGGAAGTCCAAGGCCTTCCCCCCTACATTGGTCCTAGGGAGCTGTGCATCCATATAGACTAGGATCCCAAAAAGCCAGAACATGCGGTCAAAACAAGTTCTAGTACCTTTATCAATGGCTTCTCAGTCAGCCCCCATTGTCAGCCACAATCAGAGAGTCTGGTTTGATCACATGCTCATTAAGACCCGGTCCAGCTGGATTTGGTGAGCTCCCATTAGAACAGGTACACTGCCTGAGTTGGTGGACCAACTCCTCACAGTCCTGACTTCCTTGCTCATCTTCTCCCTCCTTCTGCCTTCCAACTAGACCTTGGAAGTTCAGTCTGTTGCTCTGATGAGGGTCTCTATCTCTATCTCCATCCTTCGCCGGATGAAGATTCTATGGTGATATTCGAGATAATCATCAGTGTGGTAGTGCAGCAAGGACAGTTCAGGCACCCTCTCCTTTGCTGTCCAAGGACCTAGCTGGAGACAGCCCCGTGGACACCTGGGATCCTCTCTAGAGCCAAGTCTCTTGCTGATAGAGGAAGGTCATTGGCTAATAAAGAAACTGCCTTTGCCCATTTGATAGGCCAGCCTTTAGGTGGGTGGAGTAAACAGAACAGAATGCTGGGAGGAAGAGGAAGTGAGCTCAGATGCAAGGCGCTGCTCTCCAGGGCAGACGCGATGAAGCTCTCACCCAGGATGGATGTAGGCTAGAATCTTGTGGGTAAGCACACCTCAGTGCTACACACATTGATAGAAATGGGCCAGGCAGTGTTTAAATGAATACAGTTTGTGTGTTGTTATTTCGGAGCATAAGCTAGCCAGGCAGCTGGGAGCAGGGCTGCAGGAATGCAACCTGCAGCTCCTTCAACATCTTGCCAACCCTAAAATGGATCCCTTAATGTAGGTATCTTCTTCCCTGTTTCTATATCCGCCTTTCCTCCATCTTCACCCTCCCACCCCCCATCTCTTGCCAGTCCCTCCCTTCTCCCTTCCCTCTCCCCATCCTTTTGCTCCAACCTTACCTCACCCCTGCCCCCACCCCCATGCTCACAACTTTTGCCTGGCAATTTGGATTGCTTTTAATTTCCAGGAGTATCTATATATGTTTTTCTTTGGGTTCAGCTTTCTATTTGGCTTTTCTGGGCTTGTGAACTATAGGTTTAATGTCCTTGCTTTATGGCTAGAATCCACTAATGAGTGAGTACATGCCATATTCATCTTTTTGTGTCCGGGTTATGTCACTCAAAATAATGTTTTCTATTTCCATCCTTTTCATGCAAAATTCAAGATGTCATTGTTTTTACCACTGAGTAGTATTCTAATGCATATAATTTCACACTTTCTTTATCCATTCTTCCATTGAGGGGCATCTAGGTTGTTTCCAGGTTCTGGCTATTACAAATAATGCTGCTATGAACATAGTTGAACAAATGCTTTTGTAGTATGATAGGGCATCTCTTGGGTATATTCCCAAGAGTGGTATTGCTGAGGTAGGTTGATTCCCAATTTTCTGAGAAACCGCCACACTGATTTGCAAAGTGGTTGCGCAAGTTCACATTCCCACAAGCAATGGATGAGTGTTCCCCTTACTCCACATCTTCTCCAGCAAAGACTATCATTGGTGTTTTCGATTTTAGCCATTCTGACAGGTGGAAGATGATATCTCAAAGTTGTTTTGATTTGCATTTCCTTGATTGCTAAGGAAGTTGAACACGACCTTAAGTGTCTCTTGACCATTTGAATTTCTTCTGATAAGAATTCTCTGTTCAGTTCATTGCCTCATTTTTTAATTGGGTTAATTAGAATTTTAAAGTCTAGTTTCTTGAGTTATTTATATATTTTGGAGATCAGACCTTTGTCTGATGCAGGGTTGGTGAAGATCTTCTCCCATTCAGTAGGTTGCCTTTTTGTCTTAATGACAGTGTCTTTTGCTTTACATTTGCCTCCATTTCAGTTTTCAAGTCTTGAACTCTTTCCATTACCTGTTTGATTGTTCTTTCTTGGTTTCCTAGGGTATCTTTTAGGAATTTATTCATTTCTTCAAAGTTTTTGTTATTCTTCTCACCTATTTCTTTAAGGGAGTTTTTCATATCCTGTTTAAGGGACTCTATCACTTTCACATTGCCTATTTCTTCTACTTCTTCTTGATTAGGGTCTTCAAGTCTTCCTGTTGTATGTTCACTGGATTCTGGTGTTATCATGTTGTTTTTCAGATTGTTGTAGGAATTCTTGCATTGGTGCCTGCCCATCTCTTCCTTCAAATGCCCTCTGATGGATCTTCTGGTACAGGATCAGGGCTACTTGCTGGCCTGGGACCTTGCAGACAAAAGGGCAGCCTTGCTGTGTACAGACTCAGTGAAACAAAGGAACTCCTGCGCAGTTGCAGTCATCACTTTGTCCCCAGACCTTTAGCCCCAAAGCACGCTGAGTTGGGGGATCCTATGACCCCACCAAAGGGGAAGGGTTGCCTGGGAGCAAGCTGGGATGGGATACAAAGAGAAGGGCAGTAGCTGGGGAGAGAAGTCCCTGCTGAATGACCAGAAAGTTTAGGGGGTTGAAGGGTGTCTGTGCTCGGGGATGGGTGTCTGCTGGCCAGTCAGGTACACACTCACCTCTCTGATGGATCTTCTGGTCTCCATACATTTTTATTTTTCCATATGAGACTGAGAATTGTCCTTTCAAGATCTGTGAAGAATTGTGTTGGGATCTTGATGGGGATTACATTGAGTCTGTAGATACTTTTTGTAGGATGACCATTTGCTTTCTTAATCTTAGTGATCCATGAGCATGAGAGATCTTTCCATCTTCTGATATGTTCTTCAATTTCTTTCTTCAGTGACTTGAAGTGTTTTTTTTAATCATACAAAGCCTTCATTTGCTAAGCTATTTGAACTAAGCAATTTTTGTAGACAGAGGTAATACTTCACATAAATGATAGATATTTGCTTTAAAAGGCTGCCACTTTTAAAGAGGGCCTATGCCTGAACTGTGCATGGACTGTCTTTTTAGAGACCATTCCCTATGTTGGAATACCTTGCTCAGCCTGGATGCAGGGGGGAAGGTAGGTTAGGAGGGTGAGAAGGGACCTTGTCAAGCCTCAACATGGTATACCAGATTTTGTTGACTCACTAAGGGAGGCCTTACTCCCTCTAAGGAGTGGATGGGGGTGGGATGGGGGAAGGTGGGGAAGCAGGGGAAGAGGAGGGATGTGGAACTAGGGTTGGTGTGTAAAATGAAAAAGTAATTAAATAAAAAAGAACAAACAATAACAATAAAACCAACTATTAGATTTTCATTTCAGGCATACAGTTGAGATAAATTTGCTTTGCTCAAATCATGAGGTACAAATAGAAGCCATATTTATGTTTTGTTTTTATTCTTTGAACATAGGTCCTCACACTACCAGGCAAGTATGCTTCCTCCAAGCTTTATTCTCAAGAAACCAGTTTTAGAAGGGAAAAAAAAATCTCATCAGTATTTTTTTCAAATGTGTTTTCTTTGTCCTTTTATTTGGTTAAGCTTTGGAAGCCTCTTTAGTCAAAAATTTAGCTTTCCAATGTGGGGAAGTGTCTCAGCTAGTTTTGGATGTTCCCTGTTTAAACTGCATCTTAGAAAGCCTGTCAATTTCATTTTCTGGATTTCCTAAATTTAGTTACATTCCGTGAGTGTTAAATATTGGCTAGGTTATATATCAACTAGATGCTGATTACTAAGGGATTGACATTAGAAAGTGTGTTGGGGGAATGGCTTTACCTTATTGGGCAGTTTTACTCCCACAGAATGCTGCTACTCTGAGCACAGTGAGATAGCTAGGCACTGAATACATGGAGAAGCCCAGGGTGTTCCAGAAGACTCAACAAATAGAAGAGGAGTCAGGTTGACCTTGTCCTGAAAATAATTCTCAGAATGAAGCTGTACTCTCTTCTCCTCTTGGCTGATGATCAGCATCCCACGTTTGCCTACAGGAGTCCCTTTGCATTTCTAACCTTTTTCTCACTTACATAGGGCCATGCTGTATCAACGGAAGGTGAAAAGTTCAGTGAGACAAGTATTTTCTTTCTATTTGACTTGAATTTGACTTTACCAGTTTCTCTTTACTGAGCGTCTAATTGCGAACTCTCCCTTTTCTAGGAAGGGAAACCACATTATGTTTTTTTTTCCAAGAGAGCTAATGTATCCTAATTTATTTTTATAGAGAATGAGAACAGGTGGAAAGGAATACTCTTAATATATTAGCCCTCCTGTTCAACCTGAGTTGAATTCTGGATGTTTCCAAGATTGGGATTCCCACTGGCTTATAATCTTTATTACTCCTTTTATCTGGAAACAGGGCACGTAATTTTCTCATTTGGAGAGGAGGATGAAGGAGCTATCCAGAAAATAAATAGGTAGCAAGGAGGAATGAGTGTTGCTGCTATTGCTATCATAAGTTCATTTCTCTTTCTTTCTTTCTTCCTTCCTTCCTTCCTTCCTTCCTTCCTTCCTTCCTTCCTTCCTTCCTTCCTTCCTTTCTTTTTTATTTTCCGAGACAGGGTTTATCTGTAGCTTTGGAGGCTGTCCTGAAATTAGCTTTTGTAGACCAGGCTGACCTCAAACTCACAGAGATCTGCCTACCTCTGCCTACCGAGTGCTGGGATTACCAGCATGCACCACCACCGCCTGCCAATACAGATTGATTTCTTAGAGAACCCTGGTCTTGAGGTTTCAGTCTATATATTGGTACATATATTTACAAGCACCATTTTTGTGCAGCTCCAAGGCTCTGTGTAGCCTCACATTCTGGATCCTCATACGATTCTCTCAGTTCCTGGTATCAGTTTTACCATTTCCCAATATGAGTCTGTATTTTTCTTAGTCACATCTGTACATTTGTATACAAATAGTGTCTTTCTTGTTTGGACTGTGAAGCAGTGAAAGTGACCTTGAATCACTGTCCTTTAAATGTCATATTCTAATTCTGACAGTGTTGGGCATGTTGAGTTCTCAGGAGTGGGACTAAAGTCCAACATTGCCACTTATCATGAAAGGTTCTCACAGTAAGGGGCTCCAGCACACGAATATAGGAACCTAAGCAGGAGGGAAATGATTTGCATAACACATTAGAGTCTCAAATTTACAAAAGGTTTAATTTCATGGTTTGCTTAAATAGCAAGTCCCCATGGTTAATTTAAAATTATTTGATTTTGTAAAAAGAAATTTACAGTTTTCAAGGACATTTATGGTACTAAATGGTACAAGCTTGTATTAACTCTGTAAATGCTATAAGGTACTGAATGTGTGATATTTGAATTCTCATTACTAAATTGATGATTCTCCCTCTGATTTTTATAAAGGGCTGTATTCCGTGTGAAGAAGGTATTTTGTAGTTCTCTTGTGTGTTTGTATATACCTAAGTGGCAGGTCACTAACCACTTAGCCATTCACAAGGACTCCATGGTAACTGGTAAGCCTTAGTATCATTCTTTTTGGTGGGGTTTCTTTCCCTCCCCATCCCTCTGTCAGTACAAATGACTTTATTTGGGCTACAGAGTACATTTCTGCCAGAGGCATTCAGCAGTTCTAGAACAACATTCTCCTACACGTCCTCAATTCCCCTTATTGCCAGACTGGTCCTGCCCTTCCCTCCACTCTGATAGTTGACCCATTTTTTTTTTATTCTAAGAGCCAGTCCTTTTATCTTGGCTCTGATTACTGTTTTATTTCTTGTGCTTAAAACCTTATGTTGGTAGCTGCTCAATGTTTTTATCCCCTAGAATTGACCCCTACCTTAATTTCATTTGCACTATTGCCTGCTCCTTCACACTGAGGGCTCAAGTTCCAGCTCAGTGTCTGGGTCCTGCTAGCTGCTAACAAGCTTACAGACAGCATTAGAGACTATACAAATGCTACTCTTTCTTAAATTTTTGGTTTCCATTTTATCATCTATATAATTTGAGGAAGGAATTGTTCCTCTGTTATATCAATTTCACAAGTACCTCAAGGTTTTTCATATGCTCCCTGAAGGTAGTTCAGTAGGTGAGAAATTAAGCGAATGGATGAGCCTTAAGTCATGAGTGAAAAGTTAAACAGGAGATTGTGTCTTGGACACTAAAATCAGTTGATTATCTCAACTACTACCTATTACCTGTTGCTCAACCTATCTGTTTCAATTAACCTCTCCTATGGCCTGCATTACCAGCAGCAGGCATAACTCCAAAATTTCCACTCAATCTTAATATGTAGATTTATTATTAGGCTTTAGCCATACCAAATATGTCCTTTGTCCCCAAGGATTCTATATTCTATTGAAGAATTCAAGGCATATGTGTATCAATAGAGCTATGAATGTTGTATAAGGGATTTCTGATTCATATGAGGGAATTATAAATAGAAGTATCATTCATAAATATTTTGGAGCTATTGTATATTTGTCAGGATCTCTCATAACAGAGCTTATTTAAATTAAGGGTGTTCGAGGAAGGCTTATTAATTACATAGGTATGGATGGGATATATAACAACATGGTGGAAAGTCAGTTTTGAAAAGAGACTGTAAAACATTAAAGAAACCATAAAAGATACAAATAAATGACAAAATATCTTATTTTCATGGGAAAATGGGAAAAAGAACAAGTACCTATAGAGGTATTGTCACTAAAAGATTAGAGTTCAAAATATGAGAGAAAGGCATGTACACCAATGCTTGAAGGAGAGGGTGAAGGAAGTGAGACTGTGCTGGAGGGAATAGTGACATTCTGTTTATGGGTACAGCTAACCTTAAGTGACCTTTCAGAAGGAAATCTATGGGAATAAACATGGTGCCTCTGATGTTTGTAGGAAAGACTGAGTTCTTCAAGGACTATACCCATATAAACTAGCAACAGATAGCCAGTACCAGGCTCTGATGAAATAAAACACTCAAAATTTTGAATAGGTAAGAATGCTGAAAACTGGCTGGTTCTTTAATTCAAAATTGTGGAAACTGTGCACTGGAATACATTCATCTAGTCTAGGAGCATTGACATACACAATTTACAATGCTCTGCAGGCCAAACAAAACATGTCTGTGGGAAGCTTCTAGCCTTTGGGTTCACATTTTGCAAACTATGATCTTTGGTTTTTGTTTTGTGTGCTAGGGAAAGACCCCAGGCCGAGTTGCACACATACTGGGAAAGTGTTCTGCTACATAACTACTACTCCATCCCTCTGGCTTTTGTTTGACTAACTTGTTTATGAGTTCTTATTGTGTAAGGCCAAGAAAGTGGAGAGGGGGAAGCAGCAAGATGATAACACTGTAGAGATCTAAAAGATGGGGAAGGGTTCTTAGTGCTCAGTTAAAGAAATAGATGGAAAAATCTCCACAGAAGGTAAGTGGCATGTTGTAAGCAAATTCTGATGCGAACTTAAGATCAAGCTGTAGCGCTTTATTCATTCCTGAAAACAGTTTACCACTGACCAATAATACATCTTTTGCTCACTTACTATACAGGAAATTGGTTATAATTATCTATCTATCTATCTATCTATCTATCTATCTATCTATCTATCTACCTACCTACCTACCTACCTACCTATCTACCTATCTAGTTATTTATTTTGTGAAGGGGAGTGAGACCAAACAACTGGGAGATACCTATGTTCACTACTATTTTTTAAAAATCATTTATTTATATCTTTATGTGCCTTGGTGTTTTTTTACCTGAGTGGATGTCTGTATGGAGGTGTCAGATCTCCTGGAACTGGAGTTATAGAGAGCTGCGAGCTGCCATGTAGATGCTGGAGATCGAAAGAAACCTGGTCCTCTGGAAGAGCAACTAGTGTTCTTAACCTCTGAGCCATCTCTCCATTCCCTTACGATTACTTAAAAAAAAAACTCTATATATTTTCTTAGAAAATAGAATTTGTGAGTTGGACTACTTGTGTTACTTTAATATCTGGTGCAGTGCTTATATTTCTAATTGGTATTAGTTAACAAATATTAGTAACTGTGTATTAGCAAATAAATATTAGTAAATCACTGTAAGATCAGCATTAATATGACAATATTGCTGTGGAATAATCTTTGTAATTGTAAATATGTGTTTCTCTCATTGGTTAATAAAAAAGCTGGTTGGTCAATGACTAGATAGGTAGGAGCTAGGTGGGAGAGTCAAATTGAAATGATGCTGGGAAGAAGCTTGTGTCTTGGGAGTTGCAAGCAGATACAGAGAGAAACAAGATGAATGTGCCATGTTGAAAGAAGGTACAGCCATATGACAGAGCATCAATAAAAAACATGGGTTAATTTAAAATGTAAGTAAGCTAGCAACAAGCCTGAGCTATCGGCTGAGCATTTATAATTAATAATAAGTCCCTGAGCAGTTATTTGGGAGCGGCTGCTGAATAACCCCACCTACACAGTATGTTTAGCCGTTCAATTCTCTGGTTAATTCTGGCAGGCCAAGATTTTCACTTTCTTCTTTAATATGTTGTCTTTGCTGACTGAATGTATGTCTACCAACTTACTGCCATCCACACAATACATTGGTTAAATCATTTATATTCTTAAAGCCTTTCTGAGTGTTTTTGAAATTACCATCATTTAAAGAATATGAATGTAGAAGAAATCAGAAAGGGCCTGTCAGAACTTGGAACTGGGCCTCGCCAAGAGATACTTAGATGTTAAGTACAGCCAAATAGAGGCATCTGACAGGTTCCATAAAACTACAGAGAAATGGGATCAAGTCCAGAAAGGCCAAGTCATGCCAGGAGGTAAAACGAAGGCTCTACACTCTGGAAGCTGTAGCAGTACCAGTGGTTGGATCACCCTGTGAAGTCAGTGATCACGAATTTCAAGTAAAAGGCTGATGATACTTTGAAATCTTTACGAATTTGCATATTCAATAGGTACCCCATTGTCATAGGAAGTTGCTTGGTGATAAAGAAGTTGATTTATATATATGGCCCTGAGTACCATTAAGAGCACCATAAAAAATTGGTTATTCCTATTGTTACACATAGTTTTCTACCACATGTGTCTTTAATAATATGTTGAACAACACAGAGTGAAATTCCTTACTCTGAAATTATCTCTTTTCCTTGTAAGAAAGTTCAAAAATAGGCAGGAGCTTGTACAATTTTGTATGTTCATGTAATTTTTCCCCCAGAAATGAAAGAAATGTATCAAATTTAAGCACTGAACTTGAGTGATCTTTCTCTAGGCATGCCAGCAAGTAACTTTTGGGAACTATACAGCTGTGACATGTGATTTTGTTCTGAAGGATGGTCTAGCATAGACAACTTTGTAATTTAAAAGACGCTTACTTGGGGAAAGGAAAGAAACTAGTATTATAGAAGTTCATATGATACACTCAGGTTCTATTTTTTCTGTGCATTTCTAGTACTAGAATTCTGTTTGGGGGTTTATGCCTGTGTGTGTGTGTGTGTGTGTGTGTGTGTGTGTGTGTGTGTGTGTGTGTATCTGTAAGTGTTTTTGCAGAAGCCAGAGGCTGAGGTTGGGTATATTTTTCTATCATTATATACAATAATTTTACTTTTTAGAGACAGTCTCTCTCTAAACTCGAAGCTCACCATTTTGGAGAAAATAGCTGACCAGGTCCCAAATGCCGAGGCTACAGATGTGTGCCACTGTAACCAGCTGTTACGTGTGTGCTGGAGAACTGAACCTAAGTCTTTACCCTTCCACTAGAAGAACTTCACATACTGTGCCATCTTTACAGCTCTGAATTCTTATTTATTTGCTTTAATGGCATACATTTGATTTGCTTACTCTGGGAAGGCATGGAAAGAAAATAATAGCCTACCATTTATGCATTTAGTATTGCATTGTTTATCTACACCACCGCCTCAGCAATCTGGTTGGATGAGAACGCTTTTGTCTTCATTTTAGAAATAAAGCAATGTGTCTCAGAGATGCTGGATGGCTTTCATAAAAGGTCACATAGAAAAGTAACAGAGCCCAGAGTGGAACTCTCATCTTGCTGTCTCCAAAATCAACATTCTTTCAATAATAATCTGTATTCTTGGACAGATTACATACTCCAACTTTCTAAATCCCATGAAAGAACGACAGAAGTTACTCATGCTCTAAAAGATTGCACTACTATATTTGCCAAATTAAAAAAAAAACCACTAAAAATCATGACTGCTTTAAACTGCAGTGGTTTTTGTTAGAATCGCTTACATTTGACTTCTTTTGTATAGAATCATAAGCAAAATAAAATGTTTTTGAATTTTAATGTGAGATTTCACCCCTTGGTTTTAATTACTGTATTTTTCATTACCCAATGGTTCTTCTATATTTTAATAATCATCAACTTTTAGTAACTAATACCAGTGTGTATCAATAATTGGTTTTGCTTTATGAATGAATTGATGAATATATTGGTCATCTTTTCTCCAAAGGAGATGTTAAAAATATTTTCTGAAATCTAATGACCTTAGTGAGTCTTTGAAATATAAAATTCTAAATATGTGATTTTAATCTGTAGACTGTGCATTTTATTCCACTCTAGGGAGAACCATAATATTGCTTTATTATTATTTTTGTGGTTGTTTCTTTTGAGTCCCAAGATTCAAGTAATGCTTCAGAAAATATGAGAAGCTAAATGCCACATTTACAATTGTTTTGGAAAGGCCTAACCTTTATTAAAGTAACTGGGTAAATACAATTCAAAAGGGTTTACTTCTCTTGTAAATTAAATGGTGTGTTTGTAGACTGAAAGGTCAGGTTTTTCAGCAGAGTCTGGTTTTCAAAAACTATCACTATTTTTCCCCGCAAAAAAAAATCCTGAAGGCTAATTTGTTCGACATATATGATACATAAGCCAAAACTCTGTTCATTCCATTTCAGGCTCAGTTACTTGTGACAGGAGAATACTTTTTGTGATGAAGTGTCAATGTTGACTTCTAAAGACAGATGTGAAAGAATGTTGGGCTAAAATATTTTGCTTCCAAAATTTGAAGAATAGAAGCCATATTCTGTGATATGCATGCCAACCATGCTCTGTATGTCACTTTGGGTTTCTCGAATAATTTTGTATCTTGCTGTAGAACATATTATTTCCATTTCTTCATTAAAGAGAAAAATCACCCTTTACTGCTTATTATCCAAGCAATTCATTAGAAACCATAACGTGTTTTAGATTATTTCTTTCCTCCACAGCCCCCACCCCCCACCCTGACACACACACACCCATCACACAGCAAGGAGTCCTCTTGCTAGTTTTGGCTGCAGATACTTGTTTGGGATCTGAAATTCAAGTCTCAAATTCTTTTACTTAAGAGAGAAATGTATATGAGAACTATGCCTTGAGACCACTGCTTTCAGAAAAGCTTTCCCGGAGCAAATGAAATAGAGAGGTAGTCTTGAACATGATTCATTCCTGAGTTTTAAAGATTCCTCCTAGTTTCACATAGATGAAAAGGCAGCCATGGATTAAATGCTAGAATTACATTGTGGAATAATAGCAGTAGATATGAATTGTTGAATAAATACTAAAAGCAAAGAGTAGTAAACCCTTGCTCCAACTACGGTATTTGAACAATTATTTTTTTTCAATATCCTTTATTTTTGTTAGTATAGGAGTTCAGCTCAGTTCAACATGTTAATTAAGCACTTATGTGATAGTCTTGTGCTCAGGATTTAGAGAAACAAGAATAAGGTACCAGCTGTCCCTTTCCCCCCTCTTTCTTCTTAATTCAGTTTTCCTAGCCAATCCTAGGAATCCCTCATCTCTGTTCTTCCCTCTCCTTCCCTCCCTCCCTCCTTCTCTATTCTCTCCTCCCTTTTTCTCCTTTTCTTCCTTCAAGCCAGCAAAATTTGCAAAATCCCATGTTTTAGAATTTTAGCTTGGGAGAATGTTGATTTTGTTTCCCCATGCTTAAATCTTGAGAACAGATAAGTATGTACGAGTTTCTTATCCCAGTACTATATTTCATTACAATTTAAAAGTATGATGAATAAATTGACTTCTCTGAGCCTACCTTTCTAAGGTTTCTTATTTTGCCTCGTTGGCCCCAAATGTTTGATTTAGCTGCCTCATAATTTAACTTCACAGCATATTTATTGCAGCAGCATTGGAGTTAATTTAACTCAACTAGTTTAGCTATTTTGCAATGGCACTCTGCTAGGCCCTCTAGGCAATACAGCTATGAGTAAGATCCGCTCTGTCTTCCAGGTTCTCCCAGTCTTGGCTAGGAAAAGCTAATTATGCAACTAATTACCATAAGGCAGGGTATAAGAAATGCCACACCAGGAATGAATAAAATGCTATGGTGATGTGGAGGTGGGAGAGACAGCATGTAGCCAGATAATTCTGAAAAGGTTTCCTGGGGGTGCTGCATTTGAGATGGGCTTTGGGGAGCCGGTATGATTTAGTAAGCAGAGATGCACAGAGGGCCTGTCTAAGCCCAAGGAGTAAGAACAAAGGCCCGAGATGGAAACACACAGGGAATGTTTGTCTGCAATGCAGGGTTCCTGTAGGGAGTGGTGAGAGATAAGTCTGCAAAGAGAATTTGGAATCAGCTGGGGGAAGACTTCGCATGCCAAAGCTAAAAAATTTACAGTTAATTCTGTATATACTGTAGGGATGATGCTCAATATTTTTAAAGCATTAATTTATTTAAGAGACTGACGTGATCAAATAGCTTTTGCAAGAAAATTTTCTATTGTTTTGTGTAAGATAGACTGAAGGAGGAAAGCCAAATTTAAGCAGCCAAACGTGCCCACCTGATTGCAGTAATAATTCACGCTTATCGGAGAACATAAAGAGAAGTACAAAGAAAAGATACCGCCTGCAGCTTCATCATCCAGTCTTACATAGTATTTACATTTTAATGTATCTATTGTACTTATTTTTTATGTGTGCATGATACTGCATGCATATTAGTTGCTGTTCTGATTTTTGATGGACCACCAACAATAATCCAGGCCATTGAAGTGAGTGCAAAACTCAGTTTTGAAAAGGTAAATTGTACCGCTTTTGACAGCCAGAAGCAAACAGCCAGTTTACATTGTCATGAAGTAGTGGCCCTGCTAAGTGGGCTTTAATAAGCACAAGAATTGTTATTAATCAGAGGACCAATTATTTGGTTATTAGCATTGCTATAGTACATAATTTTTATAGGTAAGTTAAATATAGTGCTGTTATATTTCTTCCAGTGCCGGCTTACCAATATTTAAAAAATAGTATAATATTAATTCACAGCTTTATGTAGCTGAGGTTTAAAGGATTCCAAATTAGTGTATTTCAAGTCAAAGATTTTTTCAATATTATCAAGTTTGTTTGAAAGATAATTTTCATGTCTTGTATTTCTTTTTTTTCTTGGTCACAGAATTGACCTTTTTTTGCAGTTTCCTTTTATTGTTAGCATTTTCCTTATTTGAAGAAATTTCTGACATAATGGTACAAATTATAGAAAAACTATCAGAAAAAAACATAACTGTTAAGGAGACCATTTTTTACATTGCAAGGTTTTCTCCAATGTTTTGTTATTTAACTGACAGTTTATAAAAACTATGTTTCCATCTCTTTTTTTGATTACTAATCTCTTAAATTTATGTCTGTTTCTTTCCTCCTTCCAAGTCATGGTAGAGCTTAAATTGTATAAATTAGTGTCTTATCTGTCATGGACTTTCAGCTGAAGTGAAGCCTCAGTGCTGCATTCTCGGTGTGGTTTGTCTGCAGTCTTCACTGGTCCCCCATCTGCTTTATTGTCCTGTGTTTCATAAGCAGAATGTAGCTCCACCAGGCTCTTGTGGATGATACTATAAACTGTGTTGTAATGGCTCGGAGGATTAGATAGAGGCTTTTATACAACTAGCCTGGAGTGCTAATGCCTAAAATTAGGCATAGAATTTGTAAACTGTAATGAAATGGAAAGAAATGACTTTCAGATGTATTTTGGCTCTGTGCTATGCAATCAAAACCATAATTTATCAAGAAAACTTGTCCTTCTCCCTCTCATGAGTAAATGCTGCACTCTTTCTTAACTAGGCTATTGAATTGTGTGTGTAAATCTCAGTGTTCCTTAAGTATTATTAATGTCATAAAGCGGGGATGCTCTAATTACCAATATTTCTCCCATCTTCAATCATTTGGCCTTCCCGGGCTGTCTCTGTGACTTCAGTACATTAGTGCCTGACCCAGTCTTAGACCTGTAGCCTTTGCCCCATCACAGAGTGCATTTTTTGCTTAAAGAGGTGGTCAGAATGCATTTAGAATGTTTCCCTTAAATGACAGGGTTGAGAAAATGAAGCCATTTCTACTGAAAAGGTCAGTGAAAGGTCTGTAAATCATTGGCAGGAAAACCCTTTACCAGGATTCAAAGAAAGCATGTGTCTGAACATCAGAATATACAAAGATAGAAGGCACACAAATTAGTGATTGACTTAGCGTGCCCCAAGAGACATCACCACTTTACAAAGGGAATTAATGCAAAGTTCTTCAAATGGGAAACATTACTGACAGATTGTTGCTTGTTTGATAACCACAGGTAATTGGTGGTTAAAGTGTATAAATTACCTTACCTGTGAAAGACCTATCTAGATGAGGCATCTTATTTTTAAATTCACTGTATCAGTGGAGAATAGTGACACACAGCTTTGACCCCAGTACCCCAGCCCTCCAGAAGCTGAGGCAGGGAGAACTCTGTGAGTTGCAGGTCAGCAGGGATATGTAGTGAAACCCAGTTTCAAAAAGTTACTGTATAAACACACCAATCAAGAAATCAAAAGGCCACTAAATTTCTGCTTTCGGGGTACTTCTTTTGTATTTACATTTCATCTACTTATCATAACTCTATGAACTGGAAACTGTTTTGATAAGTGAAGCCTGAGGGTCAGGCAGGAAGTAAGTGGCTACACCGACTACAATTCATTTCTGCTTTCAAAGTGTGTACTCTAAACCTTATAGACAAATGAATTTCTTTAAGAAATCTCCATGAGTATGCACTCTTTTTCTCGGACATGGAATTAATGTATAGAAAACGAGACACATATGTTCTCCAAGTTCCTCTAATACAGGATCCAAGTGTCTATTTCTTCAATGAATAAGGGAATTTTCTCTAATAAAGTGTCATCTTCTGGGTCTAGAATATTTCAAGGCCAATAAGATTTCTGAATTATTTGTCTCTTCTTGGGATTTACCTTTTCTTCTATTATCTGACTGATTATATAAATTCAGGTTTCATGCTTTTTTGAAATGGCCAGTTAAAAAACATTCTTTAAGACACTGTGTTGTCTTTAAGATCAAGGCCACCTTGTTCTACAGAGTGAGTTCCATGAGAGGCTCCAAAGCTGCACATAGAAACACTGTCCCAAAAACTAAAACAAACAAACAAAGGCACTTGTGTGATTCACAGCCAAGCACTGGGGTAAGCTCCTCGAGCTTAGTTAAAGAGAGGGAAGAGAGAATATATGAGCAATGGGGAGTCAAGATCATGATGGGGAAAACTGTGCACAGAGATAGCTGGCCCGAGCTCGTGGGAGCTCTCGGACTCTGGACTGACAGCTGGGAATCCTTCATGAAACCAAACTAAGCCCTCTGAATGTGAGTGACAGTTATGTGCTTGATCTGTGTAGGGTGGGAGCGCTCTGGCAGTGGGACCAAGACTTATGCCGGACACATGAACTGGCTTTTTGGAGCCCATTTCCTATGGTGGGATATAATGCTTAGCCTTGATACAGGGAGGTGGGGCTTAGTTCTGCCTCAACTTGGCATACTAGACTTTGTTGGCTCCCCAAAGGAGGCCTTACCTCCTCTGAGGAATGGATGGGGGTGGGATGGGGTTGGTGGTGGGGGTGGGAAAAGGAGAGGGAGGGGTAACTTGGGCTGGTGTGTAAAATTAAAATAAAATTTAAAATTTCTATTATTAAATTTAATTAATTAATATTAATTGTTTTATCATTAAAATTTAATATTAAATTATTAAGATTGTGATATTTAGAAGAGCTATTTCCTCTTTTCCCACTCATCACTTAAAAAACATTGGGGAATTTACGTGGGCTTCAGTGTTCTCTTGTTGTCACCAGGTTTGATTATGCTTCAGAAAGAGAAGCCCATCAGTTTTTTTTTTTTAAGGCATTGTCATTTCCCTTCCATTTACCCCCAGTCATAGGAGTGTTCTAGCTAATTGTATTCCTTATCTGGGTGGCTCTTGTGATGGATAAATAATTTGGTTAGTCAGATTCACCCACAAGAATCAGGAAGAAGTGGCTAGAGAGGTGGCCAATGGTTAAAAGCATGGACAACTCATGCGGAAGACACAACTTCAGTAACCAGCAGCCCTGCTGGTGACTCACACTTGCCTGTAACTCCAGGTCCCAACGGACACCATCTCTGGTCTCTGTATGCACATGTACTTTCATGCACATACCTCTGTACACACACACACACACACACACACACACACACACACAAACCCTTAAAAATATGTGTTTAAAAAATAAAATTCAGCCCATTTTCACCTTCATGTTAAACTAAGATAATACAAGTCTGGCAAAAATGTAGCAATTTTATTATTCTTTTTTTCATTTTAGTATAATTTTTGTTTTTTCTCTTTACTTATTGATTTTTGTTGAGCTCTACATTTTTCTCTGCTCCCATTTCTGCCTCTCCCCTCCCCTTCAACCCTCTTCCAAGGTCTCAATGCTCCAAATTTACTCAGGAGATCTTGTATTTTTCTACTACCCATGTAGATTAGATCTATATATGTCTCTCTTAGGGTCCTCATTGTTGTCTAGGTTCTCTGGGATTGTGATTTGTTGGCTAGTTTTCTTTGCTTTATGTTTAAAAACCATTTATGAGTGAGTACATGTGATGATTGTCTTTCTGGGTTTGGGTTACCTCACTCAAAATGATGTTTTCTAGCCCCATCCATTTGCCTGCAAAATTCAAGATGTCATTATTTTTTCTGCTCTGTAGTACTCCATTGTATAAATGTACCACATTTCCCTTATCCATTCTTCAGTCGAGGGGCATTTAGGCTGTTTCCAGGTTTTGGCTATGACAAACAATGCTGCTATGAACATAGTTAAGCACATGTCCTTGGGGCACGATTGAGCATTCTTTGGATATATACCCAAAAGTGGTATTACTGGGTCTTGAGGAAAGTAGTTTCCTAATTTTCTGAGAAATCACCACACTGACATCCAAAGGGGTTGTACCAGCTTGCAATGCAGAAGTGTTCCCTTTATGCCACAACCCCTCTAGCATAAGTTGTCATCAGTGTTTTTGATCTTGGCCATTCTTACATGTGTAAGACAGAATCTCAGAGTTGTTTTGATTTGCATTTCTCTGATGACTAAGGATGTTGAACATTTCCTTAAGTGTCTTTCAGCCATTTTAGATTCCTCTGCAACAGATTTTATATGAAAACAGAATATATCATTCATCTGCATACAAGAAACACACCTCAACCGCAAAGACACTGTCTCAGAGTAAAGGGCTGGGGAAAAATATACTGATCAAATGGACTTAAGAAACAAATGGGTGTACCTATCCTAATATCTAACAAAACAGACTTCAAAGTGAAATCAATCAAAAGAGACAAAGAAGGAAATGTCATATTAGTCACAGAAAAAATATATCACGAGGAAATCTCAATACTGAACATCTATGCCCCAAATACAAAGGCACCCTCATATGTAAAAGAAACACTTCTAAGACTTAAATCATACATTAAACCCCACACACTAGTAGTGGGAGACTTCACATTATATTCTCACTACTAGACAGGTCAGTCAGACAAAAAAATAACAAAGAAATAAGAGAACTAACAAATGTTATTATTCTTAGAATAAATCAGATTCATACTAGGAACGTGAGAATCATTTTGGTATCTTTTGAGTCTGTATATCAAGATCAGTTTTTATTTGGCAAGATCTGCCCTTGAAGTTTGCATTTATATGACTCATCAAGTCTTGAATCCCCTCTAAAAATGTTCATTTGGAAAGACCAGCATTGGATGGAGTTTCTAGTCATCAGAATTCAGATAGTCCTAATTATTATAAGGTCTTCAAAAGCTGTGTCTATAAAGTGAAATGACATATCATTTAAACCTGGCTGGTACAGAACTCAAGCTACCAGATCATGTATTAAGAATATCATTTCTATTTCTTCAGTAGTCTGGGGCCAAGAGAAGGGTACTGCTTAATTTCAACAGTATGCTTTAGTTTCTCTGTGTGATTCAGTAGACTTTTGAACTGGGGATCCTTCACCAAAGATCAGAAGTTGGTCTGAAACAATTTCTTTCCTGATCTTGTCTCAAAAACTATAGCCATCTCAATGAATCTTCGTTAGTAGCTAAGTTCCAATGTGGACGTTTGTCTCCATACAAGAGCTGCTTAGAAAAAAAAGTGTTTCCACTTCAGTCCAGAGTGTTGAGGAGATTGTTGGTAGCTTCCCAGGACCTGGGAGCATGTAATTCAGTACTGAATTACTAGTGATGCACTTCTGTAACCACACACTTGGGTTAATCTATCCTTAATTCATTCCTCAGGATTTTTGTATCAAATTTTATTAACTTTGGACACTTGCCCATAAGTCAACGTCGCTAGTGTGACACATAAAAGAAAATCATGTGTTTTTTCTTTTTTTTTCAGGGTTAGCTCTTTTTTTAAAAAATTATTTATTTATTTATATATTAAAGATTTCTGTCTCTTCCCCGCCACCGCCTCCCGTTTCCCTCCCCCTCCCCCAATCAAGTCCCCCTCTCTCCTCAGCCCAAAGAGCAATCAGGGTTCCCTGACCTGTGGGAAGTCCAAGGACCACCCACCTCCATCCAGGTCTAGTAAGGTGAGCATCCAAACTGCCTAGGCTCCCACAAAGCCAGTATGTGCAGTAGGATCAAAAACCCATTGCCGTTGTACTTGAATTCTCAGTAGTCCTCATTGTCCGCTATGTTCAGCGAGTCCGGTTTTATCCCAGGCTTTTTCAGACCTGGGCCAGCTGGCCTTGGTGAGTTCCTGATAGAACATCCCATTGTCTTAGTGATCCCCTTGCGGTCCTGAGTTCCTTGCTCGTGCTCTCTCTCCTTCTGCTCCTGATTTGGACCTTGAGATTTCAGTCCGGTGCTCCAATGTGGGTCTCTGTCTCCTTTCATCGCCTGATGAAGGTTAATATTCAGGAGGATGCCTATATGTTTTTCTACTTAAAAACCTTTAGCTCCCTTCACCTTCTGAGTGTAAACATTGTTACATATAAATCTTTTTATAAACTGATATGTGTCTACATCTCAATGGTCACAAGTTGTCATTTACTAATACAAACTCAGTTCCCCAGGCAAAATATTAACAAATAGTTCCTCAGGCGTTTCTGGCCCTCAGAAAAAGTATTTCTGTTGTCTTGAATGATTTTTCGCCATTTTTTTCCTATTAACTCTAGCTTGTCACATAAAACTTAGCCTAAGCTGAACTTTCTCTGTGAAAGGACTTCATGAACTGACACTCCTAGTATTTGCATTGTCTCCCTCCTCATCTATGCACATCCACTTTATAGTTGCCACTACCAGCCTGCTTCATAGTCACCGCTGATTTCTCTGTCCCTTTTTGTACAAGAATTCCTCTTAGGTCAAAGAGCACATCCTATTCATTTGTATTAATAGCACCCATCACAATGTATGGAACCGAATAAGTATTCAGCACATGTTTTGTCTAACTTGCAGTATATAGTATTACTGTAGAACTCTAATGATTTCCCTGGAAGCACTGATGAACAGAAGTACTGTTGTCTGCTAATAAGGAAGTAAATGACTATTTTACAGTAAATAAAAATATTTCAATGATAATGAAAAAAATGAGCTAGAATCTTCCTTTGTTTCAAGATACAGTGATTTTATTGCAGTGCTATCTGCATGGAGGTGGCCAAATTGGCCAGATAGAATAATTGAACGCCAAAGAGTAGGTTAAATCTGGAAGAATTTAGTATTTAGAATTAGAAGTTTCTGTTTCTTTTATTTTGCTTTTCCCATTTTTCCCCTTTTCATTTCTTTCTTTTGAGACTAGGATTTTCTACATAGTGCAGGATAGCCTCAAACTCATAGCAATTCTCCTATCTCAGCCTACCAAGGATTGGAATTATAATTAGTTGATGCCAACCTTGCTTAGAATTTAATAGTTTTTGTTTGTTTTAAGTTTGGTAGTTGTTCGTGGTTCTTTATTTTTATAGAGTTTTATGTATGTATACAATGATATGTACTATAAATCCCCCATTTCTCCTTTCTAGCTCCCTCCCATATCCCTTCTAATACACCACCTCATAACTTCATGTGTTCATTTATTTGTGTGATAACCTACAGAGTCCAGTTAGTTCTGCCTATATGTTCCTGAGTGTGGAATCATCCATTCAATAATATGTCATGTGGGAGTGGCCACACTCTCAGAAAAGAATGCCTTTCATTTCCTTAGAAGCTATTGCTCTTCAATAAGAGGTGAAGCCTGAAGACCATCTCCCATCATCTATGCAGAAATTTGAATAATGGGAGAAAATGATGTGGAGTATTGTCTTTCTTAAAATATGCATTAAGAATATATATTGAACTAGGTATAATGTGACAACTGAATAGCAAGGAAACTGAAGAAAACAAACCTTTCGTACTATCACCAAGAAGTTGTAGATAAATGTTCTTAATATAAAAATTGAAATGAAACCTTTTAAAAATAGTATAATTCAGATAAGAATGCCTGGATTTAAATTCAGGCACCATCAGATGCCGTCTGTGTGATCTTCACCATATTAAGGTTTTCATGTCTTATAGTCTTCATCTATAAAATGAGGATGATAAGCATGCTGGGAGGATTAAGTGAATTAATACATGTAAAGTAGTAAGAATAGTGTCTGTCAAACAGAAAGGACCATATTAATGCTAGAAAAGTATAGGTAAGACTTCACAGTGTCTTAGCGTAAGGAAAGGTTATCAAAGGAGAATAAAGAACAGGTTTGAGAGAGGACAGATTAATATATTGTATTACATAGAAAATTACTTGCTTTTGTGAGATGCGTACCTTAATCAGTCTGAAGTGCTATTATAAGATGTCATAAACTGCATTGCTTGTAATAATAAGACTTTACTTTCCATGGACCTGAAGACTAGAAGCCCAAGATCAATGGAGTGGCAGATTGAATCCTTGGTGAGGGCTTACTTCTTCATAAAAGACTTAATTTCTGGCCTTACATCATAGAAGGGGGAGGCCATCTCCGGAGCTTGGTTTAAGGAGATTAATTACATCTGTGATTCCTTAGCTTCATGATCTAATTACCCCAAGTGATCCTACCTACTATCACTTTGAGTGTTAAGATCCCAACATAGGAACTTTGAGTGACTGTAATAGTTCCTGTTGAAACAACCATTCATTGTGGGGACTTAGCTTAAATGTCCTTCCTTCTGAATGGTCTCCTTTAATGTTCTAATTTAAACTACATATTTCTCCTATTTTTCCCACCATATAATTCCTATTATCCTTCAAAGTTCAAAATAACAATTCTATAGGTTTAGCGGTACTAACTTATTCATCTTCCTTTGTCAATATGCTTGGCATACAATAAACATTTTATACAGCTTGTTAAATTATTGGACTTTGTAGTAATCAGAGCCACAGGGCTGCGTCCCCAGCACCCTGGCTGCCTGGCTAACTTATGCCCCGAAATAACAACACACAAATTGTATTCATTTAAACACTGCTTGGCCCTTTAGCTCTAGCCCTTACTGGCTAATTCTGATATCCCGATCAACCCATCTCTAATAATCTGTGAGCACTGGTCTTACCAGGAAGATTCTAGCCTATGTCCATCCTGGGTTGGAGCTTCATCGCGTGTGTCTGCCCGGGAGTGGGGTATGGTGTCTCTTCTGAGGCGTCTGCTCCCGAGAGGAGAGCTGTCGAGTCTGAGCTCACTTCCTCTTCCTCCCAGCATTCTGTTCTGTTTTCTCCACCCACCTGTATTCTAACCTATGAGGGCCAGCCAAGCGGTTTCTTTATTTTTTTAACCAATGACCTTCCTCCATCAGGACTTAATATGATAAAGTTCTGATTAGTGAGTGGATTAATCAGACTTTCATTGGTATAACCAAATGTCCAGCATAAACAGCTAAAAAGAAGAAAACAGTTTCTTTTGGCATATTGTTTCAGGGGTTTTGATCTATAGGCAGTTGGCTTCATTGCTTTAAGCCTGAGGTAAGCAGAACGTTCTTGTTCACGAGGGTCTGTTGGAGTAGTGCTGCCGATTTCTTGCCAATTCAGAAGTAGAAAAATAGATTGAAAAGGGTTGTAGCTCAGGTCTCTCTTTCCAGGGCACGCCCTCAGTGATCAGCTTTATTCGGCTGGGACCTGCCTCCTGCTTTCTTCTGCCTCCCAATAGTATCATTCAATTAAGATTACAAGCAGCAATGATTTATTGACTAGAACTGGGTGCTCAGGATACAATCACCTCGCAGGGATTAAATTATGAAACTGGACACTTATTCTTGTGGTCTTATACTTATAAGGAGTATGTGTGCTGGCAGAATCTGGCCAATCATTTGCTTTCCTGTAAAGGTAACTGTACTTTTGTTTTGTCAGCTTGAAGAATGAATATTGATGGAGAAAGCGCCTCCATAAGATTGACCTTTAGGCAAGTCTTTGGGGGGGGTAATTTATGTACTGATTTCTGTGGGAGTGTTTAACTCAACTCACTGTGGGTGATGCCATCCCTGGATATGTGGTCCTGGTTGTATGAGAAAGAAGGTTGAGCAAGCCATATGGAAGGCACCAGTAAGCAGCAGTCATCCATGGCTTTTGCTACAATTCTTGCTTACAGGATACTGCTTTTAGTTCCTGCTCTTGCTTCCACCAGTGATGGAGTGTGGCATGAAAGTTGTAAGACAAAATAAACACTTTATTCCCCGAATTGCTTGTGCAATTCCCTAAGATAATAGTGTATTGCAATAATGGACTAGAGATACTAGATCCAATGTCTTGAGATCAAGTTTGCTTTTCTGCTTCATGAATTTTATAGCACTTAAGGAAAATTCTCTACTTCACTTCACTGTTCTGTTTGACCATTAAAACTGGTTATCAGCAACAACAGAAACAACAGAAAGCTCACAAACTCATGGAAACTGATCAACTTGGTACTGTAAGGAAAATGGGTCAAGACAAAAATTAAGAAATTAAAGACTTCCTGAATTGAATAAAAATGAAGAAACAAAATATTAGAACTTATGGGCAGTCCTAAGAGGCAAGTTTATAGCACCTACCTAAATAACAACAACAACGTCAACAGCAACAAACTGGAGAGATCTCATTCTAGCAACTTAGCAGAACAGCTGAAAACTCCATAATAAAGAAAGAAAACACACCCCAAAGGAGTAGACTCAAGACACAATCAATGCAGGGCTGAAATCAATAAAATAGAAACAAACAAAAATACCAAGAATCGATGAAAACAAAGAGCTGTTTCTTTGAGAAAAATCAATGAGACTGATTAACCCTTATCCAAATTAACTAAAATGGGGAGAAAAGTATACAAATTAACAAAATTAGCAATGGAAAGGGGGCAAAACAATATGGTGGAAATCTGGAGAATCATAGGGACATACATTAACAACATGTATTCCACCAAAATGGATAATCTAAAAGATTCACACCACTTACCAATTACCAAAGGTAAATAACAATTAGAATATCAATTTAATGACCTGTAACACCCAATGAAATAGAAGCAGTCATTAAAAGTATCCCAAGCTGAGATGCTTTTAGTAGCAATTTCTACCAAACTTTCAAAGGAGAACTAGCACCAAGCACCAACACTGCCTGCAGAATATGCTAGGGAAATGGTGGCACAGAACTTGTGGGAGTCACCAACCAATATCTGATTTGACTTAGGGCCCACTTTACAAAATGGAGCCCATATCTGACACTGAGACTAGATAGTCCAGGAATCTAGGATGAGACCAAATACTAATGTTTTCAAAAACAAACCACAAAATAAAACTTATCAATAAAATGCCTCCTAATAGCATTTTGCTATACTTGTTGGTCAGAGAAACTGCCCCCCTCAGCAGGTGGGAACAAATACAGATACCCACAGCTGGACATTATGCAGATAGTGAGAGAACTTGAGACGCTCAGGCTTCCTTAAAAGGTTGTCTCCTTAAACCCCATGCCCTCAAGGATTAAGAAATCCCACAGAAGAGGAGGCAGAAAGAGTGTAAGAGTCAGAGAGGATGGAGGACACAAAGAAATGAAGGCCTTCTCAATCAATAGGATTGCTGCACATATGAACTCCCAGAGACTGAGGCAGCATACCCAGGGTCTGCAGGAGTCTGTACCAAATGCGGTGCTAGAGCTGAAAGGAAAGTGGACACAAGGACCCATTCCTAGCTCAGAAGCTATCTCCAATTGCAAATGAAAATTGACTGTTCTCCAAGGGAGTCTCCTCAGGGAAACAAATGACCCATAAGGGTAGGCTGCACGCCCAGCAGTAGATGACCAACAGAAAATGATCTAAGGGCATTTTTGGAAGTTCCTAGACTCTAGTCTCATATCCTGCCAGAGTTTTTACTTTTTTTAAAAAAAAATCCTATTGCTTTCATTGTAATGTACACACACACACACACACACACACACACACACACACACACACACACTTCCCTCTTTTTACCATACAGATCCTTTATGTATATCTTATAACTTCCAGTTCTTTGTTTTTATGTGATTCCTGGGTGTGTGGAAGAATAAATTTCTGTTATATGTGGCTTCTCTTGGACTGTCTTTCTTCCTCTAGTTTTGCCCAATTCCAATGTGTTAGTTTTTCTCTTGTCTTATATATTTTATTTTTATTCAAATAGAAGTCTGTTTGTTTTCTAAGGAGAGACAGAAAAGGGTTGGATACAGATGGAAAAAAAGTGGGGAGTGACTCTAAGGAGTAGAGAGAGGGGAGATGATAATGAAGATATATTAGGTGAAAGAAATCTATCTTCAATAAAAGGAAAAATATATATTTTCCTCTTTTATTTTTGAGAAGATACAATATAGATCTCATTCATAACTAAAATGGCATTTTGTAAAGTATACTTATTTTTAAGATACTTATGAATTCTTTAGAAAAATGAGATAATAATCAACACTAATTTTTAACCATACTTTTAAATTGAATTGCTTACTACTTTTGGTTTTTGTAATTACAAATAAATGTGGTTTGTCAGTTTTCATTAATTTGAAATTAATTTAGTTTCTATTGCTCATCAAACACTGTAATATACATGGTGTGGTTATTTTTACTACTTTTCAAGACTTAGACCTCTCATGTATGTTAGCTAAATATGCTAACATAGCACAGACTTCTTAGAACTCAAAAGTAGGTTAGAATAGTTTTTTGCTTTTAAATTATTTGTAACATCTTAAGCAGGACAGGAATTATGTATCACTTTGATGCCTGCGATAATGTAACTGTAACATCATCTTGAATTTTCAAGATGATTTTTCATTTAAAAACATATTCCTCACTTTTTTTATGTAACAGGTTTGGAGGTTTTTTTTTTCTCTTATGATTTCCTTAATTGTATTTTGGAGATTCTCATTTTCATATTTAACTCCATCGACTTAAAATAACCTGGAGTCCCCTAGAAAGAGAGGCTTGATGAAGCCTCTTTGTATACATTGGGTTTGTCTGTGGGCAACATGTCTGTGGTGCATTGTCTTGATTAGGATGTGACAAGATTGAACCCACTGTGAGTAGCACTATTCTCTAGGTGTCCTGAACTGTCTGAAAGTGGAGAAATCATGGTGCTAATTTCTTAAGTTGACATTCTTATATTTTTGTTCATTTGTTCGTTTATTTTTGAGACAGGGTCTTGCTATATATCCCTGGCTGCCCTTGAACATCCTATCTAGATTAGGCTGGACATGAGGTCACAGAGATCTGCTTGCCTTTGCCTCCTGAGTGCTGGGATTAAAGGGTTGCATGGCCACACCTGGATTATAGGAAGTCTGTTGGGAAACAGCCTTTCTTAGAAATGGCTGCATGAACAAGATCAGAACAATGGCCATGTCAACAGACATGCTAATATTTAATGGAGAAATTTTCACCTGATTCCATTATTAGACAAGGACTTTAGACAACTAATGGTTACTTGGAGAAGCAGAATGAACCTATCCTATGACTGAACTCCCTTTTCTAGTTGTCCAGTATCAAGGAGTTAGCCTTGAAACTATACACATACCACCAACAAAAGCAGACTCATCAGATCAGATTGTATGTCCATATTCTGCTTACAGATACATAAACATATATATGTACATAGCACTAAAAGAAAGAAGAAAAGGCTCTCAACTTGGGGATGGAGTTTGAGGGAAGGTAGCTAGGAAAAGGTGACAGGGAGAGAGAGGGGGAGGAAGTGATACAATTCTGTCTCAATTAAAACCATCAGAAGGTGTTTTAAAAAAGAGTGGGGAAGTGAATGCAAACAAGTGAGCACATGTATGCATTCATTTCTTTCTTCCTCTGTTGACTGTGAATGTGACATGACTTCTGCTTTAACTTTGCTATAGTGATGGGATCTAACCTGGATCTGTTAGTGGAAATAACCATGTAAGTATTTTTTTCACAGCAGCCAAAGTGAAACTAAAATAGTTATGCTAATGCAGACACTTCCATGGAAGGGTACATTAGGAGGGATGCAGAACCACTCCTTCTCCAACAATAGGACTCCTGTATTCCTCTTTTCCTTTTAAGCTCCTGTCTCTATTCCATGTATGTATTGCAAAAATAAAACAAATATTATTTATAATATTATACTTCCTTTCACCATAAGGATGACTTATAAAATGAGTTGAATCTCAAAATGATGAAGATATCCGATATTTTATTCATTTAAATAGATGATGAATTTTAAGGATACTGACTGTCAAGATCAATTTAAATATAGCAAAAATTAGATTGATCAGACAGACAAAATGAATGTAGAAGAAGATTCAGCAAAGATTATGCCATGCATTCTGATTTGATGAATAGAAACCTGAGTACTTGACTTTCATTATGTGTTTTCCTCCCAGGGGAAATTCAACCAAATAAAATGCTCATAGCATAACTCAGCATAAAACATGCCATTTTCAGTCTGATCTAGATTGTCATGGAAAGTCAGTTTGTTTAAGTCCCATGAAGGCCAACAAGGCTATAGAACACGTGACAACTGGCTGGCCTGTTCTGTTATGTGTAGCCAAACTAAAGTGTCAAGAAGTCAATTTGAAACTACCTTTCAGTAATGAAAGAGGGAGAAAATTAAAGGACTTCACGAATTGCAATGCATTGGACATGCGTTTAAAATTTTAAAATAAAATTTATTTATTTATTTGTGTGTTGGGGATAGCACTTATGGAGATGAGGGCATCTTGCAGAAGAAAGTTCTCTCTTACCCACTATGTGGGCTCATGGGATAGAACTCAGGACATTATGCTTGGCAAGAAATGCATTTACCTGCTGAGAAATCTTGCCAGCCTGTGTGTGTGTGTGTGTATATATATATATATATATATATATATATATATATATATATATATATATATAATAGTTTTATCAAGAAAACACTAGTATGATCGTTGTCTTAAAAGAAAAAAAATATCTCAACATGTTAATTAATTTTCTCAAGGTCATGCAACTAGTAGTTGGCTAAGTAGTTGCTTAAACCCAGGCTTTCTGACCCTGGCATCTCAGCACATTAATCTTTAGGCATCCCTTAGTGTTGGGAGTATTCTGGGTAATTGGGGCTGAAATTGCTAATGTGGCCGGTATTTCTGGCAGTATTTTTCCCTCCGTATTCTGGTACTCCCCGATTAGTGCAGGGGATGTAATGCTTCCTCTTTTCCCTAACAATTTTGATCTTCCCAATAAGCGCTTTTCTCCTCACCACCACCACCAACTTTTATACCAACAGATCATAATGAGCTCTAAAAATCATACCAACGGAGGTCAAAAAAAGGCACTGCTTGAAAGAGTGGTTGTTAAAGGCACACAAGTGGAAGATTTTAAAATATCTAAACCAAAGTCTGTTGAGTAGCTGTTCATGCCATGAAATCATCTCTTTGGAGTCCTCCTCTCTAAGATGGGAAGAGCTTCTCACAATGATTAGTACGGATATTGCAGATTCAGTCTATTGATGCTGGTTTACTTAGTTTGCTTTTGGGTACGGATGGAAAATTTTTAAAAATCACCAGAACTCCAGACAGAATCTCTTATTTGATAGAGGGAGATTAGGCTGAATAATCAATAGTTTGCTCTCACCAAAATGGAGTTAATGTAGGAAACAGGAAATGACTTTGAAGAAATTCCAATTCATTTTATTTTTGATGCATTTAAGAAGTTGTTGTATCAATCAGACAAGAGCAAGCTATCATTACAAAGAGCTACCAAGAGATAAAAAGGATCTCTCATCCTCTGTTAAACTAGTGGCATTTCATAAGGCTTCTTCCTACATCCTTAATTTTGGTTAACCCACACCTACCTTCCTTTACCAAGTCCTCATTCTCCCTGAACCCTTATCTCCTAGTATTCTCTCCCTGTTATTGAATGTCACAAATATTCTATTGTCCCCTTACTATGTATATTTTTAAAATGGATTTAAAGATCATAGGTTTACATGTATATTTTTTCAAGCACACTCCATTTTGGTTAAGGTTTCACTGACCTATCATTTCCCCATCCCAATCACTGCACTTCCTGCTTAAGCAGTAATAGGGGCGACGGCGGGGCTGCGTCCCCAGCACCCCGCCCACACGGCTAGCTTTACCCGAAATAATTACACGGAAACTGATTCTTTTAAACACTGTTTTGGCCCATTCCTATCTAGCCTCTTCTAGGCTAATTCTCACATATTAATTTAGCCCATTTCTAATCATCTGTGTAGCGCCCCTAGGTGCGCTTACCGGGAAGATTCTAGCCTAAGTCCATCCTGGGTCGGAGCTGGGCATGGCGTCTCTCTGAGGTGTCTGCTCCGGAGAGGAGAGCTGCGGAGTCTGACCTCACTTCCTCTTCCTCCCGGCATTCTGTTCTGTTTACTCCACCCACCTAAGGGTGGGCCTATCAAATGGGCCTAGCAGTTTCTTTATTGCTTAGCCAATGAAATCAACAGATTGATATATGACACTCCCATATCACTTAAGCATTTCTGCCACCAATTCACTACTGTCCTATATTCATTTTAACTATATTCTACTAGTGTCCTTTCCTAGTGCATCCCCCTGACAAATGACACATTTTCAATTTCCTAGTTTCAACCTGTACCCCATGCTATACAGACAAAACAAAAGATATGAAGCTAAGAATCTTTTGTAAGAGAGAAAATTCTACATTTGTCCTTGTAGATCTGGCTGAAATCACACATAATAATTTTTTCTTCTAATTCCATTCATTTACCTTCAAATCTCATGACTGCATTTTTGTTCACAGCTGAGTAATTGTGTGTATTACTAGATTTTTATTATTTACTAATAAGTTGATTGAGATCTATGTTGAGTCAGTTTCATGGTTATTGTTAGTAGAGATGCAATGAGCATGAATGCTTGAATATCTCTATAGTAAGATATAAAGCCTTTTGAGCATATACTAAGGAGTAGTACATGTGGATCAAATGGTGGATCAGTTTCTAGTTTTTACAAGACACCTCTAGATCATTTCCAAAGCAGTTTCAGTAGTTTATACTCTTACCAATAACATATAAGAGTTTTCATTTCCTTTTTGACTCATGAATAAGAAAAATAAGCGTTCCCATTTCCTCTCATACATGCTGAAATTTGTAGTCATTTGTTTTCCTAATAATGGTCATTTTGACGGATGAGAGGAAATCTTAATGTAACTTTAATCTGCATTTTCCTGGTGGTTAAACATGCTGAACATATTTTAAAGTATTTAATAGTACTTTGTATTTGTTCTATTGAGAGATTTCTATTAAGTTCTATAGTCTTTCCTTAGATTGGTTGCTTTCTTTTTTTTAAAGTTTTTTTTTACTATATATTTATTTATTATACAATATTCTGTCTGTGTGTATGTCTGCAGGCCAGAAGAGCGCACCAGACCTCATTACAGATGGTTGTGAGCCACCATGTGGTTGCCGGGAATTGAACTCAGGACCTTTGGAAGAGCAGACAATGCTCTTAACTACTGAGCCATCTCTCCAGCCTCTGGTTGTTTTCTTGGTGTTCGGTTTTTGTAGTTCTTTGTATACTCTGTGTTCTAACGTTCTGTAACATGTATAATTGGCAACAATTTGATTCTATTCTTTGTGCTGCCTCTTCATTTCAATGATTGTTCTCCTTGATGTACAGAAGAATGTATTTTTGTTAAATCCCATTTTTCAGTTGTTAGTCTTATTTCCTATGAAATTGGAATCTTTTGAGGGTGTCCTTAACTGTGCCTATAAGTTAAAATGTTTCCCTGCTTTTGACTCAGGCAATTTTACAGTATCATCTACAAAAGGGCTACTTTTACTTCTTTTACCATGTGTTTTGCTTTTATTTCTTTCTTTTGTCATATAACTTTGGCTGACTCTAAGCACTGTATTGACTATAAATGGAGGGAGTCTACACCATATATTTTGTCCCTGGTCTTAACAGAAATGCTTTGAGTTATTTTTTTTTTCAGTTAGAATGATATAAGTTAGGGGCTTTGTTCTATAGAGTATTATGTTGAGTTATATTCCCTACATGCCTAGCATCTCCATGACTTTTATAATGAAGTTATATTGGATTTCCTTGAAGGCCTTTTCTGTGTCTATGGAGATGATCATGTGACTTCTGTCGTTTATGTTATTTAAGTGATGAATTATATTTATTGATTTATGTATGTTTAGCTACCACATTGCTGGAAGGAAAGCAATTTGATCATGATTAATGACATTTTTATGTGACCTGGAATTGTATTTGCAAGTCTTTTATTGAAAATTTTTGTATCTATGTTCACCAAGAATGTTGGACTACAATTCTTTTCCTCTTGTCAGTTGGGTTTTTTATTTGTTTTAGTATCAGGGTAATATTGGCTTCATAGCAAGAGTTTGGACTACTTCTTCCCTTTACTATTTTATGGAACAATTTAAATTGATATTAATTCTTTTCTGAAGTCCTGGTAGAATTCTGCAATAAATCCATCAGGTTCTGGATTTCTTCTTCCTTTCTTCCTTCCTTCTTTTCTTTCTTTCTTCCTTTCTTTCTTTCTTTTCTTTTTCTTAAACAGGGAAACTGTTTATGATTCTTCATTCTAATTTCTGCTTATGTATCTGTTTACTTTTTAAAAAAATCTTCTACATAGCTAAAATAATCAACAAAAGTTGCATACAATAATTAAAATCTAGGAAAACATATCTGCAACATACAAAAAGTAGTTATAAAAGTATATAAATTATGTTTGCATTTGAGTGAATCAGCATATTTTAAAATATTTATATACCATCCATATGGTGATGCATGCCTTTAATGCCACCTCTTGGGAGGCAGAGGAGGACTGATCTCTGTGAGCTCGAAGCCAGCCTGGTCTACAAGAGCTAGTTCCAGGACAGCTAGGACTGTTACACAGAGAAACCCTGTGTCAAAAATCCAAGAAAAATTATGTACCAACGCAAATATTTGTAAGGATATACTCCTAACCAGCTTTGTGAAATATGCTAGCCACTGGATACATGTGGATATTTACCAAATAGAACACTAGTAATTTAACTAGTAATAGAACCAAATTTACCAAATAGAACTCTAGTAATTTAACTAGTAATAGAACGCCTGTAATTTGCTCCTAAATCCCTGTGTAAAATATGTAAAACAGTCATTAATAATTTTGTATTGATGATATATAAAATAATGCTATTTTGGTATTAGATTGAATAAAATCAGTTTATTTACTTCCATCTTTTTTTTTAAGATTCATTTTAGCTCTTGAAATTTTAGGATTACATATGTTCTCTGGTATTTCATTTAGATAATGTAAGAATTTAGAAATGCTTGTCTCTAAGTTGGTGGGACTATCTGCAAATCTCTATTTCATATATTGAGTACATATCACATGCAAATGAATCAAACTACATCCTGATTCAAATATTTGATATTGGAAAAATGTAGTTTTCTTCCGAAAAGAAATTAAATGCATATTTAACCTCCTAAAAATCAATATCACAAAAGCAATGAGGAATGAACAGTCAGTTGCAGGTCCTTGAGGGAGCTGCCACAAGAAGCCATCAAAACAAGCATTCACAGTCCAGTGAATTAAAGTGGTGGCGCACGCCTTTAGTTCCAGCACTTGGGAGGCAGAGGCAGGTGGATCTCTGTGAGTTCGAGGCCAGTCCGGTTTACAAGAGCTATTTCCAGGACAGGCACCAAGACTACAGAGAAACCCTGTCTTGAAATCCCCCCCCACATACAAAAAAATTTGAAGATCATAAACTGTTTGGCATCATGGAACAGTTGAATAAGATACTCAGGAGAAATTGGGCAATAGTGAATCATACACCTAGAACCTAGGTTGACAAACCTAGCCACCCAAATTCTGTCCACTTCAATGCATTGGAAATTCCTTACAAGTTCCTTGCATGCTCCTCAAAGGGTCCTCACATGAGGCACCAATCTGTTTGTTTACTGCATTAGTTATCTACTCATAATTCCCAATATGCTGGTGTCACATTAAAGAGAGAGAGCAAATCACTTCTTTGACCAGTTTTGCCAAGAATGAGCCCAGATTTGAATTCTCTTCTCTTCTGTTCCTGTGTCTTTTGTCTCTCTGTTGCTTATGATTTCTGGCCTATCTGTAATATGCTTGTTGCATGACTCTTAATCTGTGTCCTGGCTGAATGCTGTCAGTATTGTCTGTATCTATCTTTTTTGTTCTTTTATTGAACAGCACAGAAACCATCACATTGAGAAGGAGTGAGAGATACTTAACAGAAATCCTTAACAGAGTTTTTTAAGAGATGAGACTTTACTGACTCCAACTGATCCCAGCTGATCTGGATAACAAATATATGCTATTAAGCAATATTTGTATATTATTTTCAACATTTATGGTGCATATTTATTTTATAAGGCCACTTTCATCCAACTTGTTTTCAGCCAATTATTATCATAATGACACATGAACAGACACACATACATTGCTCTCTGGGTCAGAGGTATGGAAGAGTCTTAATATTAAAGGTCTGAATTCCTTTAGGCGGTAAAAGTTGACTACATGGAAATCTAAGACAAGTAAGTTCGGCTACATTGTTCCCACAAAGACAAGTTAAACAAGCAGACTGTGTACACAGTAGGATACCAGTCATAAGTCCTAATTTGCTTCAAAGTCTGTTAGTAACTCAGCTGAGAAGTCCAGCAAACTTAGTCTTTCAGAATACAAGATATAATTTCCTGATATATCACCACAATGAAGACTGAGCTTACAGGTCTAAGGAAATTTCGTAGACAGCAGTGCTAAGATTAAACTGCTTATGTGTTTCCCGTTTGAGACTAAGAGGCTAAGTATATGTCAGACCCCAAATAAGAGCTTATTATATGATTTTTATTATTATTTTTATTTTTCTTCTCCCCCCAACTCCACCCAGATTTTCCCTGCCCCCTACCCATCCAATTTCAAATTATTTCTCTCTTTTACATAAAAAACAACCTATTTATTTTCAATGATCAATCTCAGTAGGTCTTTAGGGAATGAGTGAAAAGTCAGTTCCAAATCACATTACAGGGTTCCATAAAGTCTCACTTTTTACTTACTTTAACTATGTATAAATTTGAAGTCATGGGGCCATGAATAAGAAGTGGCAACATATTAGTAAATGATGATGATGATTACCAATGACAGATTCTTGCTTAAAATATCCATCAGGGTGGAGTGTTGTAGAATATTACTTTAGCTAGTCAAAGATGTATTACATTTGTTTATGTTGCATTTGTCTATGTAAGGATGTGTTGCATTTGTTTTTTTTCTTTGCCTAAGACATTAATAAAAAGCTGAATAACCAGTAGTTGGGTAGTAGAGGCCTAGGTGAAACTGGTATACAGAGAGAATAAGTAGCTGGAGGAATCTAGGCTCTAGAGAATGAGGAATAGGAGAACAAGGGAGATAGGGAGATGCCTGGGGCCAGCCAGCAGGCAGCCACCAGCCAGCCAGCCAAAGAGTTTGACATACGGAATGAAACAAAGGACAAGAGCCCCAAGGCAAAATGTAGATGAAGAGAAACAGGTTAAATTGAGTTATGAGAGCTAATGGGAGACACATAAGATAAGTCCCGGAATTCATAACTAATAATAAGACTCTGTGTCACGATTTGGGAGCTGCTTGGTGGCCAAAGAGAAAGTCTGCTACAGTAGAGACTGTATTGAAATAGCTGTGTCCTGTCTAGAAGGATGGATAAGTAGGTTGAGTTGTGAAGTAGTTCTTGAAGAATGTACTTTAAAGACAGTAGGAAGATATAATTAACTAAGCTTCTTGAACTTAGCTTCTCTTCTAGTTAGGGCAAAAAGATCTCATTCAAAGATATTGGCACACATTTGGTTGAAGATTTCATACATAAGTACTGTGTTTACACCACTCCCACCCCACTTTCTTCCGCTTCCACTTGTCCCCTTCTCTCATTCCCTTTGGAATTCATGACAAAAACCAACCACCATTTATTCTCAAGCTGTAAGTGCAACTATTGCATCATTGCAGGTGCTTTTGATATTTGTTAAGGTCCATAGGTATCACAACATGGTAGATTATTGTCTGCTTTCGTCCCTTAGTACCTTCTGAAATTATGAAAGCTAGTCATCAGGGAAGAGGTTTTCCAGAGAGATAAAATTTTGATCTTCTGGATCCTGTGTCTGAAGTTTATGGTGTCTTCAGCAATAGGAACTGAATCTCAGTCTCCGGAAGGCAACCAAGGACAACAGCAACTGCTTATATTGTTTTGGGAGTCTCTTGAACTCCCCTGACTAACAACTCAAAGGAGGATTCTTATGCCTGGTACTTAAGGATTTTGTTTAAAAGTCTAGGACTCTTGTAGTGGGTACAGTCAGCCCAAGCAGCATAACTTCATTTAAATTCTCTCTCTCTCTCTCTCTCTCTCCCCCTCCCCCATCTCTCTCTCTCTCTCTCTCTTTCTCTCTCTCTCTCTCTCTCTCTCTCTCTCTCTCTCTCACACACACACACACACACACACACACACACACACCCCATATACAGGTGCCATGAAGGGGATAAGTAGAAAACCAAGGGTGGCTTTAAATTGAATTTGGAAAGTGTGCTGGTTGGTATTTGTCAACTTGACACAGACTAGATTCACCTAGGAAGAAGGAATTTCAGATAGGAATTGCCTCCATCAGATTGGACTGTGAGCATGTCTTTCCGTCATTTTCTTTTTTTTTTTTTGTTTGGAAATGCATTTTTTATTGATAAAAGAAGAATAAAGAAAAAAACAAACAAACAAATTTCCACCTCCCCTTTCCCTCCCCCTCCTCCCACTCTTCTCCCCCTCCTCCCACTCTTCTCCCCCTCCTCCCACCCCTCTCCCCTTCCCCCCACTCCTCTCCCCCTCTCTCTCCAGTCCAAAGAGCAGTCAGGGTTCCCTGCCCTGTGGTAAGTCCTAGGTCCTCCCCCCTCTGTCCATATCTAGGAAGGTGAACATCCAAACTGGCTAGGCTCCCACCAAGCCAGCAGATTGCGTAGGATCAAAACTGCGTGCCATTGTCCTTGGCGTCTCATCAGCCCTCATTGTTCGTCATGATCAGAGAGTTCAGTTTTATCCCATGCTTTTTTTGGTAATAGTCCAGCTGGCCTTGGTGAGCTCCCAGTAGATCAGCTCCACTGTCTCAGTGGGTGGGTGCACCCCTCGTGGTCCCGACTTCTTTGCTCATGTTCTCCCTCCTTCTGCTCCTCATTGGGACCTTGGGAGCTCAGTCCAGTGCTCCAGTGTGGGTCTCTGTCTCTATCTCCATCCATCGCCAGATGAAAGTTCTAAGATCTTAATTGCTAATTTTTAGATGAGGGTCCAGCACATTGTGAGTGGTGCAGATGGGCTAAGGCTGTAGAAGAAGGTAGCTGAGTAAGCCAGGCTTCATAGTCTCTGTCTCACTTTCCTGCCATACGTTCCTGTCCTGGCTTCCTTTAATAATGGACTGTGACCTATAGTGTTTAATAAACCCTTTCTTCTCCCAAGATGCGTTTGCTCAGTGTTTTATCACAGCATCAGAAAGAAACGAGGACAGGGAGCGATGATAATGCAAAGGGAAAGGAAGGGTGTGTGATAAATAACACAATGTTTGAAAAAGTCACAGGCAAACGTATTGTTTTATGAGCCTGTTTAAAATACATGAATAATATACTTTTACTTATTAGTGGCTGAATTTTGTGGTTCCTTTGAGTTAGCCTACCTAAGAACATATGTTGTATTAAGCTCCATAATTTTTAAGCATATGTGTATTTAATGCAGATGATTCATTTCTTTTCTAAATTATACTAAAATAAAAATTATTTGAATAAATTGCAATCTATTAAAATACAATGATATTCAATGATTAAAGTGATGTCATATAAGACACATTGTAAGGTTTATTGAAATTACATTTTGTATATGTCAAAGGATTAGAGAACTCAAATTGTTTTCTCTGAGTGACAGAATTCTGAAATATTTTCTACTACTTCATTTGTTTTTCATTTAATTTCCAAATTATTTACAATGAGCAGTAGATTTTTTCTCTTTTTTTAAAAAATGTTTTATTTATTTTTATTTTATATATGTTGTTGTTTTCTTTGCCCATGTCTTTATGAGGCTGTTGGATTCTCTGAAACTGTAGTTGTGAGCTTCCATGGGGTGCTGGAAATTGAACCCAGGTCCTCTGGAAGAGCACATAGTGCTCTTAGGTGCTGAGCTGTCTCTCCAGCTCCAGGTTTATTTCTTGATATTTTGAAAAAGTTGAATAAATTATATTAAAGTATTTGTGGTAGGTTTTTCTTCTTAAGGAATCCTGTATCTAACGGGAGCTTCAAATTTGCTATTAACTGAGGATTTCCTGCAACTCCTGAATATCCAGTCTTTGCCTCTCAAATGCACAGACTCCAGGCATCTACCACCATGCTCAGGTTTTGCTACATGGTATTTAGAAATGACTTTGCATTGGCTACCAGATGACCTTTGTTTTCCTTCTCATTCCACCAATAAATTGTTGTCTGACTTTAGAGAAATTGTGTGTCCTGGTGTTGACATCAATTTTTTAACAGGTGATTTTTAACAGATCTGTGGTCTTTTAGCAAGGTTCTAGGAAGCCTTAGATCTTTGGGTTTCATGGTATCTGAGGGAGGCATAAGAGGGGCCTGGATGATTGAAATCTAAGTATTTCAGATTATTTCAGTTAAAGATGCAAGTTCACTTACAAATTCTCTTTTAGGGATAGGGAGATGGTTCAGCCTGCTAAGCAAGAGGACTGGAGTCAGGATGCATTGAACCCATGCAAATGTCCAGTAGACATGATACTATGCCTTTAATTCTAGCCTTGCAAGATAGATACAGCAAAGCCCCAAGGCAAGCAAGCTATCTAACAATATTGTCAGACCGTGTTTATGAGCTCTAGGGTTGACTGGGAGACACTGACTCATAACCAAGGTAGAAGAACTATAGAAGAAGTCACCAAATAATCAACCTCCAGTCCTCCACATGTACATGCCCACACATGCACACACGCACATGAACACACGTACATGCTCTCTCTCTCTCTCTCTCTCTCTCTCTCTCTCTCTCTCTCTCTCATACACACACACACACACACACACACACACACAAACTCACACACACCAAAACCACATGCACACATGATAAAAAGTCTTTTTAGAAAATGGAATTTTACGTGAGATTTTCTTTAAGCAAAGGAGTTTTAATCCTTCTCTAGCTCTTTTCCTGCCTGCCCCCTCCCACACGCACTACACACACACTTGAAGTTTTAAGTACCACTAGGACATATAATCATCAGACACTTTAGAGCATTGACAGAACTTATTATTTGGTATTTTTCCAAGTTCTCTGAAGCCATTTCTTGAATTGGTTGAAATCTATGTAGTTTTCTCCTGCCTTTTGGATAACGCACTTGGTGTCAGGAAATAGTCTACAGAGGCAGAAACCAGATCGTGCGGCCAGTAGAGGGTCAAGCCCTACATGGCACCAGGAAGTGAGTGAGAAGTTGGGAACCTTCCCTAGTGCTCAATGGCTCTTTAAAGCTAGGCACAATATTCGGAGGCAGTTGGAAGGTTATGACTCTAATGAACCTGTGACAAGAAAGCAAACCACAATCACACCCACCACCCAGACTGCATGTTTTCTTGAATAGAAAGAAGAAATTCATTAACTGTCATCTGTCATTTTAAAAATATTAATAGCCAGGGCAGAGATAGAGGAGCTGGGAGAAGCAAAAGAGGAAGGGTGAGAATATAGCTCCCTTTGGGATTCCATTTTCTTTCTAGTACTTTATATGGCCACTGCTAGGGAAGGGAGCAACTGAGTGACAAAGTTTGTAGCTGGACGAAAGTCAGTGCTGCATCTAGCCCACACCCTTTCTCCACATTCCTCCTGTTTGACAAGCATTCTTTAGGCAGTGGGTAGGGGACTCCTCTACTTCAAGTGATAGGAAAGTAAACCTTATCATTCTTCAAATGATAAAAAAAACCAGTGTGGCTACTGATTACAGAGTTGGCTGGCAGGAGAGTTGGCATCTGAAAGTGGAACTTGTTTTCATTGCTAATATAAGTTTTTTCTTAAGTCTATCCCACTCAAAATGAAAATTATAGCAAAGTTGTCTTTTGAATGCTTAACTTCGTATTCATGTTCAGTTTCTCCAATCCTGTAAATTGTTCTCCTTCTCATCCCACAGATTCTTATATTCCCCAGCTCTCATTTTGTTTTTTCATCATAAAACAGAATTTCCAAAAATCATTCTGGTTAAATTGCAAATGCATGACTAAATGATTATTACTACCCTGTGTGTGTGTTCACACTTATGTGTCTGTGTACATACGTATTGACAATGTTACATCACAGGAATACATCCAGAAAGGCATAATTTGAAATAGCATGGCGTACATTAAATTAGTTTCTTGAGGAAAGAACTCAGCCAGATACTCCATTATTGTTATTCTAGAAGGTTCTAAATTCCATTCTTTGGGCAACCACTTAATCGTGGGCCTGTTCTTGTTTTTCTAAATATGTGTTTGTTGTGGTAATTAGGAAATGTGTAATAGTCTGAGAGTCAAGAACACATTAGCTTTGTGATGTGGCAGTCTGTAGGCTGGACTAACTAAAGACTGTTCTAGAAAAGTAGCTGCATTCTTTAGGTGAAGAAAAATGAGGAGACAAAACTAAGGTATGAAAGCAATATAGAGGACCAAAGGAATTCTGTTAGAGAATTGGAAACTTGCAAGCAGTCTAGTGCCACTGTTTTGAATGGTAGTCAAGATTTATTAGAGGTGTTTAATTTTAGCACAGAAGAGAAGGAAAAGTAGTTTAAAAATAAACCAGAGATTTTTTTTTTTTTAAAAAAGGAGGCTGGCGAGCTCAGTTTAATCTCAGGTACAAAAACATACATTTCCTAAGCTGGATGGAGAGGGAAAGGCTGAGGGTACTAGAGGATAGGTTTGAGCATTAGAATTGGTGAACTCTTAACATCTATGAATTGTTTACAGTGCAGAACATGGCAAAGAGCTCAGATTAGGTTAGATGGTGTGGGTAATGTGTAGTCTATACAACAGATATGAATGACCTATTTCATATTGACAATTGTAGTTTAATTTGTATGGGAAAAATCTCCCTCCCTCAACATAAAATATCTCATGAAAAGTAGTTGCAAAATGAATCAGATCAAAGAACGATGAACTCAGTAAGGTTTCCTGCAACGATATTGACATATAGCAATGCAGTGATTTCAGAGAAACTAATAATAATAATTGTCTTTAGCACTATTTTTTTTTTTTTTTTTGGTTTTCGAGACAGGGTTTCTTTGTGTAGCCATGACAATCCTAGAACTAGTTCTGTAGACCAGGCTGACCTCAAACTCAAAGATCTGCCTGATTTTGCCACCCAAGTGCTGGGATTAATAGCATGCGCCACCACATCCTGACCTGGCCTGTCATCTGTCTTTAGCACTTTAAAAGAGTTCTGATTTCTGAGCTCCAGTCAAGTGGATATGATTCGGTAATATAAATGGAGATTTGAGACATGATTTCTGTTGTTGTCTTTGGAAACATGGGATCATGTATCCCAGGCTACCCTGGAAATATGCTGTATAGCAAATGATGACATTCAATTCCTCAACCTCTCCCCTCATTGCCCAAGTGCTGGAATGTTACGTACCACAATGTCTAGCTTTGGGAAAAGAATTTTTAAATAATCCCCCTAAAATGTGTTATCCCAGGCAGGTACAGAGAACACTTATTTGGTAACGGGAAAGAAATTCCTGGCTGAAAATTACAAAACCATAAGTTCAGAAACATGGAGAGATGGACCTGAGGTCATCTTGGATACAAACAAGGTGAGACAGACTTGATTCTGTCCTTAAGTGGAGCTCCCATTCTATAGACAGGTCTTTCGTCCTTCAAAGTGCATTAAGAATCACTTAACAGAACACTTCACAAGTAAGATGCAAGGACCTTTCACCAGCATTTTTATTTCAATTGAGGAGGGTGGAGCCTAGGTGTTTAAAATTGCTAGGTGTCCAGCATGGGTGAGAACATTTTCTTTAAGTGAGTTAGCCAAGTGGAAACGCTATTACAATCCATAGATGTAAATGCTATTTGCGTTTTTTGGCTACTAGGAAGGACCTCCAAATTCTACATATCCTGAAGCACTGGGACAAATTTCTAAAGATTCCACAGAAGAAATTCCAAACATTGACTATAAGTCAATCATTTGATAAGCGAATCACTTGAACATAATTAAGACTATAATGTAAATATAATTGTGCTATCTGTAAGATAATTATACAGAATTTACAGCTTTACTATCTTATTGTATATTACCAGTGTAGTCTGGTAATAGGTTACCATTTAAAGTTTCATGATGAATTTTCCTATTTCTGTGACTGTCACCTATTGTATCTGAAGATCATGCAGGTGCTGTAAGCAGCAAAGAAGGACCCATTTGACCTATTTTTATAAGCACTAGGAAAGGCTTCTTAGAATTAATAGTGATTTTCTTTCTGCAAATGTTAGATAGTCGTATGGCAATGAAATTGTTATATTGTCAAACTATAATGGGAAAGCTTTTATGAGACTATCTTTTCACATAAAGGGATGAAATGAATTTGTGGGTCATCACAAAATGATTCTGAACTGAATGCAGATGCTGAGGGGAGTCAGGATAGCCTAGGTTCTTCATGCTGTACACTGTTCTTTATCAGCTTGGTGTTATATCATGCTGCAACTGCAAGAAGCAGGACAAGTAGGGGTTGCAGTGTTGGAACATTTTATATCTAATGGTGCTTTCCCCTGTTTTGGCAATGTTATTTTTTCAATTAATTTTTTTTAATTTCATACATGAGTTTTGTATTGACATCATTTCGCCCCTACTTCTCCCCATTCAAACTTCTTTTGTATCCTCCCACTCCCTTCCACATTCCAAACCTTCCCTTCTTTAACTATATATATTTATGAAATGTATGAATACACACATACATATATATGTATATATACTTACAAATATTATATATATACAATTTCTGCATGATCTTCTCTTAATATTCTTTTTGTATGCTTTCCGTCATTCCTGCATTTCTTCATAGCTGACATCTTATGTTTTTCTCCTCTGCTGCTTACTTTTACATGTCAGGTGTACACATAAAAATCAGATCAGTATTCCCCAGAAGATGGACATTTTGGTATATTGATTACCATTTGAAAGTATTGATGAAGAAAAAATAGTAGACTATTTTGCTTCTAAGTCCCTAAGCATCTTGGGTAGCAAAGAAGCTGAGAAAGTTAGTCCATTGCTTCAAAATGGATAATTCTTTGGAGCTAAGTGGTTTCTCTTGGTTACTATAACTATGGGTTTTATAGGCTAACGTTAGAATATAAAAAGATGTGGGTCTTTTACTAGTTGAATAAGATCTGGAGATGAAATTTCCCTGAAAGGCAGAACCTTAGGAGCAATCATGTCAAGTGGTTTTAATATTTGTGCCAGCTTCTTGCCTAGGGGATTTTCTTTTAGGACATCCATCAAAACCACTGAGAAACTGTTGTAAAATATACAATTAAACTAACAAATTCAGAGTTCAGTGTAAGGAATCTAGACGTTTCCTTCTAAATTAATGACTGCCTGATCAAAGTCCGATGATCAACAGATATAATAGTATGGAATGATTGATTTTGCCACTGCATCATCTGCCAGAAATCTTCCAAAGACCTGTGTGGTATCCCTGAGTATTTTATTCAAGAGCACAGGCAACTTGAAGTGAGTCAGCTCAAAAAGCAAATACGGGAGAATGGCGACAGAAACAGTAACTACTGGATTAAAATAAAAAAGGGAAGTCAGGAAACATGCAGGTCTTCTAGATACCATAAAGTTTAAGTGGCTGAATGATTGTATGGGATTTATGTTTTCCTTCTGATGTCTCATGGCTTAGAGACAGACTTTTTGTATCAAAATAGCTAGGGGAATACACGAGACAGGTCATTGTTAGGATATTTGGATTACTTCGGAATTTCTGCTCCTGGGAGATTAAAATGGCAATATCAAAGTCCTTCCAGCGAGGATGAAAAATAACAATACAAATTGACTAGTATATGCAAGAGCTGAGCAAAGTGCTTCATCGATTCTATTTCTATTTTTTTGTGAACAAATTTTAGCAGTAAACAATTTTTTTTTTATAGAATGCTTAATGTAATGGTGTTAAAAAGAACTTTTGTTGGCCAGGTGCCATTTGACGAGCACTCAGTATGCATCCTAGGCAGTCTTGCTTGTCATTCAGGATATTAATATTTCATGAAAGAAGGTTTTAGATTGAGGCATGCTATACCCTTTCTGCTGGTACAGATAGAATTATCACCGAAGTTCCTGTTCCTTTCTGTCACTCTTCTTGGAATTAAGTATTAGGCTATCTCTACATATTGATCACAGTATTTAAAACTGAGAAATTTAGTTTCCAAAGCAGGCCTTTCTACAGTTGACGTGCTGAAGCAAACATACTAGTTGACAAAACACTTAAATCACATAAAACAATTAGATGCTCGTTGTGGGATAAATTCCTTGAAAATGTCATGACAGTTTGTTATGCTCATTGGAGTCATTTATATTCCATTTCAGTACTTCTGCCATATTTTAAAAGTCTTTCACCTGACTCATTTTAACAGTCTCCTATCTGATCTCTTACTTTCCATTATTGTCCCTCATTGTATCTTCTACATCTTGTTTCAGTGGGTTTGTTGCTTAGCCTTGAAAACTGGTCTTGTGTTGAATACTTCAAAGCTGTAGTCAACAAAAAGGTACCAGAAGCATAAACAAAATCCAAGGAGCAGACTGAGATTCCAGGAACTCTGTTGCATACTTGTAGGAACTGAACTCAAAAGGTTGTGGTTACATTCTTTGGAACACTGACTAGGAAAGACGTAATGCTTTAGTTGCTCTAGTAGCTGTCAGAACTTCTATACAACCTTTTATGCCAGAGCATCTGGATCTTGTGGATTCTGTATTGTATTCTGACTGGTCCACTCAGTCTTAGTACCCTGAATGAGACTATATTTAATAAACACTTATCACAGGGTCTGACATAAAGTTAATCCTCAAAATATACACATATATAATTTCTGATAGTCATCATTTCTGGCTGAATAAAGTCTAAACCAGTGCCATAATCACAATTGTCATCCCTTGAGTGCTAATAAGAGTGTCTGAAAACTTCCCATATTTTCTTTGGAAGAGAGTGCAAGAAAAACATAGTAATATTTGAGATTTGCAATGAAAGACTTAGAATTAATATAGGTTTTCCTGAGCATCACTGAACACACTAAAATAATCGTGTCCCCTTTAGTTTTCTGCAATGTGTTCAGTTCATATTTAAAATCAAAATTCCAAAGTTATCCCTATAAAATGCATTACCTGTTGTTTCCTGTCTTATTATCAGGGGAATATGAATTCTTATATTTGATAATGTTTCTAAAGGTAACTCCTCTCGTGCCCTATCAGCATAGATTTCCTTAAAACAGTTTCATACTAAATGGAACACCGTTGCTATAGTAAATTGTATTTCTCAAATGTATTGATATGATTTTGGTGTTTTGTGAATTTGTAGAGCAAATGAGTAATTGATTTATTGTAATGTTTTAAGAAATAACTTTATTCCTAGACAACGGGGAGAATAATAAAAAAAGGTAAAAGAATTTTCTACAGCTTTCTCTAGAGTTGATTTCGCTAAGGGTAAGAGTTGTGTCAGCTCTTCTGACCTTTGGCAATAGCAGATGATTATAATTAAAACAAAGTCATAGGATGTTAGTTCCAATTCTCTTGTTTTACATATAAGAGTTCCAAACTCACAGAGATGAAGTTGCTTCATCATGGTCTCATAGTAAGTGAGATTAAGGAAAAGCACAGAGACTCAAAATCAAGAGATTTTAGAGCTATTAGGTCAACTTCTGATCAGTGCAGATATTCTCTGTATGCCATATTATACCTCTTGTCATCTCCCTGCCCATTGGAATGTGCCTCCCTAAAACTGAATGTAGATTCTTACTTAAAGGTATATTGAGCCACATCAAATACTAAGATCAGACTGGCTGTGCACTGTGGGTAGCACAACCAGTGAAACACTTTTCTGTTCCTTTTTGTTAGCAACAGTTTCTTGAACAAATTCTTAGTCCATATGGCTCAGCTACCATTGGCTAGAGGGAATACTCTATTTTATCTTATTTCTTTCTAATTTTACCAAATCAACTCTTCATTTTAAAAATTCATACAGTTTAAATCAGCATTTGAAATAGCTTTAGTTTCGTTGTTGTTATTTTGCCATGATTGAGGTTTCCTTTAATAATTAAACAGAAATATAGCTCATTATGGAATAAATGATATCAGTAATTACAAGAATAATAATAGGTGCCATTTACTGAGGCTTTTCAAGGTATCAGGTATGGTGATGAATAGGCATTTAAATGTTATCTTCATTCTTCCCAAGAACATTGAGGAAAGAGGTTTTATTCAGTGCATTTTATAAATAGGAAATGAATGAGGGTACCCCTTCCTCCACAGCCTCTCCAGCAAAGGCTATCCTTGGTGTTTTTGACTTTAGCCAATCTTACAGAAAACTAAGTGACTTTGAATAACTTGTTTAAATGTTATATGGCTTACCTGAGCTAATGGGAGCTCAACAACTCTGCCCAGTCATGGAAGGAACGAGTATAGGACCAAACTAGACCCTCGGAATGTGGGTGACAGTTATATGACTGGGGGAAACTGAGGGGCCACTGGTAGTGAGACCAGGATTTATCCCTACTGCTTTTACTGGCTTTTTGGAACCCATTCTCTCTGGAGGAATACCTTGCTCAGCCTAGATATAGTAGCGAGGTCCTTGATCCTTCCTCAAAACAATGTGCATTTTCCTGTCTGAGGAGTGGGTGGAGAGTGGGGTGGGGGAAAGGTGTAGGGCACAAGAGTGGGAACTGAAATTGGTCTATAAAATGAGAAAAGGTAGTTTTTTAAAAAATAAAATGGAGAAAAACAATGTTATAAAATTAGGTAATAATGAAACTGGTTTTTGAATTCAGTGCTATGTGTTTTGAAAGCCCATGCATCATCTAATACTATGCTGTTGAGTAAGTACTTATGAAATCAAAACAGGTAGAGCTTGGGGGCAGATTAGCAGTAGAGCTCTTCCCCTGGCATGCATGTATCTCCTTTTGTACTTAATCACGCATGGTTTACTTTATAAGATTGCAGAATGTAGAATTTCATCTAGGAAACAATAGAATAAGATTGGGCTGATAACAGCGAGCAGAAAATATGTCAACAGAAAGATGACCTTAGCTACTTGGTGAAACTTCTTTTTCTATAGAGTTTAATGAATGGTTTACAACTAATAATCTTTTAGTTAAAATAATATAATTTGACCATCTTTTTATTCCCTTCCTTCAGCATGAGGTTTCAGGTCAATGTGTCTTCATCTTCATATGTAGCACATGTTCTCGGTGAGAATTCCATTGCTCTCTATGTAGCGGTTTAATACAGTGTCAGTTGCCTATGGGAAATCACTGTTTGAAAATATTAAATACAAATTTTCAGAAAATGAGATTTTATTGAGCATGTCATTCTGAGTCTTCCAGTGAAATCTTATATAATTTTTAATAGTCCATTGTTTTCAACTAGGTCATAAATAATCTCTTTGCTAAGTGCATCTAGAATTCTTACACTACCCTCCCATTAGTCACTAATTAGCTTCCTATTATCAGTTATACTTCTGTATTTCAGCAATTAGTTCAGGATTCACACATTTTAAGAATGGTGCCATGGTGGGGGGGTGTACATGATAGTGATACAAAGGAGACACTTGGTTATAAAAAACGAAAACAGATGTACTCAAATGTTATATTTCAATAATGTAGGGGCATAGACTAAAACTCATAATATATAGAACTTGTTACTACCTGTGATTCCTGCATTGCTGGTGGGAGTGCAAACTGGTGCAGCCCCTTTTGATATCAGTGTGGTGATTTCTCAGAAAATTAGGAAACAGCCTCCCTCAAGACCAAGCAATACCACTTTGGGGTATATATCCAAAGGATGCTCAATCATGCCACAAGGACATGTGCTCAACTATGTTCATAGCAGCATTGTTCGTCATAGCCAGAACCTGGAAACAACTTAAATGCCCCTGGACAAAAGAATGTATGCATGCATGTTGAGTTCAGCTCCCCACACTGATAAAAATAAGATAAGATAAAAATAAAAGTACAAGGTGCAAGTTATAAAAGTTGAAACTCACTAAGAGTTATCATTTATTATTGAATGTCATCATTGCATTAGTTCCAAGAAGTACACACATTTGTATTTCTATTTTCCACTTTACATATGAGGAACCTGGATTAGCTGTTTAACCTTCTTACACTTCAGGCTAGTAAACGGTAGAGTGCGAAGGTGAGTATTAGAGTCTCTTGTCTTCAAAATTGATTCTTCTTTCTGATATCCTGTACAATATTTCTAAGAGCACATATTTAAATAGGATAGTTCTAAATAAACTGTTTTCAGCTTTCAGGGGCGAATCACTGAACATTCTATTGTACTATGAATCCTTTTAAAAAACAAAGAAATTATTCTTGTCTCATTTTGAAAAGCAGGTAACTATTCACTTTCAAATGGGTCCTTTAGATGAATTAGAATGTTTTGTATATTACCTTAGTTTAATCAGGGAACATCTGTGATATGAAATGACACCTCATTTGATGTTGGAGGGCACTGAATTTTTAATAGAAGGCTAAAACTGCTGAACGATATTACTTCCAATTTGTCTCAGTTGCATTATATACAAAATGAGAAGCATCTGAGCTTGAGTCAGTCAAAGATGGAAACCCTATTACCAGAGCCAGATAAATGTAACATCTGAGTAAAATGTTATTAGGTCTTGCAAAGGTGTCAGCCTCTTTTACACTAAAAAAGACAGGTGTCATAGCTTTTTGGACAGAAGGTGTGACAGCAGTAGCTGACTGATCAATAACATTTGAGGTAGCAAATTTGTACTGCAGAGAACAAGAAAATGATGCACTTGACTTCATGTATTGTCTGCATGTTCATTTGAGATTTCTGTTTTGATCTATATATTTATTAACTATTGATACTGTAAAAGGGAAACTGAAAGTTCTGAAACATTTTTGGTGCATTGGTTTAAAAAGCAAGTGTGTGGAATTTTTGCTTGAGTTTCTTTTGTTACTTGTGCAATGATTGGGAGGTTTTGTTTGTCAGTAATGATTCAATCTTGTGATCTGTTTTAGTGTTCTTTGTGTTCATATATCTGGTCATTTATTCAAGAAACAAATTATAAAATATAATTCATTTACTAGATGTTTATAGCCACCTAATATATACGAAGCACAATTTTAGGTACTGCAGCTATAATAGTAAGCAGGGTATATTGTAAACTAATTGAAGTTTTTATAGCAAAAGACATTAAAAATAGATGTTCCTTATAGAGATTAGGGCAGCTGCTGTGATAGTGTAAGTACTAAATGTTATGGAAATAATAAAAGCATGGACTTGAAGGGTCAGAGAAGACCGCTTGGAAAAAATAAATATTAGGAGGGAATTTTAAGGTAAGTAAAATTTAGCAGTAGTAATAGCCAGCGTTTCAGGTAAAGAAACAGTAGAGCATGGAATATTTTGACATAGATGGTAATGAAGAACGTTACAAGAGTCATGTTGAAAGGTATAAGCAAGGACAAATTATAAAATACAAAAAGTTATATTTTAAAGCTTAGCCTTTATCTCAAGGTAAATGATAAGTTATTGAAGACTTAGGCACTTCCTTTCAGCTATTTTATAATGGTTGTGGGTTGTGGAGAGTTGCTGTAGGGCTTAGGGCTAATTTGTGTACTGAATGGAAAGATTTGATTTCTTATTTTGTCCTATTCTCCTCACCCATCCTATACCTTGTATTCTACAACCAAAGGAATATATGGCTAAAAAGACTAAAAAAATTATGGTGCTCTTCCAAAGAACCATTTTTTTTTCTGTTAGCCATCACTAATGTGTTGGTCTTGGGAACTTAAATTTCATTATAGGTAAAAGAAAAAACCTCTTCTCACTATTTCTCGACAGCAGCACTATGAAACTGCTGGTCTGTTAGAGTGCTCTGCAGCTCTTCATTTTCACATTCACCGTTGAGACCATGCTGCATTATCCCTCTGTAAATGTCATCTCTTTCCTTTTTCGTGAGTCCAAATCTCACTTGTCCTTCACGGTGAAGCACTGGTCTGGGGAATTTTTCCAGATCACTCCTGCTTCACCAATGCTTTTCTTCTCTAATTACGTGTAGTGTGTTGATTCTCCTCCAACAGGAATTTATCTAGCACTCTTTTTTTTATCCCTTTTAGTGCTGTATGTATTTTAGTGGTTCTCAAACTCAACTGATTATCAGAATTACTAGGAGAACTTGTTATTTGTTAAAAGGATCGATTTCTCATTTCTACCACCAGAGATTCTGAGTCTGTGAGTTTGTGGTGAATTTGGGAATTTGAATTTTTATAAGCAGCCAAGTTAGTTCTGGCAATTGATTGCTTTGAGTTATTCATGAAGCTTAATTTTTCCTCTGTATCCAGTGGATGTTAATCAACAGTTCCCCTGACCACTCCAAATATCTTTGTTATTCACCCTTCACTGTAAATGGCTCTGAAAGTCTACAGTAAACACTTGTTGCTTGATTACCCTCTTGTATCATTATTTTCTAAGGTGTTATCAGGTATTCAATTATAAAATACCATTCCTTCTGATTTCTAGATGAAGGGGTATAGTGATCACTAAATAGGCTAACACATTTGCTTAAGTGTGTGTATGAGTTGTGCTGAAGTGTGGACTAATCAACATTAATTCTGGAAGAGTTTTTAAGCTGTTTTGATGAAGTATGAATTTTTTTATTTTTTGTTTATTTTATTCTTTTTAGTTGTTGCAAAAAAAAAATTTCCGCCTCCTCCCCGTTTCCCACTTCCCTCCCCCTCCTCACACACATCTCCCCCTCCCCCCACTCCCCTCCCCCTCCCCCCACTCCATTCCCCCTCCCTCTCGAAAATGAAGAGCAGTCCAGATTCCCTTGATGAAGTATGAAATTATACCTGTTGTCCTAGCTCTATTTAGCCTTGTGTCATCCCGGCTAACATTGAAATATCCAAAGAGCACAGTAAAATGCCCTTTAAAAAGTGGAAGTTTCTTTTTAATAAAGTTCAAGCAAAGAAACAGTAGTCTTTGAAAGCAGCTATGTGGTTACAACTGAGGAGGGTTTTCCAGATGTGAGTTGTTGCAAATAAGAATAAGCAAACTTGAAATATAAATCCTGCTGCTCCACTGCTGAAGATTGTAGGCATGTATAACATCAAATGCACCTATTTAATACTTTTAGAATATAAAAATAAGCCTTTAGAAGGTTTATCCTTTTTGTGACCAGTCTCTGAACATAGAAAGTATACTTTTGGCTTTTTAAGAGATCTTGGATGTCAGAGTTAAAAGACTATTGGTTTTTATTTATCTATATATCTATCATGTGTTACAGCAAGATAATTTATCTATAAAGAAGCAGGAAAGCACACACTTGAAAAGCGAATAAACACAAAAGCAGGCATGCAATACAAAGCAAGCAAAGCATAAGTTCTGAAATTCAAACTCAGTCATTCCAATTGATAAGTGCACTGTGTTATGGATATTTGATTATGGCCCTGGCCTTAGTTTCTCCTGGAACTCTATACTTTCAACTCTTTTTTGGCACTTTTGATGAGTGCCTTGGATGTGATGGTTAAAGGGTGGTACTATACTGGGATATATGTACATGCACATGTAACTGTAAGTTAGATTGTGTTTAGAGAGGTTAGCTGTATATCTGTCTATGCATGTCAGAGGGATGCCTGAAGAAAATATCTTCTGTCAAATAGTGAGTTCTAGAAGAGTTAAAGGTCTGCAAAATTCTGAACAAAGAAGGTAAACTTTGGCCTTATTAATTCTGTGAAATATACATCACAAATTCTCAGTAGCTTAAGATATGCTACTTCCCTTTTTATTTTCTGGATTTATATTATATAAATAATATATGTAAATGATACCTATAAAAATTGTTAAACATGGAGGCTTATAAGAAGTGATCTATTTATCTATCTATCATCTATCTGTCTACTTTTGTATTACCATTATCTATATTTCACTCATGTATTCATTTATCTGAAAGCCTACCTGTATTGATACCATAACAAGTAAGAGTTATCTTCAGTGTCTTCATAATATCACAATATTTGAAAGACATACTGATGTTGACTAGTGTTTATTATTTCCCATGATGTTTTAAGTGAATTTCCTAGTTCAAAGCAAGGTGATGGTCAATCCTTTTTGACTTGACCACAGTGTGCTATTATGATTTTGGTACCTGTACTTAGGTTTATGGTACACACACACAAAAAAACTTTTGGGTAATTTTTGTGTGTTGTTTATGTGTATTTGTGCGTTTGAATGGATGTATGACTAATAATTTTTAAATGTGTCATTAAATGCATTTTATCCGTATATATACATTAATGAATTAGACCTTCAAGGAGTGAGGGTTAGTTGGCTGCTTCTGTTTCATTTGCAGTCACTAGAAATGACTTTCTTTTGACTTCCTTAGAGTTTAATGGTTACCCCCCCAGTTACTTGTTTCTTCTTTGAAGCTGATATTAAACAAGGTGCTGTAAAGTCTAGAGATATATTTGGTTTTCAGGATTTGCTCAGTATTTCTGGAGGGTTGTTATAATTTGTTTGCATATCAACTTGCCACAAATTAACATTGCCTGAACAGGAAGCCTTACCTGAAGAAGTATCCTGATTTCTTTGATTGGTCTGGAAAAGCCCACCCTTATTGTAGGCAGCATCTTTTGGTAGCAACTTGGATTGTTTTTAAGTTTGTCAAAAGGAAGATCACCTTGCCTAATGCTTGCCTGGCTGTCCTTCTTGTATCAGTGTAGATTTGTCTTATTGCTGCTGCTGCCGACTCCTCTCTCCATCAGAATTAGCATGTCTAACCTTTCAGCTTTGACTAGGGATCATTGGCTTCCCAGGAGTCTTCTGGGCTTCTGGGGCAAGAATGGGACTTTGGAAGTATCTGTCCTTGTGGAGTGAGCAACTGGTTGTTGCCCATCTACTGAGAGAGACAACTAATCTGGCATTACTCCAAGTGATGGGCCATTCAGACTCCATGATGCAACAACTACTGGGTTCTCAGTTGTGATTTAGTTGTTGTTATTAGTTTAAGTTCACTTATTAAATTCTGACATAAGACACACACACACACACATACTACATAATTTCTCCCCAAGCCACCCCCCATCTCACGTACACAGACATTCATCCCCTTGCTTCTGTTCCTCTAAAGCATCTTGACTAAAATAGGCATGAATCTTTTGAAAGAGGGACAACCATCACAACTACAAGTTTATTAGAAACACATTTTCTTCAGCTTTGGAGCAAATGCTGCCATCTTTAACAGTAGCAGAGCTTCCGAAGGCCTTGAAGAAATCTTTAAATATCAGTGTCATGTGATAGAACATCATCTGTTTATCTTGACACATAAGTCAATTCGTTATGAAATTCATTTACCTATAAGAATGGATTTTCTGAATAGGGAAGTTTCTGAGTAATAGTTAAAAATCATTGTGTCACTGCTGTCTCTTGAAATTAAAATAATTAAAATACCAACTGAGTCATAAAAAGGGACATTGCATGTTCCAAACTGCATATAAGGCGCTATGAATGGGAGATGAGTTAAAGAACTCAGAAATTACCCCCCATACATAGCTACCAATAATAATAACAAAGCAACAGTCCAAGCCATGATCTATTTTCTAGGGACCAGACAGCTCAATAATGAGAGAATAATGACAACATGTAGGTTGCCATATTGAAAAATTTTCTTATTGGCATGTACTAATTTGATTAGCATACAGGACTGAGGCTATAGCTTGGAATCTGCTTCCTAAGTGAGATGGACACACATTTACATCTCATTAGTGTATTTCTAATATAAACACACCCACTTGGAAACAAGTTATTAGCTACTTCCAAGAAGGCCCATAAAGTAAATCTATGCTTATATATCCTAGATTTTTATCTATCAAAAATTCTGCCATCTTTTTGATTATCTCACCTCTGCTAGTTATTTTGTATGACACTTGAGAGTGTGAAGTGTATGTGAAATGGATTCTTATATCCAGGAAGTATGTATATAAATGTACCTGTTTGTGAATTAGATGCCCAAAGCTGAGGTCACAGGCATAATTACTAAGGCATGGTGCATATCAGCAAAACATTACAATGTATTAAATTCTAGAGAGATGGGTAAATTAAGATCAAGTGGTATGAATGTATTTGCTTATTCTAGGGTTGCTTACAAAGGCTAGGACATTAAATGAAGAGAGAATAGATAGTGTTGAATGTAAAGAGCCTCAATATATTTGGTTCATTTGAAGCATGTATTGACATTATGTTCAGAGAAGTTCAGGAAAATAGCTACAAATGAGTCTCTAAAGAAGGAGGGAGCAAGATTGTGAAGGGCCTTACATGAGAAGGAATACATCCTAGTGTTAGGAGCAACTGACAATACATGTGATTTTGTGCTGTTATTCACCGCAGGGACTTTTGATGTTTACTAAGTAGATGGTTTATCATTGAGCTATGCCATCAGGTCTCAAAACACTTTTAAGTATAAAGAGTTGGGGTAGCATACATACTTCAACATACAATGTCTGCTCCACCCGACAAAAACTTTGATGGGATGCTCCTATCCCTACCAACAGCATGTGGTTCATGTGTTACACATTAAGCAGAATAGTTTGTTTCAGCTTCACTTGTTACATCAGAGATACTTATGGTGACTGAGTCAAAATGTCCATACACTTGAGCTTCGTTTCATTACTGTTGTAGGAGGAATAGGCTACTCAGAGAGATGTTTTCATAGAATTCATAGAAATGAGACCCTAAGCTTATTTAAGTTGATCATGGAATCCTCTCATCTCCTCTCATCTTTTCTGAGGGAATAAAGCAAATAATTCCACTCAAAGTTTCCATTGTGCTTCTCTCTTTGCACCCTTTTCCCTTTGTGTTCTTTGATCTTGCGAAGATATTTTATGTATGACAAAAGAACTTGATTAATACTACCTAAACTGCTTTTAACATCTTGTGACTGTAACTGAAGAGATTTCCTTTATTGTCTCCATGATCAAAGTAGATGAGATAGATGTTCTAGAAATTAAAGGACAGGGCTGTGTTTGCACATATGCTTTACATAAGTGTCAGTAGAGCATTTATGAAAATATTCAGTCTCCTTTGTACTATGCAGTTTTTGCTTTCTCTTCCCCATAGGAAATATGTTTCCTAGTCTCTGGGTAGCCATTCTTAAATCAGTAAGCTCTTTGCCAAGCATAAAAGTATAGGAATCTATGGCATTTCGTGAGGATGGAGTTTTCAGCTCTCAGAGTTAAAACTATCAATAAATCTGAAATTTTGTTGTGAGAACCCAGACAAGGTGAAAAATATTGTCATAGCTACGCTCATTTCACAATGTCTTATTTTGTCTATTGGAAGGGGATAATGCAAATCAATTATTTGAGAATCTATCATTAAATATAATGAGAGTAAATTACCCCAGGATTTAGACTTCATGGAAGGCACACTTTACCATGCTTAGATAACTAACAGGAGTGGAGGCTCTTTAGTAATTCAATAGCAGCCTCTATTAAATGTTGCATTAGTAAGAGTTGATGGATGAGAGAGCACACATGAAGAGGTTTTAGTGAGTCTGTGTGAATGTTCAAAGCCTTGGACGTGTCTTAGCAGCTGATTCAAGATTAGCTCAGGTGGGTGTGGAGCTACAGATGCTCAAGGCTCCGAGAGCCAAGATTTTTCTGAATCAAAGCTGGAAATCAGCACAACGTCTCTCCGCTCTTTACATGTTCTGCAAAGAGAAGAAATGTGCAGATCTATTCTGGTCACTCAGACTCATTGAATATTTATGGAAGTTCTGAAGCGAGTGAAATATTCCCAGATATCTCCCGAAGCTGAAACAGGCAGCTTGGAAATAGATAACTGGCAGGACTGGGTTTGTCTGTGTAGGACAGCATGTATTTAAAGAAGAAACCACACAGGAACTATCAGGGGTACTGTGATTTAGTGACTGACCATAAAATTATTGTATTCTTTTGACTTCTGGCAGATTGAGAGAAAAGAAAAAAAGAACTAAAAGAAAAATAAGGCATCTTTAAATACCTGTTCATCAGTGCCTGCCTATTTAATCATTTGATGTAGTTGACCAACAGATCAGAGATTCCTTGGTGGGAGTGCTGCTCACTTCCTGAGCTGGCAATGACAAGGCTCTGGGCTTCATTAACAATACCAGAAATTTCACGTTAAACCACCTACTTCCAATTTTGTGCCAGTCTGTCAGATTTTCAAATTGTTCCCACTCAAATTTAGGATTCTTTTAATCATTCCTTGATTGAAAAGCAAAATACCTGAACTCTACTCAAGTCAGCTTTGATAAGGAGCCCTCTTCTCTAAGGGAATTACTGCCAAGGTTATATGCCTAGATATCATTGTATAAACACAGCTCTTGAATAGAGGAGCTGAGAAGCAAAAGATAGACTCTTCTTTTTAATGGGCTATGGAAGACTGTACTATTGTTTTAACGAATGATCTAATTCCCTGTCCTTAGCCCTGAAATGCTTTCCTACTCTGACTCTGGGCTGAGCCTTTTGGCATATTTTGTTCAGTGGGCTATCAGTACACATCATGTACACAGACTTTGAAAGTGTGTGCCGAGTTTCTGTCCCATTCCTCTGACTTGCCATGAGTTCATACAAAGGTTAGCTAGTAGGTCAGTGACACATGTAATAGAGCCAAATCAGTTTGGCTGTACAGCTGAACCTCTATATTTGTGAGACTATCTAGCTAATACCAGTAAAGCTGTCTACCCAATATAAAGTTGGCCACAGATATATGTGTGAGCTCATGAAAGTCTTCTAAGATCAATATATTCCTCTAGTCAATATACAGAACTATGAAGAAAAGTACATGGTTACTGTATGACTCCAATATTTTCTGGTTGTTTGCTGTACAGAATTATTTTTCACAAATAGATAGTGAAAACCAGTTCAAATACCCTTTCATAACTGATTTTCTTTTTCTTCCTCTCTCCTTCTTTTGACAGCCTGGTTGCTGCCCAACATCACTGTTGGTCTTGTCTGCCTAATCATGTCTGCTGCAACTGTAGATTTGGTGTCTTTTGGCTGAAATTTTTGACAAGGGCAAAAACTGTAATTAGTTTATAGAAAGTAAAAAAAAATAGCTTGGCTTAGGTCAGAAGCCCAAAGTTGAGCTTGTGGTCATAGTTCAAAGAAAACAATGTCATATAAATTGTGGGACTTTAGGAGGGGATCCTCCCCAGGATGGTGCTTTGGACTAAAACCATTGTGATTGTATTTCTCATTGAAGACCAAGCATAAGAAGTAGCAAAACCACACCTGACAATTTATTGTCGGTCACTACATTACCTGTTTGTTCTTTGAGAGTTTCTTAAAGGGCATTTTGATTGTATTCACTCTCCTCTTCTTCCCAGATCCATCCCTTTTTGCTACCCACACAGCTTCGTGTCCTTTAAAAACTCATGAAGGACAATTTGTGACACACAGCTATTCAAAGATATGTGCTTTCCCAATGGAGTATGGCCTGCTCCCATCTTCTTGCTGGGATTTGGTCTGGTTTGCATTTGCACAGGTCTTGAGCATGTTGTCCTAACCACTGTGAGTTCGTGTGCGCTACTGTCCTTCTATTCCCAGAAGATACTGTTTCCTCATAGCTATCCACTACTTCAGGCTCTTACCCTCTTTCCAGCCCTTCTCCAGCTAAGATTCCTGAGCCTTTGGAAGAGAGGATGCAGTAGATAAATGTTCCATTTAGGGCTGAGCATTCTACAATCTCTTAGTCTCTGTACTTTGGGCTGTTATGGGTCTATGTGTTATTCAATGTATATTGCAAATAGAAGCTTTTCAGATGAGGGTTTGATCCAAGGGTATTAGAGTTAGTTTAATACTATGATAATTTAGTGGAATAATAGTAGCAGATTCTTCCACCAGGTTTATGACTGTCTAGCCACAGGTTCTTACTGCAATGTCTTGAATTAGGACTCAAAGTGTTCAAATGTGCCAATACCTACATCTAATATTATTTAGTGAATCTTGAGTCTATCCATGATAAATATTTTTAAATCTTTTATATAATGTCATTAACGTGGAGTTCTTAGTTTTATTATTCCCAATTTATAGATAGAAACTTAAGCTTAGAGAGGCTGAGTTGTCCTAAATCCTATGAATAGAATGAGGTAGAATCTAGGTGATGAAGACTATAGATCCTATGTATTATTGTTTTCATGGTTTCTTTATCCTTCTCCAATGGTTTCAGGAAGACAAGAAAGTGTGAATATAAATTGAAAACTAATTGTAGGACTCACCAGGTGATTATGAGCTAGGGCTGACAGGATATGAAAAGGTTCAATTTTACAAGCTTCTGTCTTAAGAATTTCACTTGACTACCCTTGAGGGACTGATATTAGCCTGCATTTTATGAACTCAAATTTTGCTATCAGTAGACATGCAGATTAGTATTTAATCAACAAGATATCTTAAATCCTCATTGATATATGGTGTTGATATCTAATGTTGCCATATTCACAGCCTCTCAGATTTTATGGATTTCAAATACAACCCCCTTTTCTGCTTTATAAGATGGAGTAGAAAGTGAATGGGTCTTTGAAGTCTAATTGTGACATATATCATCCTTGTTTTCTGTGGTACCTAGTGCTTCTAAGACACAGAATTGCATTTGTTCTACAGGAAAAACTCATTTCCCCTCTACAGAAACCATCCCCCCTCTGTAGAATATTAGAGTAGCATCTTCTATTCTGCTAAATGAGTTACCTCACCTTAATTTTCAGTCTTCCCAAATCTCACTGGGGTGTCCAGTCACCTTCTCTATTGATATCTGCCTTAGTGCATTTGACTTTGAAAACTTCTTTACTGAAATTACAGTTGAGTTTTATGTGGAAAGGAGACCAATGTGTGAGCAAGCACCTATTTTTAGGAAATCATCCATTTTCTAGCATCTTTTAGATAGAAATGTTCTCATTTGGATTATTTAAAACTCTGTGTGAAAACTTAATCAGATATTAGTTACTATGAACTTCTAGATTCCAGCAAATGATGTATTTTTGCTTTTTATTACAGCTAAGTAAAACACCATCATCTATGTTCTCTTCATCCAGTAATTTTATAATTTACACCACACTACAAATTGTCTATTGTGAATGTTGCTGAAATACAAATATCCATAGGAATTTCTGCAGTAAGCTTTCTAGTTTTTAAGGCACAGCGATACCCCAATACAATAATGATACACAGACAATGAATTAAGGTTACTTAAGCTTCTCATTCAACTATGTGTTTGTATTGGTTAACCAACATATTCTTGCTTTTTTCAGATTCCCTTTTTCTAGTTTGTGAATTTCATAGAATACATTTTGATTATATTCTTTACCCTCTCCCAAAAACTCCTAGACACCCTCTGCCAAACTCAAGTTATTTCTTATTCTTAAAAGAAAACCAAACAACAGCAAAATAGAAAACCAGCAAAGAAAAACACATTAAAAACAAATAAACATGAAGTCTTATTTGCTTTGGCCAACTGCTCCTGAGCGTCAGGACTTCCCAAACTATTTATAACTCCTGCCTCATATTCTTTTCAGTCATTTGTAAATTACTAACTTACTCTATTTTTATGAGATCAGCATGTTTGAATGAAAGCACATGGTATCTATCTTTCTGGGCCTGGCATATTTCATTTGATATAATGTCCTCCAGGATCATCCATGCTATTTTCAGCATTGTGATTTAACGTTCAGAGTTTAATATCTTTCTATTATATATACATAATGTGTGATTTCCCCTTTCTCTGTGTACTCATTAGTATTGACTTATTTTGGGGGTTTTGATAGGATGTTGATAAGAGAGATTAATAATTTACCAAGTCAATTCTAGGTATATTCATAGAGAAAGTAGTTCCTGTCAAAATTGTGTAGCAATAAAAATAATTCTGTTCCTGAGATATCTATAATGCTTAGAGAACTTAGAATATAAAGGAACTTACTTGAAGACCTGTGAATGCCATAAGCTGATGGAATTGTTTAGAAGACTTTCTTCTTGTAACACATATCTCATGAGACAGAAGCCATGTGTCTATGAAAAAATTATTTACTTTGAACTGGCCTATAATAATTGTACTAATTTAGGACACATAACTTGATGAATTGGTAGTAAGTATGAAAAGAGGAATACAGGTTGATTGTTTTGTATTTCAGGGTTTTCAGCCTCCAAAGAAACTTAACCAGAACTTGACAGGCTGTAGTAATTCTTTACACCATGTGAATGGCAGCTAAACACACCACAGACGTTTCCTTTAGTAACAAGTTACTCTACTTCTAATTTTGAATGCAAACTTTTCAAGTGAAATGTATCATGCAGAGGAAAAAGCACACCAGTCATAAATGGACAACATAAAACATTTGTAACATATGCACATATGTGTAATCATTACCCAGATGATGAGATAAAACATTACCAGAACCCTATAAGCCTATATGGGCAACCTCCTGGTCATTACCTTACTTCCCAAAGCCAACTAATATCTATCAGCATTGACTATTTTTGCCTGCTTTTGAAATTCATGTACATGCTATATATTTTGATGTCAGTTTCATCCAATTTTATATTTGGGAGATTGATGCATACTTGTTGAATGCAATTAATAATCCATTCATTTCAATGCTACATTGCTTCCAATGTGTGAACGTATGACTTTTTATCTCTCGTGCTGTTGATGGCATTTTGAGTTGTTGCTTCATTTTATCTGTTATTAATTGTACCTCTCTAAATATTCTTGAGCAATTTTGCATATATGCACTTATTTGTAAATATTTCTACTGCACACAAACACACTATATTTTATCGGTATTTTTCTCAGTCTTGATTTTGATATACTTGATAATTTCATATGGAACTTTAAAACTATTTGTAAAATCTTGCATTTATGATATTCTGTGAAGGGGTTACAGCCCTTCAGAGGTCTTATGTAATGTACTAAGATGTTTGTTTATCACAATCTCTTCTTGGTAGACTTTGGACTCTAATTATAAAATAGTTTCCTAAACCTGCCCAGTCCTAATAGATTGCTCAAGGTTATGCATGAATTTAGGAGCTGATGGGACCAGGTGTCTGGTGAATTAGCAAGTGTTTCAAGGAGTTTGACAGCATAGAAATGACATTGCCCTCAATGAATCCCTTTTGCATTGTTTCCTCAATTCCTGGCTGTTTGATAAAACCACTGCTTAAGAAAAAAATAAAAAAAAACAAAAAACCAAGGTCAGTTTTACAGAATGTGACACTAACCATTTTATAATGAAAATTTCAGGAGCATTTATTATATTCATGATGTGAATATAGTATTCATGATTTGAAATCTCTGCCTCATGTTTCAAAACAATTTTCATTACCTCTAAAGAAAACCATGTAACAATTAAACTCTTGAGTAAGTTTCTTTTTAAAAATTTGAGCTATTCTAGTTATTCAAGGATGGAAGACTTGTGGTGACAAAGTCTAAAAGGGACAGAAGTAGAATTGTAAGTTTTTCTTTCATTAATAAATATTAATTATATATGGACATTATTTCAGTATGAGATTTTCATATATACACATAAATATTTTTTTTCATATCCAAACCCCACTGTTCTCTCTTGTCCTCCCTCTACTCCTGATGGTCCTATTCCTCTTCCCAGCTACTTTATTTTTTGGTGACTCAGTGAGTTTCATTAAGATTTCTTACAGGAATATGGGTACCTGACCAATGGCTATACCTCTTTCAACAACCATTAAGCTCCAATCGATCCTCAGCGATTGATGAGGGCTCAATGAGATCAGCTTCATGAAGAAATGTTGTTTTGCAGGTAGCCACAGACAGGATAAGCTCGAGAGTGCAATGGCCACATCATGCCTGGATCACATCATCCTACAACATCTTATCTGATCTTCAAGCTCCCAACATTCTTCCCAGTTTTGCCTCTGCAGTTTCCTGAATCTTTGAGAGTCTGATATGGATGTCCCATTTAGGGCAGAGCACTCAACAGCCACTTGTTCTCAATAATGCATCTCTGTAGAAACTACCACCTTCTTTAGCAGGAGCTTCTCTGAATAAAGGTGACAACAGCACTAATCTTTGGGCATAAATATAAATATTTAGAAGCTGTTATACAGGCACATGATGCCTATTTAACAAAATAAGAGCAGTAGGTTTTCCATTAGGGCCTATAACCTATGACCTCAGGTCCAGTGTTTTAGTCAGAGTATAAATATTTTATGTTTTATTTGGCTACTGCAAGGTATTAAGTTTGTATTATAGTCTCAAAAAATAAAAGAAATAATTAAAATTAAATTTGTTAGTACTATAAACACTATAAAATTTTAAAATACAAACTATAAAATTTAAAAATACAATTAAAAATACAATTAAAAATTGCAGATATTACTAACATGTAAGAACTCACCATTTATTGTATTTTTTTTAAATTATGATTTAAGTACATACTTTCTAACTTTTTTTGAGAATTACAACACAACATTTTTAGTTCCTACTTTTTTCATTAAAGGCTTTTACAGGGATTTCCATGTTTATTTTTGTGTTATTTTAATGAAAATTCTTTTAGTGATACATAAATTACCTGTTATTAGGTTCACAGACTTTATTTACAAACCTTAACCTTAAAAAATAATAGTTTCTATCTCAATTACTGTTCTGATTTACCCTAATAGAAGTGCTTACTTGGTTACAGTTATGTATCTAATTTCAAAAGCTTTTAATATATTTTTCTTCTAAAGTTGCAGTTTTTCATAACAGTGACTCGTACACTAACTGAAGATTGCCTTCAGTTGTTCTTCCTGGCTACCATTTCCTCCCAAAGCTTTCTTTCACTGACAGAACTAAAAAATATCACCAATAAACCATGTGTGAGTATTATGTAATTCAATGTGGGATGATTAAGATAATACTGTTTCCCTCTTTTTAATTATATATTTTATGCAACTAATAAACATCTACTATATAGTCTTATTAAAGGCTAAGACCACTAACTAACAATTTTGCACCTGAAAATTATGAAAGGCTTTTAAATGTGAATGATAGAAGATAATTAAATTTATTTTAAAGTGTCAATAATTTAGACAAGTTGCAATCATGTTGTATTCAATTTCTTATTCATCTCTAGGTTTTCATTTTCTGAAATTCATATTTTCATAGTTGACTAATAAAACTTTGACAGTTCATCATTTAATTGAATTCTTAATTTTTATATAACATAGTATTTTGTGCATTTGTTGCTCTGTGAATATATAAAACACTCTAAGGACACATGATTACTAAGTTTTTACATGGGGAATGGGCAGAGTAGTTTCTAGGTAGATGATGTTCGATTCCTCTCTGTGTGCTGTGAATACCATTGGTTAATGAATGAAGAAAACTGTCTTGGTCTGATAGGGTAGAGCTAGGCGGTGAAAACTAAACTGAATTCTGGGAGGAAGAAGGAGGAGCCTGGGAGAAGCCATGTAGCCCTGCTGGAGACAGGACTTTACCCGGTAAGCCACAGACATGTGGTGATACACAGATTAATGGAGATGGGTTAAATTAAGCTGTAAGAATTAGCCAATAAGAAGCTATAGCTAACGGGCCAAGCAGTGATTTAATTAATACAGTTTCTGTCTGGTTATTTCAGGGCTGAGCACCTGGGAACCAAGAAGAGGGTTCCTTACAACAGGTAGATAACAAAGTAAGAGAGGGTTTTGAGTTATGCTTATGTATCTCTTGTCCAAAAAAAGTTAAAATGAAAATTTATAACAATAGATTAGCACCGCTATTAGCTTTAATGAGAGAAGTTTCATGAAGAGCAGTGGCTGCAGAGTCTCAGGATCAACTTCACTCTCTAGATCCTTGCTGCTGCCTTAATTCAACATAGTTTGTCTTAATTAGTACAGTTCATATTAAGAAGAAACTTTGCCTTTCACTCTCTAGAGGGATTCAACAAGTAGGTCAAAAGTGGGACTGGGGTGAGCTGTAGTTTGCAGTTCACTGACGGCTAATTAATTTAATTTTAATAGTTATCTTACAAGTCTAATTCCTTGCTTGTATCTTACCAGTAAATGCATTTTTTTTTTACATAGGCTAACAGTTTGCCTGTGGAATATTGGTGATATAATCAGAACTTGAAGAAGTGACTTATCCAACATGGCTGTGGAGGAAATGCCTTACAAAACCCAGAGTCTCACTGCTCACGTGCATCACCATCATCTGTGGAGCTTTTAAAAATCAGCCTTCCAAGGCTCCCCAGTACATTCTGATTCAGTTGCTATTTGGTGAGCTTAAGAAAGATACGACTTAAGAACACTCCATGAGACATTTTGGTGTGACGTTGTAGTGGTCAATAGGAACACTAACCCTGAGTACAAAGCACAATATGAATGTCTTTTTCTATGTAGTGAATCTGAGCAAATGTGTGCACAGTGAATCTGTGCAAATCATTCTCTCTAAGCATCAATTTTATTTATCTCAATAGTGAGGCTACAGTAGTCCTAATTTTACATGATGCTGTGGTGTTTCAAAAACACATGTGTGCTAGACAGTCCCCTTTCTCTACTTGATAGCCTTGCCTCTGTCTTAATTTTATTCTCATAGTTCTCATCAAGAGGTTGCTTTGCTTCTAGCTTCTGGAGAGATTGAACAAGCAGAAGGTCAGAAGTCAGAAGTGGAGTGTAGGTATATATTTTTTCCCTCCAGCTTCCTCTATGCTTGTCTGCCATGAATTGACAATGACTGTTCCTATGACGAAGGTCACAGCTCCTGTCAGATAGCAGTCTCCTATTATTACATGCCCTATACTCTTGATTGTTCAGCAAAGAGGTAAAAGGCATGCAGCTATATCTCTCTCTGGTATAATATGCCATTCTTTAACATTCTTCTCCTGATTGGGAATGGTATCTTTATTAAATTTTCAATTGCTCTGTTTCATCATGCCATCTGTTTCCTACTTAGATCCAGACAGATAGAGCCAAGCTAGAATTTTTATCTATTCCCAGCATATAATAGGTTTTATATTAATATTTGTCGTTAAAGACAATGTTTTATATAGTATATTTTTCAAACATATTTACTCTGTTATCTATTTTGAAGTTTAACTACAAAACAAATGCACTTTTCCTGTAGGTTTTGCTTTTTAGAAAAGATAAGCAATGATTGAAGATGAAATTTGAAAGAGGAAAATCCATTTTAGAGAATGTCCTGGAATGAGTATTGATTTCACCAGAATGAAATTTATCTAGTACAGTACACTGGGTATATGTGTATTAGGTCAACTTGTGGGATTTTTGGTTTTTTCTTCTAATCATATGACATAAAATTATGTGAAATGCTCACCACAACTGAAGCAAAGTGAGAGGGGGCTTTGAGCCATGCTTGTGATACCCTCTCATTCTCTTAGTCCTCATCCCAACTTTTGGGTAGTAATGGCTTTAAGTCCCTATATCACAATTAGTTAACTGCAGGATTTAAGTAACTTCTAGAGTGGATTAATTTAGACAGGAAAGGAAACAATATGTTTTCAACTGCTATGCCTCAGCAGGTTAAGGAAGCTACAGGTAGAGGGGGGCCTGCTGCTAAGCCTGATGACTGGAACACAGTTCCTGGAACCCACAGAGTGAAAGGACCCTGCTCTCAAAGGTTGTTCTGTCATCTTCACACACACATATCGTTGTGGAGATATTTCCCCATTCCAAAAGCGCATGAATAAATTAATAGAAAATTCAATGATATTCAACAATGATGCATATACAAAATATTTGAGGGAGCTTCAACAGTCTTTAGGAAGTACATGCTAAAGTGTGCAACCTCTATTTTATTCCATTGTGTGATAGGACAGATAAAGTGACAAATAATTTTTTTCTAAATGTGATTCTTTGTACTATATAAAATGAAGCTTGAAGATGCTGAATAATTGATAATGGTGCTTTTCATTATTATTTTTTACTATGATGACAATCAAATTGTTATACAACTATGATCAATAAGGCTTTAATCTTATGACTAGGTCAAATTGGGAGGATGTGTAAATGGGTAAAGTCAACATTGATATGGAGCCAGTAATTTTATTAGTTTTAATTTTGTTCATATCTCATGGTTAGTCTTGAAAATCCTTATGTAAGTTTTTAGGTATATATTGCATGATATAAGGACAAAATATTTAACTGTTCATTAAAAATATTCACTGTACATAATGAATCATTAAAAACACCCAGTGTCTTCAGGCGTTTGCTTAGTGGTTCACTGTGGAAGTTAAAGTTAAACTACTGAAGATTACTGCCTTTGGACATTGACTCTATGAAAACCAATGAGCAGTAGAATTGTGGTAGTCAAGCTGTTATGACAAAAATATGTGAGCTATTCACTTGTGATAAGAAAATGTATTTTGCCTCACATGTTGACAGTTACAGTTTTTGATTAGGTCACTGTGGTGATTTGGGTCTACAAGCAGAAGCAGAGTTATGCAGAAGCATTTTGCAAAACAAAAGAGTTCGTTTTGTGGCAGTAAGCAAAAGGAACTAAAGGCTGTCTGAGTTCATAATCTTCTTCAAAACTATACCCCCAGTAAACTCCCCCAAAAGGTCTGTCACTAGATTCTATCTCTTTAAGTGTTCTCTTTCTTCAATTTACCCTGTCACAGTGACAACATGTTTAACACTCCAACCCTTGGCCGATAGGAAATAAGGAAAAGGGGCGTAAAAGAGACAATAATAAAATGTAGGTGACGTAAAATAAGAAGAGGAGGAACACTTTTTTTATTGATAAAAGGAGAATAAAAAAAAATTTCCACCTCCTCCGAGCCTCCCATTTCCCTCCCCCTCCTCCCACTCTTCTCCCCCTCCTCCCACCCTTCTCCCCCTCCCCCCACTCCTCTGCCCCTCCCTCTCCAGTCCAAAGAGCAGTCAGGGCTCCCTGCCCAGTGGTAAGTCCTAGGTCCTCCCCCCTCCGTCCATATCAAGGAAGGTGAACATCCAAACTGGCTAGGCTCCCACCAAGCCAGTACATTAAGTAGGATCAAAACCCCTTGCCATTGTCCTTTGCGTCTCATCAGCCCTCATTGTTCGCCATGTTCAGAGAGTCCAGTTTTATCCCATGCTATTTCGGTAACAGTCCAGCTGGCCTTGGTGAGCTCCCAGTAGATCAGCTCCACTGTCTCAGTGGGTGGGTGCACCCCTCGTGGTCCCGACTTCTTTGCTCATGTTCTCCCTCCTGCTCCTCATTGGGACCTTGGGATCTCAGTCCATTGCTCCAGTGTGGGTCTCTGTCTCTATCTCCATCCATCACCAGATGAAGGTTCTATGATGATATGCAAGATATTCGTCAGTATTGCTCTAGGATAGGGTCATTTCAGGTTCCCTATCCTCAGCTGCCCAAGGAACTAACTGGGGACCTCAGCTTGGGCACCTTAGCAATCAGGGAAATGCAAATCAAAACAACTTTGAGATATCATCTTACACCTGTCAGAATGGCTAAAGTCAAAAACACCAAGGATAGCCTTTGCTTGAGAGGCTGTGGAGGACTGGGTACCCTCATCCATTGCTGGTGGGAATGCAATCTTGTGCAACCACTGTGGAAGTCAGTGTTTTGGTTTCTCAGGAAATTCGGGATCAACCTACCCCTGGACCCAGCAATACCACTCTTGGGAATATACCCAAGAGATGCTCTATCATATGACAAAAGCATTTGTTCAACTATGTTCATAGCAGTATTATTTGTAATAGCCAGAACCTGGAAACAACCTAGATGCCCTTCAATAGAGGAGGAACACTTTGAAGTGGGGAAAGTAGCCAGTTAGTGAGGAGCTGAGAGGTGGAAGGAGAATATTGGGGGAAGAGAATAAATGAAAACAAAGAAAAGTTATATACTCTAATGCGTCCTATCATTTCATATAATAACATAAAAAAGGGAAGAAAGAAGTTCACTATGAGAAAATAGTAATAGTAATAACAATAATAATAATAATAATAATAATAATAATAAGAGAAACCCAATTTGAAACTGGTGCATGTTGGTACAAGTCTTGTAGTACAAACAACTCAGCAGTTATGAGCCTGAGAGAGAAAAAAATCAAAGTTGAGGCCATCCAATATTATATAGGGAGACTTTCTCAGTAAAATAGTGATGCTTCCTTTGATCTGACCAATATCCCAATCCTCTTTTATTACCCAATCTTACCTCATACTCATGCGCTCACTACAACTCATTGCCTTTTATCACTAATATCCTAAAATCTTCTGCTGCTTCAGTTAATACCCTTTCCAAATGGTTGTCTCATTTCCGTATACATCCCACATTTTGTTAGGCTTCTTTCCCCTCCTCATTTCAAAACCTAATTTCTGTCAAACTCCTAGTAACCAAACTGGCTGTCCTCTTTCTGAGTGTAATATTTGGAAACTCTGATTACTTCTGAAGTCAATTCTTCTTCAATAGTTAGCACAATTATTTTTCTTTGCTGTCATTACAAATCTCCAACAAGTCCTTTGCTCCTCAATTTGAGTAATAAAATAGGGCAACTTGGACGAAGGTATTTTTCTTCAACCAACAAATCTACTAACAGACCTCTGATGATTTCTTAGCAAAAACAAGCAAGCTAGGCCTGCTTTCACCTAAAGCCAAGCCTCTACATGCATCCTAGATCTTATCTTCTATCATGCATGCATGCACCTTTGCAACCATTTTTAAATAGAAATTAGCTATTATTTCTCTTGAGAATTCAAGATTTCTCAGAGATCATTATTATCATCATCCAATCATGCAGTAATTTGTTCCAGGTTAAAATTTTTCAACATTTACTCAGCATCCTCCCCCAGCCTCCACCCCAGTACTCTGCTTATTTTATTGCAGATCTCCTAAAATAAGCGGTCGTACTCAGTGTCTTTATCTGCTAGTTATTTTTGAGCAAGCTCCAACATAACCTCATGTGTAGGTTTTATTTTTATATTATTCTTAAAATATTTAAAAATGCATTTTACTTCTATATTTTGTAAGGATGTGCATGTCTGTGTGCGTGCATGTATATACACGTGTGTCATAATGCTTGTATAAAGGTAAGAGAAATGGTTTTCTCCTTCTATCATGCAGGCCCTCTAGACACACTTTAGGTTGTCAGACTTTGCAACAAGTATCTTTATCCTATCCACTAAACCATCTTGCCAGCATGTATATTATTTTTTAATCTAAATGTTATATATTTGGTGTACAGCATAGTTTTATAAAATGTTTCTATGATAAAATAGTTACCATATTTAAATGTTTATATGATAAATATATTTAACATATTTAACTTAAACATCACTTTACATAGTTACCCTCCTGTGTCAAGAACAATCTTAATTTACTTAATTTAGTAAAAGTGTTGAATGTAGACTTCATAAATAATCCCACATCCTAGCATAGGAATTGTACTGTGCTTAGTCTCAGGGAAGCATGTGTCACCACAAATGACAGAGTGGCTACAGAAATTGGAGCTGTTGATCAGCTACTGCTCTGAGTGAAGCATTTAGATTAATAATACTTTGAATTATTAACTATGGTGGCCATGTTGTAGATCATCTCTTTGGACTTGTTAGTTTCCCTTATCTACTTACTACTTTGTAGTCTTGGATCTGTATATCTCCCTTTCCTGCTCCTCAGAAGTGTCTTTTCTGCATACAAAATCAAAGGGAAAAACTCACCCCTAAGAGAGGTATCATTCTCATCCTTTAAAACAAGTCAAATTAACATTACATGGTCATAATCACGTTTGAGCAAATGGTGACATCTTTACTTCCTCCTTCTAATTTGTCTCTTAATATCATTGATATAATCATTCCCTTGATGTCAATTTGTGTCTTTAAGGACCAGATGTCATTATGAAATTAGAGCATGTGGGATACAATGTCCTTAAATGGTAGTAGGAGAAGACAAGCAAGGGCATCAAGAACCTAAATAAGTAATGCAGATCAGAGCTGGTAGAAGGGGGTGAGAAGAAAAGGAATATGATGTACAAAGGAGCTCAGAGGAATCCTGGAGCTACAGATGCCCATTTAAATAAGCCCAGATTCTAGCATAGAAAGTCTACTGAGCTTAATATCTCAGGGAAGCATGTGTCACCACAAATGGAATAGTGGCTACAGAAATTGGAGCTGTTGGTCAACTACTGCTCCAAGTGAAAGCTCTGACTCGAGCATTTAGATAGTCAAATGCATCCTTTTTGCTTGGAGCACTTTATTTTGTCGCTAGAAAGTCACAATATTTTTTAAATTAAAATGAAAGAAAAAAAGGCCACAAATTTGAAAGAGCAAAGGGAAGGTTAGAAGGGAGAGATGGGAGCAGGTAAATGATATAATTACGTCACATTCTAAAAAAGCAAAACAAATTATTAGTATACATAATTACAATATATATAATCTGATGAGTTAGTTCAGTGTGGCCTGCATGTAAATATTCTTAGGCTACCATTTGGTACTGCATGACCAGTCTGGGGGGCTCATCTCTGGCAAAGATTAGTTCTACCTCTCTCAGCAGTTGTCAACTGCTTATGGCTTTACATCTAGGGGTAGGGCCACATGAGATTTCCTCCATCTACACTGGATGTCAACTGATGTAAGGATTATTTAGGTCTTGTTTAGGCAGCCATGCTGCTGCATATATAGTTTCCCTGTCGTAACTAGAAGACACAGTCTTTTAGCTAACTTCCTGGCCTTCCAGTCTTCTAAGTCTTCCAGTCTTTCCTGTTCATCTTCTATAATATTCCCCAACCTTTGTTTCAGGACTCCCAGTCAGTTGTCTGCATGTTGACTAGTTGTGGCTTTTTGTAATGGTCTCATTATGATGCAAAGAGAGTCTTCTTTGATGAGGGCTTTAGGTCCACACTGTTGATAGAAGGGTAAGTATGTATAATGCGGTTAAAAATTATGCTGGTCTAGTAATGTGATGTTATCTCTTCTCCGAGATCCATGATTCACTACACACATAGAGTCGGGCATGATTTCCCTATTGCTACATGTGTCTTGAGTCCAACTAGACAGCTGTTGGGACCTACCAACATATATATGCCACTATCACTGCTTTAGGGACATCTTGCCATGCTGGCTACTGTTCTGGATCATAGGCATTTCATCTAGATAGGACTATTAACTGCTTTTCTTCCTTAGCTGCTTGTGTATCACCTTTTGGTACCATGAAAGTTCATGCTCAGAGAGGAGATTTTGAGTGCCATCCATCATGATCCCTTCAAGTCCTGTGTCTGAACTGCATGGTGTCTTCAATAGTAGGGACTTAACTTCAAATGTTGGGAGGCAACCAACGTGTGTGTGTGTGTGTGTGTATAATGTAAATATAGAATGATGTTTCTCTATAACTTTTTCAGGCATCATTGGTTTTATTACTCCTCAATACTTCTCTTTCTGTATTGTCTTCCTTCTCTCCTCCCCAATTAAAACCCCTCTATCCATGTTTCCCATTCTCTACTTCATACCACTTGCATCCTGCTGTTGTCCCTGTGTTCATGGTTCCTTTTTACATTCCTTGTTTCTACAGTTACTCAGGGTTATATACTCATCTCTATAGATTTGGAGCTAGGAGCCATAGATGAGAGAGAACATGCATTTGTCTTCCTAAGTCTGGTAACCACACTCAACATAATATTTTCTAATTCTATCCATTTTCCTGCAATTTTCATTTTATTGTTTTTTTACAGATGAGTAGTATTACATTGTGTATATGTACCACACTGTCACTATCAACTTTTTCAGTTAAGAGATGTCTGGGTTTTCTCCATTTCCTAACTATTGTAAATAGAGAAGCAATGAGCATTGCTGAACAAGTGTCTGTGGAATGAGCTGTTGACCCTTTGGGCATATGCCAAAGAGTGGTATACCTAGGTCACAATTTAGATTTATTTTTATGCTTTTGAGAATGCTAAACACTGATTTCCTGAGTGGCTGTACCAGTTTGCAATCCATTGACAGTGTATGAATTTTCCCCATTCCTGCAACCTTGCCAGCATTTGTTCTCAGTTGTTTTGTGATCTTAGTCATTCTGACTGGGGTGAGAGGAAATCTCAAAATAGCTTTAATTTTCATTTCCATAATTACTAATGATGATGAACATTTTAAAGATATTTATTTGCCATTTTTATTTCATCTTTTGAGAACTGTGTTAAGAGTCATAACTCAATTTTTAGCTTGGATTATTTGCTTTCTTGACTCTTTGTTGAGCTATTTATATATTCTGGGTGTTAATCCTCTGTCAGATGTATAGCTAGCAAAGATTTTTTTCTCACTTTGTGAGTTTTCTCTTCTTTCAATTGATTGTTTGCTTAGTTATGCAGAAGTTTTTAGCTTTATGAGTTCCCACTTGTAAATTACTGGCCTCAATTCCTGGGCAAATGCTGTACTCTTCAGATGATCTTTTCCTATACCTGTATCGTGTCAAGTACTGCCTACACTTTCTTCTAACATTTTCAGTGATTTTGTTTTCAACTTCAGGCCTTTGATCCATTTGGATTTTTTTCAAGTTTTTGTTAATTTTTATGACTTCTGTATACTTTTACTTTGAAGTCTATTTTGTCAGATATTAAGGTAACAAGACCTGTTTACTTCTTGGCCCCATTTTTTTGGACTACTTTTACTTTAATTTACTTTAAGGAAATGCTGACTTTAAAGTTAACATGAGTTTATTTTATAAAGATCGATTTTATGTCTTAATCCATTCAGCTATCCTGTATCTTTTGATTAATGAGTTGGTGTTATTAATATTTAAAGCTATCATTGAAAAATTTCTGTTGATAACAGTTATTTGTGTTTTTTGCTATTTGTATTTTAATTGTATACTTTATTTTAATAATTATAGTAATTTGTTATCTTTTTTAGAGTGTATTAGCTATGTTTATTTCTCTCTTCATTCTGAAGTATTGCTTCCAGTAGTCTCCACATGACTGGTGGACATAAATTCTTTTAGCCTGATTATATCATGGAATGATTTCCTTTCTTAAACTATGGCTGATAGTTTTGGTAGGTAAAGTATTCTAGATTGACATCCATGTACATTTCTCTATGTCTTCTGGCTCTAAATGTAAATAAAGCTCAAGGTGCTTAAGGGTCTTACTGAATGCCATATAGTAATCAAAAGCAGAGTTTGGTCACTAGGCCAGTTTGTAATTAATCTTCAATTCAAGCCATAATCAATCATTATAGTCTTAAAATCTGTGATGAGTAGAAACTCTGAGAATAGGCTTGAAAAGTCACAGATAAATGCAGAAATATTTGCATTGTATACATTAAATAGTTGTATCCAAAAGAAAAGATAGATAAAGCATTTTCTATAATTTATATTCAAAGAAGTTTTGTTCTTCGCAGCTAGATGAATTCCTAACTTTCTGATGATTTCTCCTGTAATCAAATCAGACATCACTAACCCTGGGAGCAACATCATCTTGTGTGTTTATTAAGTGGAACTCTTATGGTGGCATACACTTCAGTCACTAAGGTCAAAAGTCTCTTGAACAATCAAAAGAAGCATCAGACATATTTGAAGACTGAGGTTCCGTCATTTCAGACTTTAAAACCCAAAGGCTACAGATATTATCTTCTCTGAAGCCCGAATACATTTAACCTCACTTTACTTTATTCTGAAAAAAAAAATGTGTAGCCATAGTGATTTCCTTAGCATCCATACTACCATTTTCTTTTTGCCCCAGGCTTAGGGAAGTTCTTGTAGGAGGACATTTAGATTATGATATAGCTAGGTTGATATGACTACTCAAAGTTCTTTTCTGTAACATTTCAAACAATAGTACCTTGGCTGGTTCTGGAAGTGAATCCCTAAGGCCTTTATTTTATTTGTACTATTTTATCATCTGCCAAATGATAGAGTATTATTAGCACTTAATTCTTGAATTAAACCTCAAATTCAACAATATTAACTGTTGACAGTATGGAGACAAAGTGATCTTTTTGTCTAATGTCTTATACTTCTTCACAGAATATGTAGTTTGTTAGTTGTTGATACCAGTACTATGGATTATTGAATAAGTTAGAGTCAGAGTACCTAAATCTATGTTAGCAATAAAGGTTAGATACATATATTGTAATTCATTTTGTCAGATAATTTTAAGAAAAAAAATTCTTTGAAGTTCAATATAATAAACAAATCAAATGGAGATCCTATTATTGAAGTTCTCCTAAGTGGGGATTCCTTATCCATTACCCCTGAACTTTTTTTTTTTTTAACAAAATAAGGCCTGTAGAGGTAGCTCAGTAGGACAACTAAAGATCTTGGGTAGTTTGTAAAACACAAGAGTATAGAATTAATGTAGGAATCCACAGTCTTTAATGTGGGGCTCAAAAACTTAAGGTTAAGAATGAAGGGGGAAGGAATATTGGCAATATTCTAAAACAGAAACTTGAGAGAAGTATGGGCTTCAGCTAGGAATTATTCTCAAGTAGAAAATGAAACCAGTGCTTTCTGGAAAGTAGGAGTTCAGGGTAGGTGATAACTTGAAGACTTCAAGACAAAGCAAATAGGACAAATGTCCTAGGGGAAAGAAAAGGAACGGTCATTATGGGTTATAAAGCACAAGACTCAGAACTGCAGGGAATGCCAAGAACACAGAGACAGAAGAAAGGAGTGAGACTAATAAGGAGAGAGAGCGAGAGACCCTCACCTCAGGTTCAGAACTTCCATGAATAAATAAGGGGCAGACTACAGGAACAAACATCCTTCTCTGGAAAAGTGATTCCCTGAGCTAGAAGAAAAGAAACATGGTTTGAAAATGAAACCCGAACATACAGCAGTATCCTCTGAAATGCCAAATCCAACATAACTGTAAAGGAAAAAATGGTCTTCTGAATAAAACTATCTCTTCTGAGGTACCAGACAGGATAAGGTTAAGCAAACGAAATACGCTGAGAAGACTTTAATGTGGAAAGGAACCATCTGGCAAAATCTCCACTATGCCCACCTTCTCTCTCAATGTCCTTCCTCAGGGGATTTGAAACAGCTGTGTTGCGATACTAGACCCATAGTTTTTACATTCATCTCAAAAGTTAAACCCAAAATATCTCCACTACTGCTGATTAGAGAGCATTTGGGTGGTTCAGCACTGAAAAGATATGCCACACACTAGATTCCTTTGCTTTGAAACAGCCAGCTTGTTGTAGCTTTTGCCCACTGCTTCTTGGCTCACATTTTACTTTCAAATTTCCTCGCCTTACTGCTACATTGTTTCTACTGATGATAAACATGGCATTTCAAGGAAATGTTTCTTAGACATTACATTGAGAGGTTTCAGTGTTGCACTAGATGATGAAAATAAGCTTTACAGCTAGTGAAATATGTCCTAGTTTTCTCCATAGATGTCCCATTTAGCTTCCTTGATTAGGAATTTGTCATCTGTAAACTGGGAATATTCCTAGGGGCCTGGTGTGGATGCTGTGGACCTTAAAAGAAATATGCGAGATAAAGTACCTGCTATGGTTCCCAGTATTACAATGTTTCCTCATAAGCTGCAGTTGTTCTTATTGATAGTTTTCTCTCCCTTTAATGGAAACATACTGCTTTGGGTATGCAGTCATACAAACTTATATGTCTCTCCCTAAAGCATGCTTGAACTTTTGAATATAGTCAATTGTTTATTTTAACTTAATTTCATCTATCAAGTGGGTTTTCCAACATGCAAATGCTGTTCAAACATTACTAAGAATCATTCTGAGAAACCTATGCTCATTTATTTTACAGTATCCAGTAGAGGATGTAAGAATTGTATGGACTTCTCACAAGACCAGTTATGGGTGAAGGAAAGTAAGGGGAAAGCTTAAGGGAACATGATTCATGGACACCCACTTCTACCTCTTCTTCATTTAGAAAAAAACTAATATTTACCTGAAAGAGCATGAACATTTACATTATAAGGTTAGTTATGAATGTGTTCCAAGTAGGCAGAATGAGCAACCATTTGGAACGTTATGATCATTTAAATAATCCCACAGGAAAATATGGAGCTTAAAAATATCACTGGCCTTTGTGAGGAGGAAAAAATTTTAAAATAGTAGTGATTTTACAACCTGGACCCAAAGTGTTGAGGCTAGTGTTGCAAATGCTTGAACAACGTGTCCTCTGAACATATTCATTAGTAGCCATAGATGGGACCAAGAATTGGCAATGGAAGATGAACTTGCCATTCTACTGTCTGTGGGTATTGAGGGTCTCTGCCTTCCTTTTTTGACATGGAAGGTAAATTAAACACTAGAAAATGTCCAAAGTTATTACTTGAGGGAAAAGTCTTGGTAAAATATTATGCATTATCAAAGAGAGGAAAGGAAACATTATAGAAGATTATTGGCTGGTAAGAGAATGAGGGAAGAGATCAAGTAAATTCTTAATTATTAGCTGTATCATTCTAATACATGCTACAGTAGAAGTTGGGCAGTCTGGAGCTTAAAATAGTAACCAAGAAATAAGATTATAGACATGCTAATATGGAGGAGGAAATATCACAAGGCCCCTGCAATAAACAAAGAACTACAAGCGAATAAGGAATGCTAAGGACAGGAGATAGTCTTCCGTAGCAACGACTCACCAACGGGCTATGCAATATCAAATGGTCAATTCTGAAAACATACACATACTAGTAACATACAGACTGAGTAGGTTGTATTTATGTATAGGTGTGTTTGTAACAGCAATAAAGGAAAAGAGACCAGGAATTTGACAGAAAGAGAGAGGGAGGGGGAAACATGGTAGGAATTAGAAGGAAAAATGAAAGAAGAGGAATTATGTAATTATAATTTCAATTTTAAAAAATTTAAAATGTACTTAGGTTAAATGACAAAAGAAATAAGATTGTGAAAACAAATGGAAGACAATAGTTCCTTAAATAAATGTGAGGGTCACACAAGTAGGAACTGAATGGAGATCAGGGATGGAGATGGAACATGTAAGTTAACTTCTATGATTCCCGAGTATGTATGCAATTCTGACATACTGCCATTGTCTTGCTAGTGAGTACCTTATCAAACATTGTCTTTGAAACTTGTTTCTCAGATGCGATTGCACCTTCAACAAGTGTATAGCCTATTGGAAACAATAGGACAAACTCTACGCAGCATAGAATTTAGTTTCCCTTTCCAGTCACTTTAATGCTACTTTTCCAATTGGCTCTGTTGTCAAAAGAAAACAATTTTTTATTTTAGCATAATGGATGCTAAGATAATCCTGTTTTGAAATCCAAATGACCAAATTTCTGGCATCAATAGTAGTCAATGAACTTTGTTGCAAAATAATATACTCATTATGCTTTCTGCTATCTTTCAGCATGACTAGTTGACATCTACCTACATTGGACTTACTTTGAAGCAATATATTAAACACGTTAATTTATAAATTTCCAGACTAGCCAATTCAGAATATCTGAAGATAACATCTGAGATTTAAATAATTTATCTATAAGTCTGAGGACCACGGACATATGAAATCTTCATTTTGGTAGGTCTTGAGATGTGATAAATATGATAAAGTTGGAGTTTTCCTGTGTGGTGAATAGTATACATATGTGGCATCCTAATACAGAATTGCTTATTTAACCCAAAGTTATTTAAATATACGTTAATGCTATTGGATAACATCCTTGTTTCTAGACATTTCTTAATAATTTGCCTACCCATAACTCTCATTTTCAGTTTAGTTAATACCTTTTCTGAGTACAGAGTTCAGGGTGGTGGTTATATATTCCTTCTTTATATGGCATTCAGTGAGGAGAAACTGAGGAAATACACTCCAAATGCATTTTATTTCAAATTTTTACTGCCTGAGGTTTTCAGAAATACACTGTAGAAGGCATTAGATAAAACTAGGGAATAGGGCATCTAAATCATACCCAAGCACTAAATAACAAAAACGTTGACCTCTGTATGTCTGGGATTGATTTCACAACACTGGAGAAGAACAAAAAACTGTCATTATCATAAAGGTGATTTAGGGATAGAAGTCTGACCTTTCTTCATTCTGCAAGAGTTACATTATTAAAGACCTGGTAAATTATGGCTCTCCTGAAATGAAATACTGATATTATATTCCATGGTGGTTTTCTTCCAGAAAAAAGTTGATAATTTTATTTGATTCTCCATGAAGTTTAATAGATAACCTAACCAGAAAGTGCTGACATATGAAATACCAAGGGGCTGAACTCAGCTAGTGGTAATGAAATGTTTCTAGAAACAACAACAATAAACCAAAGACAAGTTTATTTTGACTCCATGTAAATATGACTAAGCTTCCCCACAAGAGATAATAGAGCAGGAGCTGGAGAATATGTGAAGTTTGGCTGCAATTTTGAAGAGATATTTTGACATGTTTGTTGATAAATAATTATTTACAAGTGCCTCTATATACTCTGCATTTTGATAAAGGCTATATTACCATTATCATAATGTATTCTTTTCTTTTTCACCCTTTTAAAGAAAAATATGATATGGGCATTAATTGTGCCTTTACAGTAGCCAATAAAAATGTCCCAATTAGATCAACAATTTAGTTAAATTATGTTTTTGACATGTATGAAGGCTATCTCTACTACTTTCTATTCATAACATTTCACTTGCTTGAATTCAAGTTTCTATTAGTTCTTTGATTTTAGTTAGCCTAATTTGTGCATATTAACATAGCCTTTGGTATTTGAAACAAAAAAAAAATCTCTTAACAAAATACCTCAAGCTACCAAATTTCAATTGAATTATTTAAGTCATTTTCAACATAGGAAACAGAAAAAAAAAGTCACTCCTTGGCTCATTCAACTCAAGCGTTGAACTCCCACACAATATCAGTACTAATAAAATATGAGGCTAGACAAAACATACTGTGTGAGGATCATTTTGAGGACTAATCAAGTGTTTGAAAGCACTCTTTATAACTATTGAGATTTCAAGGCAGAACAGACACTAATAGTCTGGTAGGTGTGAATTCAGGGTCATAGATAAAGATGATTACCATCTGCATACCCAGACACAGTATAATCCTTGAAGTCAGATAATCACCACTAAGTGCATCCAACAAGATTTTATTATAGGTAAACAACTAAGAAAAAAAGAGGGTCATTGTAGCTGATACTCTGAAGCTGAAGGGAAAGAATTTGTCTGCAATTAATTGTGCTGCTCCTGTTTTGTTTGGCTTTAACTTTGCATTCTGTTAATTAGAATTTGTTTCTCAAGCATGCTCTAAGTCTCTCTTCATAATGGACTCTTCAGTCTACTTATTCAACTGGCATTTCAGTGCTTAACTATCTTACTACAGTGGTCTCCTGTGAGGTAATAGCAATAAAGCTAAAAGGAGGAAATCATGAATCACAAGCTTTGTTCATAGGCTATAGCTTTTCTCTGATGTTAACCTTAAGATGCTAATTAATAAGCATTTAATCAGTCAACTTGATATGCAGGCATATCCCTGCTTGTTCAGCCTGCAGAAGGACCTTACCTAGTACCCCTGCAGCCTGATGGCACAGTGGACTGACCACCGTGTATTACTACTTAATTTTTTATTCTAGTGAAATAAAGAGTTGATACAGGAAATTTTAACTGTTGGATGGAAAGAGTAGTTGTAGGAAAGAATATTGAGGTTTCTTATTGGCACAGTCAAGGTTAGAGATAGTAGATAGGATAGGCATACTTGGAGAGTTGACAACTTGTGCTAACATGGAAATGAGTTTCTAAAAGCACATACCATGGGCTATTGTCTTGGAATACTGGATCCCTAATAATATGATGGTAAAATATAAGGAATGTAACATGTCTTCAGCACTAAATTGCCCAGTCATATCTTGCCTACTGGTAGTAGAAAGTCCTAGAGCAGTGGTTCTCAGCTCCCCAATGCTGCAACCCTTTAATACAGTTCCTCATTTTTGGTGACCCCCCAACCATACAATTATCTTTGTTGCTACTCTATGATTGTAATTTTGCTACTGTCATAAATTTTAATATAAGTATCTGTGTTTTCCTATGGTCTTAGGCAACTCATGTCAAAGGTTTATTTGCCTTCCAAACAGGTCATAACTCAGAGGTTGAGAATAACTGTCCTAGAGGGTGGTGGTTTATTTGCTAATGGCCTTCATCTACTATGAGTATTAAAGTGAAGAAAAAATAATAGTGCTCTCATTGAAGACCCAGAACTGTATTACTCAAAGTATGTATTCTGGCCTATAAAATAATGAGAAAACTTTTGGTATAACAGGCAGATATATGCATATGTATATATAATATATAAAACATATATTATTTTATATTTTCTATAATATACATTATATTATATATATTATAGAAAATATTTTTCTAAAACTTAAAAGGCATCTAATGCAACCCAGTGTTAGATGATTCTTAGGCCTTATCAGTCAAGAAGTTGCCAACATTTTTTGAGCATCTATCATAATACAGATCTCATTAATTCTTGTAGTTTTTCACTAGTTAATCAGAGAGACAGCTAACTTCACAAGTCCAAAACAGTTTCTGCAGTCTTCTTTACGGGAGCAACTACTGAGTTCTCCTAGAGATCATGATTCTTAAATACTTTGTCTTCTTCTATTTGACACTAAAAATACCAGCTGGGTCTTGTAGAATTTTCTGCACTTAATTATCAATGAACGTATCTTTTCCCATTGGACAATGACATTGTAAAATAGTGCATGATTAAGCACAAAGTGTGTGACACAGTGGTTAGCATAGAAGTTAACAGGAAGGAGAGAAATTAAGTTCAGTTGTTAAGAAAAATTTGGGTGGGGTAGTCGATTTGGCCATTCATTTGTCTACATTTATGTTTATAAATATACTTAAACATATTTATGTTTCCCATTTCCTTGTAAAGGCAAAATCTTCCCTTACTGATCATTATCCTCTAAGAACATCCTATCTAGTAATCAATAGACACTCAAAAATAGCATTATTTAGAGGCATTTTAAGTAACGTCTGTCTCCTTGTTTGATTTGTCTTACCAGAGCATAGACCAAAATTTGAAAAAGGTAAACATGAAAATGTGTTTGCTGGAATGAGCCTTTATTTAAACCAGGGACAATTCCTAATTGTATTACTGCATAATCTTAAACCTTCATATTAATTTAGGCTCTTTACTGATTCAATAGCTATAACTACTGCCTCAATGTTCTTTTCCATAATCTGTCTGTGGAGTCCAAGATGGTTTGAAGTGGATTTCCTGACTAGCTTAACGGGTCTACTGATTTCTTACTTCCTGTTCCATTTTGTTATTATTCTAAATTGTTTCTGAAAGAAAAAGATACAAATACTTCTCATTCTGCACACAGGGCTTCTTCCCACTGAGCACAAACTAATTGCTGTATTTACCTAGATAGTCTCTGCTGCAGCAGTTATAATGACTATTAGTGCTCACTGGGAATCCATTCTGAGTAATATATTAGTCTGAATTCTATGTTTTGGTCCATTTAGGAACACACTTCCTTTTGTTGTAGATAATTAATATCATTTGACCACTTGAAAAACATTCTACTTTGGCCAGTAAAGTTGTAGAAAGTACAATTTATTTAAACTTGTGGTAGGTCTTCTGGGTAGGGCATGCTGGGTCTTACATAGTGCTGGTGTTTGGCTAATGATTAATTAAGCAAACACTAAATATATCCACTGGAACAACCTCCTCCTGCTTCATTAATGCTTCATGGTTTTGAACAATTTTACTGTGTGCTCCTCCCATCTCAAATGATGAGCACTTTAGATTGTCTTAACCAGGGGGATTTTTCTGTTTGTTATAAACTTCAAATAAGAGGAACTGTAGTACTAGGGAGACAGTAGGTGAGGTGACAGTGGCTGGAAGACAGACAATGTTTAAGAAAAGAAGTTCATTTGCATAGGAGTGGCCAGATTGATACTATTGTCATTGCTGGATGGAAAGCTACTGTTTTCATCTTTATTATTCACCAAGCAATAGAAATGAGCCATAGAAAGTGTCATTGATGCATTATTTTTCATCAGTTTTGATCTTTATCATCACACTAACAGAACTAGTTCAGAAAAAATTATACTAGTACACAACCTTAAGTCTCTGCCATTTATTCCTATAATTTCTGTAATTTCACATGTATCTTCTTTGTTGCCGACTTTGCTCACTTACCTCTAAAATTACAACCCCAATGCCTGTAAGCATGCTATTACCTAGATTTTTCCCCACATTTTCTTCTTCTGATTTTCTATTTTCAAAGGGGCTTCTTTAAATCACCAAGCAACTCCTAAAATAAATCTACATCCAGAGTGTATTTGCCTTCCATGGCCATTTGCAATTTAGTGATTGTCACTCACACTGCTTTATTCCCAAAGAACTCTCAGTTGGAATTTCAAGAATTCTGGTAAGTAGAGATAAAGCATATCTTCACACCCCATTATTATATTATGACATTTAACCTGCTATAGACTGAAGCTACAAATGAAGCCAGGTCTTTTTTATGTGTATAATGTCATTAAGAGATAATAGGACAAGGTTCCCCTAAAAGTCAGAAGAAAAACAACCAGGGAGAGTGAGATATTTTATTTTGCATGTCAACTTGCTCGGGTCATGGAATGCCCAGACACTTGGTTAAGCATTATTATGAGTGTAATCTATGATAGTGTTTCTAAACAAAATTAATATTTGAATGGGTATATTGAGTAAATCAGAATACCCTCTCTAAAGTGTTGGAGACCTGAGTTAAAAAGTAAAAGCCTGGTTAAGAGGTAACACCTGTTCCCCTATGATAAGATATTAGTCATTTCTGGTCTTTGGACTCAGATGGAAACATTGTTTCCTCTTGAGATCAGAGATTCACTGGAACTTTGACTGTCAATTGTTCTGATTCTTAGACCTTCAAACTCCTTCAGGAACTGTGTTCTCTCAATGGTCTTCATTTTGATGATTAAAAATCTTGATACTGTTTCTACCTCTCTATTGCTCTGTCCATTCATCTTGTTCCTATTGGTTCTGTTCCTCTGGTAAACTCAAAAACGGAGTCCATTCATTTTTTTTAAATAAGTGATTAGAAATGTAACTATTAGATTTCAATAAATTATACTCAGAATTTTCTATGTCATATTTATTTCAACTTAGATTGAATTGACTGACTAGTTTATGTAAGAAACTAATTGATTTGGTCAAAGAACTAAGCTAGCATAGTACAACAACAGAGAAATGAAGGCAAGATAGTCATCTTAATAAAAACATTATTTCTCTCCATTCTTACTAACTAAAATATTTTTCAGACAAGACACTCAGACCCAGACAGAGTCAGTTTAAATGGTGCATGACAGAAAGGCTCCGCATAAGCTAGCTTACTTAGGTTGCATGATAAAATTTCACCAGAATAACAAGCAGGGCAACCTTTGACTGGTCAATTTAAGCAAATCAAAATGGTTTGTCAATTTATGTCCAAGTTTCCTCAAACCATAGGTATGTTTAATCAACCTCTTTCTTTGATTCATTTTGAATTTTGACCTGCTATTTGGCATTATTTAGGCAACTGTTTTCATGTCTTCATAAAAGTAGTCACTTAAAATGAATGAGATTTTCCAGTCTCCATGTAATCAGGAACCATACATATGGACAATAAATGCATGAATGAGCATGTGAACCTGTAAGATGGTCAAGGGAAATTATTAAATGATAGAACCAAATGGAGTAACAAATGTGATCTGGTTCCATCAGTTGTTCATACTAAAAAAGGTAATGTGCTGAATAGAATTTACCCAACAAGGTGGTACTACATAGAATACTTTGCTGTTCACCAGTCACTGCCAATATAAAACTAAATATTCAAAGCAAAGTATCATAAAAAGTAATAAAAGAGAAAAATGCTTACAACTACTTACCTGATCTCAAAAGATTTTATTCATAAGAAGAGAATCCTATGTCCTGAAGAAATATTAATTCAATTCATGTTTTATTCCTTTGAGCATTTACAGTGTATATTCTTTCCCTATTGCCTGGCTCTTGCTCTGAATAAATTTCAAAGATGTTTCCCCTCAAAGACAAGCAAATTAAGATTTTCATTTTCTGCCTCAAAAGCTTACCATGTCACTGCAGTCCAGAATGGTGTCAGAAAACAAGTTGACTACTGTAGGTAGGCTGAAAAACAGAACAGAGCAAAATGAAGCAAAATCAAAATATCAGCTTTTCAAAGGTGCATTGAAGTATGGTGGGAAAAGCTATATGGAGCACATATAGAGGAAAAGAGTTGACTTGTAGCATGTGCCAATCTAGTCCTACAGTTTGGTACTTTGAGAATTCCTTTTGCTAGTTGTTACATCTAGGATGATACTTCTTATCATTGTGGTTCTGAGCAATGGTATATTTTACTATACTGAGGTGTTTGTCAAACTGTAGGACCATAGTTGTAAAATTAATTTAGTGTTAAAATATTGATCTCATTTTCTCTCTCTTTTTTAGTGAAGTAGAGTAGAAATGTTATTACTTGATAAAACTTGCACTTGAGTCATGTGGAAATTCTATATATCTATCTATGTATCTATCTATGTATATGTGTATGTATGTATGTATGTATTTATGTATCTATATATCTATCTATCTGACATCTATCTTTGTTACACATTCATGCACAGGCTAATAACAGCAAGTATATTTCTTACTGTAGACTCTGGCCTTAATGTTCTAATGTTACTGTTTCCATTGACTGATTATGAAATTTAGTCACAAAGATATGTATAGAAGTTCACCTAGCATTGGAGATGGGAATGAGGTTTATAGGATGATCCTCTCAGGCAGAGAGAAAAATTATTTCTCTGATGTTACATTAGTTACTTGTCTCATTACTGCAAAATGCATTACAAAAGCAACCTGGGTTTTTTTTTCTCACAGTTTGAGTCTATTTTGTCAGGGTGACACAGTAGTAGGAGCATAAGGTAACTAATTACCTTAAATTCACAGCCAGGAAGCTGCAAGAGATGAATTTTGGTGCTTAGCTCACTTTCTCCTTTCTATTCAGTCCAGGTCTGAATATGTGGAATAAAGTCACCCACATTTAAGGCATTTAAGGTGCTTCTTCCCGTGGATTGTAATGCATTGGTGATTAACTCTGAGTTACCAATAATGTACTAATGTAGCATTTAGGGCAGAAAGAAAAGTATCTGCAGTCATTTAACAAAGAATAAGTTTAGATTTGAATTTACTACTTTCTGACTCCCATGTTCACATTCTCTATGTGTCTCCCTCTATCTGATGAAGGACTTTGTTCTTGTTTATTGAACAGCATAAGAAAGAATCATATGGCAAAGGAATGGGATACTTTACATAAATCTTTAACAGTTTTATAAGAGATTAAGTCAATAGCTCTAACTGATCCAGACAATAAACATTATTGTTTATCAACCAATAAACATAAATGGATGCTTTCAACCTTTATGACAGATTTTAGGAAGCTTCTCTCAGCTTCTGTATTTTGCTGCTGTCTGAAACATATGCAGTACTCTGGATCAGGGGCTTGTGTGGGAAGTCCTTCTGTAAATGTGTTGCTTATATAGGTTAATGAATAAAGCTACTTTTGGACAATGGCCTAGCAAAGTAAAGCCAGGCATAAAATCCAAACAGAGATATATAGAGAGCAAGTAGGTGGAGTCAGAGAGAAGCCATATAGCTGTCGCCAGAGACAGACACTTACGCTGGAGCATGCCAAAACTTTGCCAGTAGGCCCCAACCTCATGGTGATGCACAGACTAATGGAGATGTGTTAGTTTAGGATATAAGAGCTAGCTAGCAATACACTTAAGCTATTGGCCAAACAGTATTACAAATAATATAGTTTCTGAGTGATTATTTTGGGTTTAAGCAGCCAGGAATGAACAAGCAGCCTCCCCCAACAAATTGGCACCAGATCCTTGCCAGTAAGCCGCAGCCACATGGCGATACACAGATCAATAGATGTGGATTAATTTAAGATATAAGAACTAGCTAGAAATATGCTTAAGCTATTGGCCAAGCAGTGTTTTTAAAAATATAGTTTCTGTGTGATTATTTTGAGTCAGGGTGGTTTGTAGAAGGGAGCTGCGGGCTGTGTCCTTGCAGCACGGCTCCTGGCCACCCGGATAGCTTATGCCCCAAAATAACAACACACAAACTGTATTCATATAAACACTGATTGTCCCATTTCTATTAATGTGTGTAGCACCATGAGGTACGCTTACCAGGAAGATTCTAGCCTATGTCCATCCTGGGTTGGAGCTTCATCGCATCTGCCCCAGACAGGAGAGGAAATGGCGTCTGTCTGAGGCGTCTTACCTCACTTCCTCTTCCTCCCCGCATTCTGTTCTGTTTATTCCACCCACCTAAGGGCTGGTCTATCAAATGGGCCAAGGCAGTTTCTTTATTAGCCAATGACCTTCTTCCATCAGTGGTTGGAAGCAAAACAGTTGCCTCTGCCAACAAGGGGCACAGAAGAGTACATAACTAGAGATTGTAGCTATATGGGTAGCCTTTGCTTGTAAAAGCTGTTTACATGGAGAATCCTAGGCAAGTGCAGTTGATCGTTATGTTACATTGTTATTCTAAAGGCAGGTTAAGAAAACAGTTTTGAGTACACAGTATGCTCACAATATTAAGTGACCTCAAGATGGATTACTAACTTTCACTGTGAAGCCCAGAAAAAGTTTCAGTCTCTTAGAAAATAGGAGCTGTTTTCAAAATATCACATCACCACACCTCAATTAACCTAATCTTGGTACTCGCTCATAGAGGGGTTCCTAGACCTAGACCTGTCTTTGTTGAATCAAGGTTCTCAAGGTAGCAATAATTCTAAACCATCACAGAAAACTTTAAAGCCCCAACTTATATTCATAAACAAAAGCAAAAGAGGTAAAGTCAATGCCATTGCCAGTTTTTAAATTATTTATGTAGAATATACTTTCTTGTTGCTTATACCTAGGACATAGTACTTGCTTACTCTTGGTGGGCATGCAGCAATTATTTTGAAGGAGTTATAATTAATATTTCTTTCTTCTTTTACCAGTTGTGTAATTTGAGCTTGTATTGATATAGTGGTCAGCACAGATTTCTACCATTTGTATGTGAATCTCTGGAATATTGTCCTCACTTTGCCTTTGTTCACTTGTTTTTGAATTCCCCACAGCAAATTCTTTAATTTGATTTATTTGGTTTTGTTTTTGGTACCTTAAGGAATAATGTGAATATTAATTATTTCTCACCTTTATTTTCTATCTTTAGGGACTCTGGGGAAGAAAGTGAAACACCACCAACAACAAAACATAAATAATCACTGGGAGTAAAAATATCTGAATAAAAACAACTATAAAATGTTCTATATATTATTGTCCCAAATTGACACAGAACTATTTTAATCCAAATAACATCAAAAGAATCCACTGCAAAAATTATATGAATTATTAATAAGATGGTCATTGCTAGTCTACTTGGACTTCTGTAACAATACCAAAATCCAGATGGCTTATAAGCAACAAAAATGTATTATTTTATTTTTTTCTAGAAGCTATGAAATTTATGACCAAAGAATTGGCAGATTTAGTGACTAGCAAGGATCTGCTTCCCAGACAGCAGTCTCTGCTATGGCATCTATATTGTCATATAGCAAAATCATAGAAGGTCAAAAAGGCTTCTGAGGTCTCTTCTTAAGGTACTGATCTTATTCATGAAGGGCTTCTCCATCATAATCACTTTTAAAAGACTCTAATTTGAGAGCACTGTTAACATGAGGACTACGGTTTCAATGCATAGATTTTTGGGTGATGTAGTCATTCAGGTTTAATTCACACTTTTCTATTGACAATTGTATTTGCTGCAGGTAATGTAGATTTTTCAAAGACTCAAAATAGCACCCTTTCCCCTAATCTGCCACTCATGTGTGCACTGCCAATTAAAAGGGGCATCCCTGACTCAATACAGTCAGCCTTAGTACCAAGCAATCAACCTTAGGCAATATGAAAGGGCACCAAAGGAACACAGGTTAGGGAGAACTCCTTAGAATATTGCCAGAAGTTTAAGAATATACAATTTTATAAATACTTAAACTGTGATGACATGTAATTTTGGGCTCATCAGCCTTCTTTTCTAGCTACATTTACCTAATCAGCTTGCTGACTTCTGCTCTATTCAAACTTTCAGTTAAGAAAAAGAAATCCCCTATAATTATTCTACATTTCCCTCAGCTTTTTCTTCATGTCTGATCAGAGAAGTTATTAAACTCTTATTTCAAGCAGAAGTAGGTTCAAATTCTGATTTTGTGTTTGCCTGGCAAAGACAACATTGCACAAGAGAGGATGGAAAGATCGTAAGACTCAGAGGATCAAGACACCTGCCTGCTACAAGATAGTGTCTTCTAGATGTGATGGGGTGCTTATACATAACCTCAACTGTATGCTTGATTAGACAAGACCTGCATAATAGCCACATATATCAAAATGCCAGCAGGGATGGAGGAAATGTTTCCTGGGCCTTAGATCTAGGGGTTGTGCTGCAGTTGTGCCAATGTGGGTTGGACAGCCCATGGCCACTTATTTAAGTTGTAAATTCCGTCTCTACAGTAGAGATTGTATAAAGTAGATTCTTTAATGAGAGGCAAGTGGCTCATTTATCTTTGAGTATATGGGTCACTATTTATAATATAATATACTAATTTCTCTTCTACTGTTGTGGTTACATGACCAAGGCAAATTATAGAGGAGAGAGTTTATTTTTGTTTTCAATCTCATAGGGACAAGTGTCTGTTATGGTGAGGCATAGCAAAAAATGGCAGACATTGTGACAGGAACAGGACGCTGAGAACTCGTTTTCAAATGCAAGCACAAAGCAGAGAAAGCAAACTTGGAGCAGAGAGAGGTTATAAACTCTCAAGGCCTACTCCCAGTGGCATACTTCCTCCAATGATGCTGTGCCTCCTAAGCTCCCCTTACAGTGTTATCAACTGGGGACCAAGTGTTTAAATACCCAAGACTTTGGGGACCTTTTCTCATTCAAACCACCACATATAGTTAGAGTTATAGCATTTTTGGAAAATGGTAGTTGTGGGTTCTCCTTTAGGATCTTTAATCTCTCCAGCCATGGGTTCCCGGCTAGATTATCGTACTAGGCATGACTTCACTCCTGATAAGTGGGTCTTAATTTCAATTAGGTAGTTTTTGGGGACCTCCAAGATAAAAGTGACTCTATTGTACCACTGTGAGCATACTGCCATGCTGGTCATTGCTGTTTACACACTTTATAGCTAGAAAGGACTATTGATTAATTTACCCCTAGCAGCATATATTATACTTTCCAAATACTATGAGAGGTAGCCCTCAGGGAGAAGGATTGATAGCTCCAATTTTTCTTTCCAAAGTGCGTGTGGTCTTCAGAAACATTCTTATTTTTAAGCTCTGGGTAGCAGCCAAGGGTAAAGACAACAGTCTGTTGGGAGTGTCTCTTGTAGTTGCCTGACCAACAACAACTCAAAGGGAGATATACTTTGACAATTCTTGGAACATAGATAGATCTATAGATAGTCTGTGGGTCTAAAGGGAACATTATAAACTCCATTTAGACTATAAACATATATGTATATACACATATAGTATGTATATTAAAGCAACCTTGTAAATAATGTGGTTCACTGAATTTTTCAAACATCTATCATGTTCTTTATCCATCTTCCCTCTGTCTCTCTATTGTCTTCCTTCTCCATTTCCTAGTTGAAGTCTTCCCTTTCCCATTTTCTTCTTCATAGTACCTTGGTCATACTATCCTTGCTAAGTCTTACATTCTTCATGTCCATGGAATCTTCCTATATTCCTGGATTCTATAGTTGCTCCCAATAACATACTTAAATCTAAAGTTTCTGATCTAGGAACCACAGATGAGAGAAAATATTTAGTATTTGTATTTCTGTGCTTGAATTACCTCATTCAGTATTTATATGCAACTACTAAATCCATTTAGTTTTGCCCATGTGTATATGTAGTTAAGCTACTTGTGATTGGACAACCTATTAGAGGGCTCATTCACAAATACCGATGCTCCTTCTCAAAAACCATTAATTGCCAGTAGTTCCTCATCTAGGCATAAGGCATTTTGAAATTTCTCCTATTTGTACTGTCGTCTCAACTGGTACTGACTTCATGGATATATCATCCTTGTCACATATAGTAAGCACAGTCTCTCAGCAGATGTCCTGGTCTTCTGGCTTTTACAGTCCTTCTGTGCCACCTTCCCCAATGTCACTGAGTCAGAGTTTTAAGTTTGCATTGTAGATATATCAGTTGGGTTTATGCATTCTATGTAATGTTGTTCTCTGAATTTTAATCAATTGTAGATTTCTGTAACAGTCTCTATATCTGCACAAAGAAGTTATTTTGATGAGGAGTTGAGAGACACACTTCTCTGTGTTTATACAAATAATATTTAAAATACAGTTAGAAACTATACTTTCTTAGGAAGGTGACATTAGTATGACATTCCCTTTAGTGTCCTGATCTCACCACCTGTGAATGAGTTGTTGGCTATGTTTGCAGTATCAGGCTTAAATTTCTTCCTATTGAGTTCACTTTAAATCCAATTTGCTAGCTGTTTCTTTAGCCCCCAAATATAAATACCATAAATTACTGCACCATTGGGGATATATTGCTGATCTGTTCATTGTTGTAGTTCATTGGTATCTCAGCTTGGGTAGGAATAGTGATTGATTTTTCTCAACTGGCAGCTTTCATGGCCCTTTTGGAGACTATGAGAATTGTTATTCTGGTAGGAGGTTTGCACATCAGATCCATCTTGATTCCAGCATGCCCTGTGTCAAAAAATGTGTGCTATTTAAAGCAATGGGCTGTAGAGGCCCACAGACATGCATCTGTTCCACCATGACTAAAGATCAGAGAGTTCAGAACTATTCTTGCTCCTTCGAGGTTACATGACAGGATGTTTGACCTAAGGTGAGACTGGAGGATGTCTAGCCTATAAAGAAGGATGTTTGACCTAGGGTATGGTTACTTGATGTCTTGAGATGCGAAGGGGTAATTTTTTTTGTTCTTTATATCATGGTAAGGGAGTCTTTTGCTTTCCCCCTTTTGGACTGCGGTATATAAGAACGTTGAGTAATAAACTTGAGACAGATCACAGTATTCACTGGATGCCCTCCTGATTCTATCTGTTGTTTCTTTTCTATTTCTTTATCAATCTTCCCTGCTTCCTCCAAGTATGGAAAGGCAAGTCTGTTGGATCAGACAATGGGGTCTTACCTTCAAATTCTGGGAGACAACCAAAGATAATGAAATAGTTTATATTGTTTTAGAAATCTCTTGAACTCTCCTGACTACTTCCATGCCTGGCACTGGGATTTTTGTTAGATAGTCTATAGTTCTTGTAGTTAGTTCTAATAGACAGCCTACAGTCTATTAGATAGTCTATAAAGTTTGCCAGGTCTGGAAGATAGTTTATAGTCTATTAGATAGTATAGGAAGTTTCCCATGCCTAGTATTTAGGTTTTTGTTCAATAGTTCATGGTTCATGTAGGTAGTTCTTTTAGATGGTCTGTGGTTCTTGGGAAAGTATTATTATCTCAAGTGGTGAAATGTCATTTAACCTGTATAAATACACTTATATATGCATTATAATTAAACATAAAATGATATGTTCCTCTATAGATTTTCCTTATTTTAAACCTTACATTTTTATTGATTCTCTGGGAATCTCATATCATAAACCCCAATCATACTCACAGTCCTTCCATGTCCGCTCCCTCCACCCTTGTGACCTCTCCCACCAAAAAAAAAAAAGTAAAAGTAAAAATAAGAATGAAACATAAGGAAAAAATCCAGCTTGTGTCATCTATATACTCACTGGGGTATTGTCAATCTCTCAATAGCCTGCCCTTTAAATAGAACTGAATCTCCCTTCCCACTCCCCTGGCACAACTCATCAGTTGTGAAGAACTACACTTCAGCATCCCCATCATACTTTTTAAAGAGTTCTCTTTCATGACTTCCTCTCTAGGTTGTTACTTTTGCGGGGGGGGGGGGCTAGGTGAGAGTAGGGGTTGTCACAGAAACTTTCCATGTTTGTCACTCTCAAATGTATATCTGCCATCATTGATAATCATCACAGTAAAAGCAGCCTCTTTGGTCATCAGGGTCAGCAGGAGCACAGGTTTATGGGCCTCCACATGGTTTCGAGCAACAGGCTATGAACATGGCCCTGGGCTGCTTTAAAACCACGGACCTAAACAAGGCCCTCAGAGGCAGTCTGGACCATAGACATTAAAGTGGTTTCAGGTGGCAGTGCAGACCACGGACATCCATATGGCTTTCAGTGGGAACACAGGCCATTACATCAAAACAGATCCCAGCTATAGTAGGACATCAGAGCCAGACAAAGCCCTGGGTGGCAGCACAGACAACACCTTCAATATGGCCATAGGTGGCTATATAAGCCACTCACATTAGCATGGTCCCTGAGGCAGCAAAGCCTTAGTGAATCACCATGGTTTCATTCAGCAGCAGAGACCTGGTACATCCAAATGAATCTTTTCTTAATTAATTAATTAATTAATTAATTTATTAAAGATTTCTGCCTCCTCCCCACCACTGCCTCCCATTTCCCTCCCCCTCCCCCAATGAAGTCCCCGTCCCTCATCAGCCCGAAGATTAGTCAGGGTTCCCTGCCCTGTGGGAAGTCCAAGGACCACCCACCTTCATCCAGGTCTAGTAAGGTGAGGATCCAAACTGCCTAGGCTCCCACAAAGCCAGTGCGTGCAGTAGGATCAAAAACCCATTGCCCTTGTTCTTGAGTTCTCAGTAGTCCTCATTGTCCGCTATGTTCAGCGAGTCCGGTTTTATCCCAGGCTTTTTCAGACCCAGGCCAGCTGGCCTTGGTAGATCCCGATAGAACATCCCCATTGACTCAGTGTGTGGGTGCACCCCTCACGGTCCTAAGTTCCTTGCTCATGCTCTCTCTCCTTCTGCTCCTGATTTGGACCTTGAGATTTCTGTCCAGTGCTCCAATGTGGGTCTCTGTCTCTGTCTCCTTTCATCGCCTGAGAGATGCCCTATCATACATCAAAAATATGTGCTCAACTATGTTCATAGCAGCATTGTTTGTAATAGCCAGAACCTGGAAACAACCTAGATGTCTTTCAATGGAAGAATGGATGAAGAAAGTATGGAATATATACATATTAGAGTACTACTCAGCAGTAAAAAACAATGACTTCTTGAATTTTGCATGCAAATGAATGGAAATAGAAAGCACTATCCTGAGTGAGGTAAGCCAGACTCAAAAAGAGGAACATGGGATGTACTCACTCATAATTGGTTTTTAGGCATAAATAAAGGACACTGAGCCTATAATTCGTGATCCTAGAAAAGCTAAATAAGAAGGTGAACCCAAAGAAAAACATATAGTCATCCTCCTGAAAATTAACCTTCGTCCACATGAATCTTAAACTTCACCACAGACTGGGGCCACATACATCAGCATGGGCCACATGCACCAACATGGCCTCGCATGGCATCATGGATCACAGTGATCCTCCAAGGAAGTTCAGTCTAGAAAGTAAACCATTCTTCATTGCCAGAGCCAGGTCTATCCCGGAGTGGGGCAGTATGTGATCAAAGATGCAGTCTTCATCTGCAATTCCACTCTACTGACACTACCCCACTGAGCCTGCTGGGCCAGGGCATTTTCCACTGTTGACCTCAGCCCTCTCTCACTCCTTCATCATTGTCATGTCTCTAGTCAAGCTCTCTCCACGGCCCACATGCAGCTCCATTTCGTATCTCTCCTAACTCTCCCTCACATCTTTGTCCCCTCACACAGTGGCACATGACTGGCTTCTCGCACACCTTCTCTCCATCTCCTTCTTATCTATACTGTGTACCTTGGAGAAAGTAGGACAATAGTTGATGAGCAAAACTGAAAGGTACTTTCTGAAGGACATTATAAAGAATATTTCTCTACTTTTTATTTATGTTTTTGAGGAAGACTCACTGTGTAGCCTTGGTCAGCTAAGAACTCATTATGTAATACAGGCTGGCATGGAACTCACCATATCCTCTTACTTCAGCCTCTAAAGACTAAGATTTAAAATTACCCTGTATCAGTATTAAAAAGACATATTGCGCTGGGCAGTGGTGGTGCACGCCTTAAATCTTAGAACTCGGGAGGCAGAGGCTGGTGAATCTCTACGAGTTCAAGGTCTGCCTGGTCTACAAAGTGAGTTCCAGGATAGCCAGGGCTGTTACACAGAGAAATCCTGTCCTCAAAAAACAAAACAGAGAAGCTAAATAAGAAGGTGAACCCAAAGAAAGACATATAGGCATCCTCCTGAATCAGGCGAGGAAAGGAGACAGAGACAGAGACCCACATTGGAGCACCGGACAGAAATCTCAAGGTCCAAATCAGGAGCAGAAGGAGAGACAACACGAGCAAGGAACTCAGGACCGCGAGGGGTGCACCCACACACTGAGACAATGGGGATGTTCTATCGGGAACTACCAAGGCCAGCTGGCCTGGGTCTGAAAAAGCCTGGGATAAAACCGGACTCTCTGAACATAGCAGACAATGAGGACTACTGAGAACTCAAAAACAGTGGCAATGGGTTTTTGATCCTACTGCACGTACTGGCTTTGTGGGAGCCTAGGCAGTTTGGATTCTCACCTTACCAGACATGGATGGAGGTGGGTGGTCCTTGGACTTCCCACAGGGTAGGGAACCCTGATTGCTCTTTGGGCTGACGGGGGGGGGGGGACTTGATTGGGGGAGGGGAATGGAAATGGGAGGCGGTGGCGGGAAGAGACAGAAATCTTAAATAAATATAAATAAATAAATAAATAAATAAAAACAAAAAAGACCACATTGATATAATTCTCCAAAATCTCATTTATGTACAATCCCCTCTGAGCACAGTCTAGACATTCCCATTCCTCCTGCAAGAGGCCCACAGTCACATCCCTGACTGTTAACAGACCCTGGGGAGAATTTACCAGAGGAGCATTCATTTTCCCTGTTGCTCTTCTCTAAGTTTCTGTCTCAGGAACAAAGACCAGAACTCTTCTGGATCCTTTGCTAATGTTTCCTCTGTCTTCACTATCCAGGGCTCCTTGTTCTGCTTCACAGGTGAGTAGGTCTGGCTGAGCGGTGGACGATCTGGGATGTTTCAGGGCTGCCAGGATCTGTTCCGGCTGATGCACTCACTGATAAGTGGTGATTTTACCAGGCCCTATAGATTTTTCAAATATTCTTAGCATTATTTTTTCCTTCTCTCTCCTTTTACATCTGTGTTACCCTCAAGTTTCCCCACATTGGATATTTTTTTTAACCATCTGTTTTACAGTACAAGTGCCCTACTACGCCCTTGTCAGGAGTTTCTTGTCTCTCTCTCCATCTATGTTCCCTTTTTCCTCTGATTTCTTCAGTTACTCCAGGTCATATACTCACATGTAAAGATTCAGAACTAAGATCAATAAATAAGAGAACATGCGGTAATTGTTCTTCTTGGCCAGGGTCACCCCACTCAGTATATATTTTCTATATCTGTTTGCCTGACAATTTTATGATTCAGATTTTCTTTATTGCTGAATTGAATTCCACTGTGTCTACATACCACATTTTTGTTATTAATTTGTCAGTTGAAGCACGTAAGTTGTTTCCTAGCTATTGTGTGGCAATGGATTAGTCTGAGCAAGTATCTGTGGAGTAGGATAGCCAGTCTTTTGGGAATACACTGAGGAGTGGAATAGTTAGGTCATATGGTAGATTTATTTGTAGCTTTTTGATAATTCAGCACACCAATTTTCATGGTGGCTCCACCAGTTTGTATCACACCAATGGTGATTCGGAGTTCTCCCTTCTGCATTCTTGCTATTATTTCATTTCCTTTCATTTCTTTTGTTGATATTGGCCATTCTGACTGGAGTAGAATGAAATATTATAGTGGTATTAATTTGTATTTACCTAATTGCTAAGAATTCTGAACACATTTACAGATATTTATTGGTTATTTTTGTTTCTTCTTTGGAGAAATCTCTGATTAGATCACTTTCCCTCCTTTTGGTTGAATTCTTTGTTGGTATTTCACTACACTTGTGAATGCTTTAGGATTAATATTTTCATGATATTTATCCTACTATTCTATGAGTATCGGAGGTCTTTCTATTTTTAGTGTCTTCTTCAGTTTGTTTCTACAGAGTTTTAAATTTTTCATTTTACAGTTCTTTTGTTCCTTGAATATGTTTATTATAATATATAGTTTTTATCCTTGGGCTGGCTAATATTATGTCAGCATGATACTAGCTAGAGTCATGTTGGATGATGGGACCTCAATTCAGAAAACTCACCCACCATATTGGCCTATGGAGAAGTCTGTAAAGCACTTTTATGTTAATAACTGATGTGGGTGGGTCCAGTTTACTGGGGATCATGGTAAGTTAAGGTAGTCTGGGATGGTATAAAAAAGCAGGCCAAAAAAGCCAGTAAACAATACTTCTTCATAGACTCTGCATCAGCTCTTGCCTCCAGGTTACTACCCTGTTTGAGTTCCTTCCTTTATTTCCCTAAGTGATGGACTATGCTGTGGAACTCTAAGCTGAAATAAACCCTTTTCTCTCCAAGTTGGATTTGGTAATTTTTTTCAGAACAATAGAAACCTTAACTTAAACAATGCCATTGTAAATGAGAATCTTTCCCTTCTTTCTCAATCTCATATATATATATATATATATATATATATATATATATATATATATACATATATATATGAAGGGTATTGTTTTTCTATGTTAATTTTGTAACCTGCTATTTTTCTGAAAGAGTTTATTAGCTTTAGGATTTTTCTGGTGGCATCATCAGGGTCTTTCATGCTCAGAAACATACCACCTACAAATAGGAATAATTTAACTTCTTCCTTTCTTATTCATATCTCCTTTTTAAATTTATCTTGTCCTCCTGGCCAACCTGCGGGAGTCCAGTCAAAGAGTGGGAAGAGGGATTATGTGAGCAAGGGGGGTCTATCAAGATCATGACTGAGGAAACCCGCAGAGACAGGTCACCCAGAGCTCTTGGGAAGTCTGAACCAACAGCTGGGGAACCTGCATGGGACCGACATAGGCCCTCTGCATATGGGTGACAGTTGTATAGCTTCCTCTGTTTGTGGGGCCTCTAACAATGGGACCATGACCTGTCCCTGATGCATGAGCTAACTCTTTGAAACCTATTTTCTAAGGTAGGATGCCTTGCTCAACCTCGATGCAGGGGGGAGGGGCTTGGTCTTGCCTCAACTTGGCATACTATGCTTTTTGACTCTCCATAGGAGGCCTTACCTTTTCTGGGGAGTGTATGGAGGCTGGGGAAAGATGGAAGGGTCAATGGGAGGAGGGAGGGTAGGGGGAGCTGTGGTTGGTATATAAATGAAAAAAATTTAAAATAAAAATAAATGAATCAATGTATCCTGTCTTATTATTTTAACTGTCCTTCATAAGAGTTCTAACTGTCTTTGTTACAGTGGGAAGAATGTGTCCCCTTGTCTTTTTTTAAGTGGAAAGAGGGAATCCCCTCATCTTGTTCCTTAGTGGAAGTGGTTCAAGATTTTATCCATTTATTATGATTATAGCTATAGACTTATCATAGATAGCCTTTGTTAAGTTGATATATATTCTGTCTATGCCTACTCTCAGGCATGAGTCCCCTTACTGCTTGTCCAATTTGGAGTGACCAGCCTTGAAACTATATACACACAAACAACAAAAATAGGCTCATATGCATATATGTAATGGCATTAATCAGGCAAAAGGAGTCTGTCTATTTGAGAGTGAGGGTGTGTGGTAAGAGTCTGAGGAAGGGTAGTTTGGAGAGACTGGAGTAAGGGAGGGGATAGGGAGAATAATAGAATTCTATTTCAATTAAAAACATTTAAAAAGGTAAAATTAGTTTTGCAAAAAAGATTTTAGAAGCATTCTTTTATTTTCTTTATATGGATTATTTTGAAAAGTATTAATAATAGTTATTCTTAGGTGGTGTGGTAGAATTTTTGCACTGAATCCATATGGACATGGACTTATTTTAGTTGAAAATTTTTAAATTACTGTTTAAATTCGTGTTGCTTGTTACAGGCCTGTTAAATAATTTATTAAATTGTTATTTAACTTTTAAAGATTACATGCACCTTGAAATTCATTTCTTTTAGATTTTCTAGTTTCATGAACTATAAATGTTAAGGTATGTCCTCATGATATTCTGGATTTTATAGGTACCTATTGTGATGGTTCTCTTTTCATCTTTAATTTTTATAAATTTTAGTCTTTTCTTCCTTTCTTTTGGTTAATTTGTATAATAATTCATATATCTTGTTTACCTTTTAAAGAACAAATTCTGTTTCACTTATTCTTTCTTTTTCATTATTTTTTGCTCTTAAGTTAGTTATTTCTCCCTGTCTACTGATTTGAGGTTTGGTTTATGATTATCTTTCCAATGCTTCATTGATTTATTTCTTTGAGGTTGTTCTGCTTTTTGAAATTTCACCAATTGAAGGTATAAACTTTCCTTTTAGAGCTGTCTTCATTGGATCTTAGAGGTCTTGGTATGCTGTGTCTTCATTTTCATCCAGTTCTAGAACTTTTTAAATCTCCCCTTGTTTCTTCATTGGAGACATACATAGAAAGATGAATGGCTGAAACACAGAAAAAAAGTGTGTGTGGAATTGAGACATGGGAGTTTTCATTAAAGATTGATTGAGAACAGAAGAGTAAAGTTGTGTGCTACAATCATACAGATACATTTCCAGGGCTTTGAAATACTAACTCTGTAAACAAAGTCTGCTTGTGTTATTTGGTAGAAATACAAAAGAAGGATGATAAAATATAGAGGAAAAAGAAAAAGAGACACAATAAGTGACAGAAGTGACCTCTTCTGTATTGTATATATAGAGTGATAATGAGCACTGTGTTTGTTTGGTGCCAGGTACTAGACTGATTCCCAGATCATGTAGGAGAATCTGGAATGGAGACTGGTCTTTCAAAGTACTACCAAATCTCAAATGATAACCAAAAGCTGAAAGAAAAGTTTATATAGGCTCCCTGCCACTACTGGAGAACCATAACAGGGATGCACAGATTCATTCTTGACACAAAGTGTATCTTCTATATTATCATGCATCTTAAAATATCGGATATTGTCAAGTGATGGTGGCATACACCTTTAATCAGAGCACTTGGGAGGTAGGGTCAGGCAGATTGCTGGGACTTCTTGGCCAGCCTGGTCTACAGAGTGAGTTCTAGGACATATAGGGCTATACAAAGAAACTCTGTCTTAAAAAAACAAAAAAAATAATCTGATATCATGTTAGATGCTTGTAATTACAATTAAATCGAGGGATTATAAAACTTATTAAATAAATTTACTTGAGGTATTCTTCCAATGTAAGAATTTCCATTGAGAGATGAAGGAATCTAGAATAAAGATTCTATATGTAACTATGTTTATTGTATAGCATCTTGAATAATATCAAAATGAAATATTGCTGCTGAAACAGATATTAATATTGAAACCATCGTGTTGAAGAAAGTGACACTGAGTCTTCAAGGTGTCTAGAAAATAGCATCACTCTTCCTCTAATTGTGCACTGCTCCTCATGCAAGCAGAAACATACAGAAGAAACGCAACAAACATTTGCTGAATGATATTTTAATATTTCCAGTTTTGCATGAGAGGCAGAATAAGACCATAGCTAAGAGTGTATTCTAGATCCCGATAATCTGAGTTCAGTTAGCAGCCCTAGTACTGATCTGTCATATGACCAAAAAAATTCATCAATTTGCATCTTTGCTTCTTTTTCTTTAAAATGGAGATAGTAATGAAATCTGTGCTGAACTGTTTTGTTTATATTAAGTACAATAAATTCATACTATGTGTTAATAAACTAAATTCAGTGACTGCTACACAGTGCATATTTCTTATGAGTTTTTCCTTTTTTTGTTTTTTTTGGGTTTTTTTGTTTGGTTTTTTGTTTTTTTTTTTATTAAAAATTTCTGCCTCTTCCCCACCTCCCTTTTCCCTTCCCCTCCCTCTCCAGTCCAAAGAGCAGTCAGGGTTCCCTGCCCTGTGGGAAGTCCAAGGTCCTCTCCCCTCCATCCAGGTCTAGGAAGGTGAGCATCTAAACAGGCTAGGATACCACAAAGCCAGTACATGAAGTAGGATCAAAACCCAGTGCCATTGTCCTTGGCTTCTCATCAGCCCTCATTGTCCACCATGTTCAGAGAGTCTGGTTTTATCCCATGCTTTTTCAGTCCCAGTCCAGCTGGCCTTGGTGAGCTCCCATTAGATCAGCCCCATCGTCTAGGGACATTGAGCCTATAATTCACGATCCTAGAGAAGCTAAATAAGAAGGTGAACCCAAAGAAAAACATATAGTTATCCTCCTAGATATTGGAAGTAGACAAGATTGCTGGGCAAAAATTGGGAACTGGGGGATGGGGTGGGATGGGGGAAAGGGGAGATGGGGAGAGAAAAGTGAGAAGGGGAGGATGGAGAGAGCTTGGGGGAATGGGATGTTTAGGATAAAGGAAGGGTGGATATGGGAGCAGGGGAGTTTTTCCTTTTTTGCAAGCATCCCTGGCTTTTCCTACTTGTCTATTGGTTCCAATTCCATATGACTTATAAAAAAACATTGCTAGATTTTATATACAGTATCTTCTAATTGTATCTCACATTTGACCCTTCATTGTGATATTTCTTCAGTGTGTTGAATGGTTAATATCTGTAATCACTATAGAATTAACTGCTGAAAAGCACTCTCATACAGCAGTGTGAGAATGCAGTTGAGTCATTAGGAAAACATGAAAAAAAAATAATGAAATTGCATAGATTTGCATTCTTTAAGCATCATCCTTAGCGCCTTTAAAGAGCTCCATTTATTTAGTTTAGTAAACTCAGAACAAGGTTGATATGTTGTCCGGATATATTAGTGATTTTTCTAACTTTAAACTAACTGCTCTCTAAATCTTCCTTTCCAGCTGCCACTTAAAGCTAGTGTAATACATTCATTGATGGGTATCCAACTAAGTCATTTTCCTGACTGGAGAACTCCCAGAGTCCTGTATTAAAAACAAATTTTCTACCTTTTTTGAGTGAAATATTTGGGTGACAGATACTATATATGTGCTCACTGCATCATCCATCTCAATTTAGGTGAGTTAATGCACTCTCTTCTTTACTTCCCAAGATTGCAATAGAAATTTGAGTGGTCTAGTGAGCTAAAAATGCTTTGAAAAATGTGCTTGAACCACTATTCACATTTATTCAGTTGTTCTGACAAATCCCATTGTGACAAAGCCAATGGAACATGATTGTACAGAGTAACTTTTGCTTCTTAATGAAAGAATAAAGCTCTTTAACACTATAGTTATTTTCTCTTCTTATCAATACAGTTCTGGGTAGAACAGAATTATGACTTAGGTAGAACAAGTAAATATGGGTATCATAGCACAATCATTAAGCCTACATACTTGGAAGCCAGTCTTCTTGGAGAAACCACAGTTGTGTCTTATCTATATGGTCTTTGGCAACTACTTAACCTCTCAGTTTCTACATGTGTAAATAAATTACTGAACACAAACATTTGCAAGTGTACATGATACCCAAAGTGTGTAGGAAATGGTACTGTTATCACTTATAGGTCACATATGGACCCCTGTTGATAAGAGGAAATTATCTAGAAGAAACTTTCTAAGGAAACTTCTGATAAACTCTTACGTCTCTGCTTTACTGGGTCAGAATTAACTTATATAGTCGTAATCTGACTTCACTATACTTATACAAGTGGAAAAAAATCTCATTTCTCAGCAGAATGTTGTGGTTAAAATTAGACTACAGAGGATTTTTCTTTGTGGATATTTTCTAACTTGCCTTCACTTGCACACACTTGCCATAGATTAACTTTTGGAAAAGAAACTGAAAATTCAACTGTAAGAGTAAATGCTAATGGTGACGTAACAATGTGGGAAAAGGGCAGGATATGTTACAAAAGGCTGACTATTTCTTTTTTTATTATACTCTGGCACAAGTCATGACTAGGTACAATTAAGTCTCTTAGTGTTAGTGACCCTGATTTCCAAAGACTCGTGTGTTGCTTCCAAACCAAAAGGTTTATAGCTCTACCCCTTGAGAATCAGAGGCTTATAGATCCATGAATTGAAGGCTTTGGATTTACTTCTCTATGTTGTTAAAAGGCAGGCTTCTTACACTACGTTCACAGTGTAAAAACCTAGCAGCTAGTACAGAACATTAGCCCTGGGTATTGGGACCTCAAACTAAAGAAGGACACTTAAAAGAAATCCCACACTAGCTCAGAATTGAGTATAATAGAGGGTTATTTATTTAGGGGTAAACTCACAGATCACAATCCTCTGCTAGAATGGGTAACAGCAACCAAATCTGCAGCTGGATAAGAGGCCTGACATGTGCTTTACACCAGCATATATAGTATAAGAGGCCGTGACCAACTGGGCAGGTAACTTAAAGACTTAAGGTAACTGGGCAGGTAACTTAAAGGTCCTACAGCATCATACCTTTAGCCATTGATGTATCTTCCAAGTAACTGCTACTTGTAGCCTTCATAGCCTGTGTTCCCACCTCCTGTTTTCAATTCTTCATAGCATCTTATCTTCTTGAATTTCTGTAACATGAGGGCCTGGGCTCGTGGGTCTTTCTGTCCTGCCAGGTTCCCACAGCTGGCAAGTCCCAAAGAAAATCACACAGAGGTCTCCATAAGATCATAAACTGATTGGCCCATTAGCTCAGGCTTTATTAGCTCTTATAGCTTATATTAACCCATTATTCTTATCTATATCCAGAATATCTGGATACTGTATGTTTACTATGCTCTACCTGAATTTTTTGAATACCGAGAAAGGAGTAACAGCTGCTAAAAGATATTTGCTTATAAATGCTGCTGAAATAATCCAAGATGGGTATTTTGGAAATACCTTAACTTCAAAATTAAAGTGAAAAGGTATGTTACTTTACTGGCTCAGCACCTTTTTCAGCTGGGCAGGTCACATCCTGCTTCTTTGGTGATCTTGGCAGGACTGGGGAGCAATGGGCTTCCTCCTTCCTAGAATTCTCCTGTTCTCATTGCCCCACCTCTACTTCCTGTCTGGTTGACCCACCTATACTTCCTGCCTGGCCAATCAGCACTTATTTAAAACATGATTGACAAATACAGACAATTCTCCCACACCACATCTCCCTCTTTTTTTTTTTAAACAAGGGAAAATATCCATAGTCCATTTTTTGGGAATGTGGGCATAGTATTCCAAGCTACTTCTGGCTGGTTAGGGGCACTGACAATCTTATGGGGACCTAAAGAAAATTTCGAGTTATGATCAAGTCCTGACTGGAATATCCTGTGAGTCTTGATCATCTCAGGCAGCAGTCTTGAATCTGATCTGGATGTAGAACTCTGACATCTGGGCCACCTGTTCCTACTGGAGATTTCTCAGGTGATCTTCCTTGATCAAACCTAGTTTTTCTTAACTCAGAATGAATTCACAGCCTCTCATTTCCTGTGGAAACAAAAGCAAAATCTCTTCTCCAAAGTAACATACCTTTTGACTTTAATTTTGAAGTTAAGATATTTTCAAAATACCTATCTTGGATTAATTCAGCAGCATTTATAAGCCAATATCTTTTAGCAGCTGTTGCTCCTTTCTCAGCATTCAAAAAATTCAAATAGAGCATAATAACATACAATATCCAGATTTTCTGTGTTTTCCATCTTTATGTGGCTTTACTTTTACCTCTATTTCTTTTATTTTTACTTTTACTGTTTGAGACAGGTTCTCTGCATATCTTTAGCTGTCATGGAATTCCCTCTGTAGACAAGGTCGTCCTTGAACTCACAGAGATCCTCCCATCTCTGCCTCCTAAGTACTGGGATTAAAGGTGTGTGCTACCACACCTTGAAGTCACAAAGGATAATCTACCTTTGCCTCCCAAGTATTGGGATTAAAGGTGTGTACCACCACACCAAACTACTCTCTTTCTTACTATTTTACTTTAAGAACTTTAACCTTTAGCCTGCATATATTTTTAACACACTGTAAACCATTTAAAGGTTTTCTTTGTCTTTGAATCTCTCTTTATTGTATATCTCTTTTTCTCTGACTACAGGAGTCTTTAATTTGCTAAGCAGTATGGAGGTGATTAAAGCTGTGGCTTTGACGGCTAGATCTTGCCCATTTCTTAGCTTTATGACTTCAGCCTCATGGCTGAGGCTATGGCAATTCAAGGTCCCTGCCAGCAAGCAAGCTGCAGCATTCTGCTCAAAAACCACATTCATATGCTCTGTAGTCAGATTGCCTGCCTGAAAGAGTCAGAGTTTGCCCTGGAAGGATGGCCCAGAAATCCAGCTTTTTTCCTGCTATGGCTGAAAACCGAAAAGCATGAAGTCAGCTTTTTATAAAAACTATTTAAGTGTTTATTGGCAAGACCTCTTAAAAGAGCTCCAAGGTTTCACAGCTAAAGCAAAGTCAGGAAGCCTCTCTTAGACGAGAGTGCTTGCTTGCCTCTAGCAAGCAGAGCAGACCCAAGAAATTGCTGCTACCAAGAAAACATGCTTTACTCTATTCTTTCCCAAGCTTTCTCAGGCTTTCTGTGGATGCAGTTCTCCACGTCGGTATTATTGTGTTTTTTTTTTTTAATTTTTTGACTGTAAAGGAGCTAAGTACAGAGAGACATTTCATTATATGGCCTGCCAAGCTAAACCAGAATGGATATCATAAGGGTATTATGACTTCAGAATTTGCATCTAAGGATATGATGCTGTGGAAAAGAGGTTCTTCTTTTGTTTTCACAGAGAATGAGACCCTGTTTCTATCTCAGTATGGTATGATAGAGTACGTCCTCCTGAAAAGTCACCATGAACACCTTCAGAAAATTACTTCACTCATCTGCCAACTGAGATGAACCTAGCACACAGTTTATACCATGAAAGACCTAAATAACGGTGCCCCCATTCAGCACAAAGCAGTTTGGAGAGAAATAACTGTGCCCATATTTCCAAATATTGTTTATAAATGTTCTCTTACATTTAAAAAGGGATATGATATAGATATGAATAATTTAAATTGCTATAAATCTTGATTTATTGCTACAAGTTTAAGGTCAATTTTGTTATATGTATATGTATTTCTGATCTTGATTAGGGTATTGTGATTGTGTAGTTTATTTAAAAAATGTAATGTATAATTAGGAAATATAGGTTGTTAATAGATAATCATCTCTAATAGTCAAGCTTGTAGTCATGCCAGTTAGATTTTCTAGATATATAAAATATATATTTCAGTTAGATAGGCATTCTTCATATCTGTCAAAGACAACAGAATATGGTATTTAAAATGTTTTAATAACTTAAGGTTTTTATGACAATGAGACACGTCTGCTCCTGGCAGCACCAAGCTACTTCCTGAGGAAAATGGGCATTGAAGAGGCTCCTTATGGAGCTGCTTAGCTATTTGGCCAAGAAACTGCTCTTGCCTGAACTGTTGCATAAACTGGACACAAAGAAGCTGCAGAGAGAAGACTGCTGCACTTGCCTAAAGGTGAGATGATCCTTCAGGTTTCCAGATTTATAAAAGTCTTTGAGACATCTGCAGGACACAGCAGAAAGTGACTGAACTGTCTTTGAAATTTCCTGCTTCATGGAAATATCTACTGGATACTATGGGTCTGTAGGCTGAAGATGGATGCCCCAACAGTACAAAAGAACTTTGGGTGACTGTCCAGACAGCGAGATGTTTCTGTCATTTCTAGAGTTTTGGAAGTTGCTTACTTCTTGTTTACTTAGGTAATATTATATCCTTCCAGAGTCTTTGATGGAGTTGAAGAATAGATAGATAGTTATAGTTTTTCTTAGTTATAATAAAAGATAAAATAGATATAAATATTGTGGCTGTAATTCTTTCTTGATAACTGTTTTGTTATATGTAATTTTACCATGTTAAAATGAAGACCTTTCTTTTCCTCATAAAAAGGGGAACTAGTGTAGGAAGGTCTTCTTTCTATGTGTTGCCTTCATTGGTCAAATAAAGAAATTGCCTTGGCCTTTTGATAAGGCAGAACTTAGATAGGCAGGGAAGACAGGACTGGATGCTGGAACGAAGAAGGCAGTGAGGCAGACGCCATGATTCTCCAGCCTGAGATTGACAGAGGTTAGATTCTTCCCAGTAAGCCACAACGCCATGGTGATACACAGATTACTAGATATGGGTTAAAGCAAGATGTGAGAGCCAAGAAGAGACTAAAGCTAATGGGCCAGGCAGCAATTTAATTAATACAGATTTCCATGTGATTATTTCTGGCATAAGGAAGCCATGTGGATGGAACAAGGGGTCCATGCTCATAATACAATAAGTTTCAGCTTCACTGATGTCTCTTATCTTCTCAGTACTTTCATTGGTTTTCTTAGATTCTAGAAATCTCTTCTCTTGGTCATCTTTGAAATTCTTCACTTTCAAAGGAATACCCTATTAGTTGAGTTCTGAATATTAAGATTTATGGTTCTTAACTCTCTGAAGTTCTATAGAATGTGAGTCAATTCTTAGGATTTTAGCTCTAAGTGTTGTTTATAAGGACCTTCTGATCCTTGTGACTCTGGAGGACTTTTCATCAATCTCTTCATTACTGTTGATACTGCCAGATTTAGAATCTGAAGGCTCTTACCTGTTCTTTGGCCAACCAGCCCAATTTGGCTTACCAATGACAGACAACCAGTAGGTAAAAGTACCATTTAGAAAAATCTTCATGAGGGACAAAAGTCGCAGCACTGGAGTGTAGTTTATGGGAGACAGGCTTCCTAGATTAACTGCAAAGACTATCAAACTGACTGCTTAGATAGCCTGAACAGTGCTATATCACATTTGTCCCTAGCTTGTAATATCAGGAATCAGAGCACTGTAAGTTCTACCAGTATGGAATTTATATTACTGTAGAGTTAACCATAAACCACCAGCAAGGATCAATCATAAACCTTACATTGTATCCAGTACAGGCCATTTTGTTGAGTCATTAACAGATGTGCCTTTATGTTTTAAGAATAACACCAAGCCAGGCAGTGGTGGCACACACCTTTAATCCCAGCACTCAGGAGGCAGAGGAAGGCAGATCTCTGTGAGTTTGAGGCCAGCCTGGGCTACAAAAGCTAGTTCCAGGACAGGCTCACAAGCTACAGAGAAATCCTGTCTGGAAAAACCAAAAAAAAAAATAATAATAACAATAACATCAAAGGTGAATAGGGTTATCTACAGTTCAACAGATCTTGTTTTGCCTAGAATGTAGTTATTATAACTGTAGCAAGATCTCCTGAGACAGAAGTTTATGGCTTCACAAGTAACATGGCTATACATTTCTTTGACTTAGGAATGAAATTTCTTCAATATGTCTTTCATATATTCAAAGCATCCAAGATATCATCATAATTGTCTGGCTGGTGACCAAGAAAGGAACTGTTTGATGACTGTTTCCTGCTCAAGGTACCATTATACAAGAGAAATGAATAATAACCGTCTATCAAAGGATTAAATCACTCTGATCCCCAACAGCTCAGCTTATTTGGAAGAAAACATTAAAAAGCACTTTCAATGGAAATCCATTCTTATTATTAATTTTCTTAACATTATATAAGTGTCTAACTCCAGATAAACACATGTAGGAAAAATTTTGTTCCTCTGAAACATTTTAGATTTGATTTTAATTACTTTTTGTTGTTGTTGTTCCCTTTTTAATTGAAAATATAATTTTTACCAAACCTATTTTGATTATGGTCCCCTCTCCCCTACTTCTCCTATATCATCCACATCTTCCCACCCACCCAAATCGACATCTTTTCTTGGTCTCCCTCATTAGCAAACAAACAGACATCTAAAACAGAAGAAAATTAATAATAAAATTAGAACAAACCAGAATAGCAAAAAAAGAATCAAAGGAACAGAAAAGGAAGGAGTTAAAGGAAAAGTATAAGACATACATATAAATACTGAGACCATCTCATTGGCAAACACAGAAATCCTGTAAAAGCGCAAAGTCTGAAACTATTGTAAATAAGCAAAAGACCTGTATGGTAAGAAAAATATGGAAAAAATCTCAGACAAAGCATTATGAGACAAACAAACCAAACCAAACAAACTTCCCAAATGCCATTGTACTTTTGAGTTCATTTTGTTTTTCTGTTGGCCATTTTCTCCTAAGCATGGGTTCTGGCCTTAAGAGTCATTTGTATACCCAATAAGATTCAGTTGGAGAAAATTAATTTTACACTTGCAAGTGGTTGTAAATTAGAAGTAGCTTCTTGGTTAGGCATGTGGGCTTCTGTCTATTTCCCCCTCTCAGCACTTTAGCTTAGAGCTGTGCATGCCCTATGTATGCTGCCACAGCAACTGTAAGCTCATATATGCTTTAGTCCTCCTGTGTTTAGAAGGCTTTGTTGTTCATCCCTCTGGCTCTTACAACCTTTCTGCCTGCTCTTAGGTATGGTTTCCTGAACTGTGATGGGAAGAAATTGATAGATGTCATTTAGGACAGAGTGTTTCAAAGTGTCTCATTCTCTGCATGTTATTCTGCTGTGGATCTCTGTATTTGTTCCAACATACTACAGTAGAAAGTTTCTCTGATGATGGCTGAGAAATACAGCGATCGATGAGTATAACAGAATCATTTGACTGCCATGTTCCTTTAGCAGAACAGTAGTATTTAGTTTTCCCCCAAGTTCCTAGCCACCTACTTTCATATTCTTGGCTATCCAAGTAATACTGGGAAGGGTTCCATCTTATGGAGTGGGCCTAAAATCCAATTAGATATTAGTTCATTTATTCTATAAGCTTTATGTCACTATTGTGCTAGTGCATCTTGCATACAGGTCTCCACTCTGGACAGAAGGGTTTGTAGCTGGCTTGCTTTTCACTTTCTCCTTTAATAGTGTGCAGAATACCTTCCAGTACCATAAGCAGTAGTCACTAGGTGTGAAAACTTTAAGCTGGCAACAGCTCAGCTTCTCCACATTCAAAGATCTGTGTAGGTATTGTCTTCAGCAATAGGACCTTAACATCAGTGTGTGAAGAACAATCAATAGCCTTGGGAATCGCCTTGGTTGGTTGGGGGTTCCTATGAGGACCCTTTGGCCAAAAACTCAGTTAGATGCAACCAATTCCAGGAACTTGAGTCTGCATTCGGCAATGAAAGATGTCCAGCCTGGGATCCATCTCCCCTGTTACTTAATTATTCCATTCAGAACACCTTCATATATGCAAATATTTTAGGAAGCTTATACTGTGTTAAATTTCCATACAACCCTCAACTGTCCTTTAGTTTTAGCCTCCCTGTATTTGCCCTTTCACTTCTTCCAGACCTCCCCCTGTTTGATCTTTCTCCTAGTTCTTCCTCATTTATCCATAACTATTCTATTTCCCTTTCCTAGACTGATTCTATTCTTTCTTCAGTCCACTACTCTATACCTAACCTTTGTGGTTATATGGATTGAAGCCAGCTTCTTGAATACTTAACAGCTGAATTAAGTTATGTTTGAGTTACCCCACTCTTGAATTTCATAATGTACTTTTTTAAAGCTGAGTAATAGTCTATTGTGCAAATGTGCCACATTTTCTTTATCCATTCATCTATTGACTGATATCTAGACTGTTTCCAATATCTGGATATTATAAATAGAGCAGCAGTGAACATGGTTGGGTGAGTGTCTCTGTCGTAGGTTGTAGGATCATTTCAGTGTGTATATATTCCCAAGAGTGGTATAGCTGGATATTGATACTGTTTATTCCCAATTTCTGAGGAACCACCACACTGATTTCCACAGTGGATGCAAAAGTTTGCACTTCCACCAGCAATGGATGAGTCTTTCCCTTACTCCACACCCTTGCAAGCAGGAGTTGCCATTTGATTAACTGTTCTTAGCCATTCTCACTGGTGTAAGATGAAATCTCAAAGTAGTTTTGATTTACTTGTTCCTTATGAGTAATGATGTTGAACATTTAAGTATTTCTTTTCATTTATGTTTCCTCTTTCACGAATATTCTGTTTAGATCTGTACCCCATTTTTAAATTGAATCATTTGTTTTGTTCTTGTCCTTCTTTAACAAAAGTATTAAAATATATTTTAAATATTAGCCATCTATCAGATGTTTAGTTTCTAGAAAACTTTTACCATTTTGTAGGCTGCTGCTTTGTCTAAATAATTGTGTCCTTTGCCATGCAGAAGCTTTTCAGTTTTATAAGATCCCAATGTAGTAATCATTGGTCTTAGTATCTATACTAATTGTATTTTGTTCAGAAGTTCTTTGCCTGTGATAATGAGTTCAAGGTCATTTTCCATTCTCTTTTAGCAAGTTTATTGTATCTGGCCTTATGTTGAAGTGTTTGACCCATTTGGAGTTGTATTTTATGTAGGGTGATAAGCAAGAATCTAGAGTCTCCTGCATGTACCATTTTCTTTGACAAGGACAAATTATTAAAGATGCTATATTTTCCCAGTGTGTATTTTTTGGTTATTTATCAAAATCCTGGTGTCCATAAGTGTGTGGATTTACATCTGGGTCTTGAAATGAATTAAATTGATCAATGTGTATGTTTTTATTCTAGTACTATGCTGTTTTTATTACTCTAGCTCTGTTGTACAATTTGAGGTCAGTGATATTAATACCTTCAACAATTCTTTTATTATTTAGGATTTTTATTTTGCTATCCTGACTTTTTGTTTTTCCATATGCAATTGTCCTTTCAAGTTCTGTAAAGGCCTATGTTAGAATTTTGATGGAGATTGCATTGAATATATAGTTTGCTTTTGGTAGAATGGCCATTTTTACTGTTAATTCTAAACATCCATAAGCATGGGGACATTTTATCTTCTGATATCTTCATCAATTTATTTAAAGATTTGAAGTTTTATCATACAAGTTTTTCACTTGTTTGCTTAGAGTTACCCCAAGATATTTTATGTTGTTTGTGGCTATTGTGAAGGATGCTGTTTTCCTGATTTCTTTCTTAGTCAATTTGTCATTTGTGTATAGGAGGGCTAACTGATTTTATTGAGTTCATCTTGTATTCAGTCACTTCATTGAAGCTGTCTAACATCTGTATAAGTTTTCTGGTGGAATTTTTAGAGTAACTTATGCATATAATCATATCACTGGCAAATAAAGATACTTTGACTTCTTCCATTCCTGTTTGTATACCATCAGTTGTCTTATTGTTCCAGCTAAGATTTCATGTATAATGTTCAATAGGTATGGAAAGTGTGAATATTCTTGTTTCATTCCTGATTTTAGTGGAAATGCTTTGAGTTTCTCTCCATTAATTTGCTGTTGGCTATGAACTTGCTTTAAATTTGAGGTATATTGAGGTATGTCTCTTGTATAACATTTCCTGTAATGTTTTGTTAATCTGAAAATTTTCACCTTACTACCAGCTGCAAAACTTATGAAATTGCAAGTAGACCTGATGTAATTATTTAACAAATACTATTTATACCTCTACTATGATGGTGGAGACTGCCTGTTTGTTTCCCAGCCACCCAGAACTGCTTGGCCTATTAGTTCACGCTTCTTATTGGCTAGCTCTTATATCTTAAATTAACCCATTTTTGTTAATTTGTATATGGCCATGTGGTTATGGTTTACTGGTAAGGTTCTGTCTTGTGTCTGGTGTCTGTCTCCTGCGGCAGTTGAATGGCTTCCATTGACTCTGCCTTCATTCCTCTTCCATCTGCTTGGAATTCCTGCCATTCTCTATTCTGCTAAGCCACTGGTTGAAACAATTTTATTCATTAACATATTGTTAATATTGTTCACAATGTACAAAGGGGAATCTCATATCACCTATCCTTTTCAGTCTAATTAAAAAGGAAAGCATTAACTTTAACATAGCAAGATTGCACACAATGAAACAGTTATCAAGCAAGAATTATAGTTACAATATTTATATGTACTTTATCTTTTATCATAACCAAGGAAAACTATATCTATTCTTCAGCTCCAACAGAGATCCAGAAGGATATAATATTACCTAAGTAAACAGGAAGTGCATTCTAAGCAACTCCCAAAACTCTAGAATTGACAGAGGCATCTCACTGCCTGGACATTCATCCAAAGTTCTTCCATAACATTGGAACCCTGAAGGACCATCTCACCTTTGGGCAAGTTCAATAGTCATTTTTCTGTGGGTCCTGCATGTCCAATTTATAGAGCATACTATCAAGCAGTCTGAGCAAGAGCAGTTTCTTGTCCAAATGGCTGACAAACTCTATAAGGAGGCTCTTTAATGCCCATCAATCTTTTGAAATAGATTGATACTGCCAAGAGCAGATGTGTCTCATTGTCATGAAAAGTCCTAAATTCTTAAAACATTTTAAATGGCATATTCTTTAGGTCTTTAAAAGGTTTGATGACTATTTATCTAGCTGAAATATATCTCAATATATCTAGAAAACCTAGTAAGACTACAAGCATGATTATTATAAATGACTATTAACCTATATTTCTTATACATATTATGCACTACATTTTTAAATGAGCTATACAAATGTAATACCTTAAACAAGAGCAGAAATACATATACACAAATCTACCTTAAATTTGCATTAATAGTTCAAGATCCAGATCAATCCAAAGTATTCATCTCTATACTATATTCCTATTTAAATGCAAGCAAACATTTATAAACAATATTTGGAAATTTGGGGTTAGTTCTCACCAATCTACTTCCTGTTTTTGTTAGGTAATGTATTTGGGGGGATTCACTGAGATATCACGGGGCCTTGTCCCATCAAACCACATTAGTCTAGAAGGAATCCCTAGGTTCTAATCCTCTGGGGAAACAAAAGTAGAACCTCTTTTCCAAAGCAAAATATCTTTAGATCCAAATTTTGAAGTTAAGATACCTTTAAAGTATATATGTTTGTTTTACTTAGCAGCCTGTACAATGAAATATTTCTCTGTACTTAGCTCATTCACAGTCAAAAATTTCAAAGAAAACACAATAATTTGCATAATCCAGACTGTGTATTTTCCATCTTTACGTGGCTTAATTTTTTTACTCTATTACTTTTTCTACAAGTTTAATATTTATTTTATTATCTTTACTCCTTTAATCTATGAATGTCTGTACTCTTTTATATTACTTTTACTGTCTCTTTGCTCTTTTTCTTCTCTCTCCCAAGCCTATGTACATTTATTTAACACTGTGACCCATTAGAGGTCTTTTGTACCTGAATCTGTCTTTATTGTGTACCTGTAATAATTTTCTTACCAGGAGTGCTTTTATAATGCAGATTGGTTGTGGCAGCGCTGGATGCTGGCTCTGCCTTGCTCAGAATTCAATATGACTTTCAATATGACAGTACCATTACTGCCAGCTCTGGGACAGCCAGGTAGGAGCCATGCTCCCCACCTCAACTCTGGTAAGAAGTTGGCCCATGCTGCTACCTAACTAACTTGCAGCATGCTGCCCACAAACCCCATTCAAGTACTCAGCCTTCTTAAAGAGCCAGAGCTGTTCATGTAACTAGCACAAATCAGGAAGCCACCATTTCTTAATGAAGCCGCATTTTTTTTTTTTTTTGCTGCTAATTCTGACTAAGGAAGATCTTTCTTAATTGAGCCATGGTGCCCATGCTCACTGCCAGCAAACAGAGTCCATCCAAAAAAAAAAATATGATACAAGGAAGCCATGCTTAACTCTGTTCTTTCGTGTCTAGAATTCCTTCCCAAGGTTTCTCAGGTTTTATATGGATGTAGTCAGTCTCAGATTGGCATTCCAGTCTTTTGGTGGAGTCTGCTTGTTCATTTTTTAGCAGCCCAGACCCAAAATCATCACATAGAAACTATATATTTGCAATACTGTGTGGCTAATAGCTTAAGTGTATTTCTAGCTAGCTCTTACATCATAAATCAACCTATTTCTATTAATCTGCTTGTCACCACCTGGTTGTGGCCTACTGGTAAGGTTCTATTTGGCATCTGGTGTCTGTTTCCTGCAGCAGCTTCATGGCTTCTCATTGGTTCTACCTTCTTTCCTCCTCTATCTCCTTGGGATTCCCACCTTGCTCTATTTTGCTAAGCCACTGGTTGAAACAACTTTATTCATTAACCAATAGTTCACAGCATACAGAGGGGAATCCCACATCATTACTACATGTAAAACTGTATTAGAGGCGATGCCTTAGTGAACACAGATATTTTTTTTTGACCATGGCATTTGCATTTGGTAGAACACATAGAATTTTAGGGCACAATAGATTTTCAAGACAGAAAGAATATTTCCTGAGGCCAAAGTTAAACAGTAGATATAATTCAGAGTGGTTTCCATGAATGATTACTTTGGTTTCCTCGTGTTTCCTAGGGAAGGTTTGATTATTTGTAATCAAGGCTTGGGGTTAAATATCCATGTATGAATTCAGACCAGTTCCTCTATGTGAAATTACATATTTCCAGTACATAAAAATACTGTAGTAGGAACTAACTTCTATGTTACTGAGCAAAAATGACAACAAAGTTTGTTTGTCTCAGGCGGCATTCTTAACAGAGGAAAATAAGTCTCCACATTTAGACCTGCTTTCACATGACTTTTGGATTTTAATTAAGACTCTACTTAGCATCAAAAAATCCTTAAATGAAAAAATATTTCATAAAAGTTACAGTATTTGCTTTCAGGTGTTCTGCATGTTGTCAAAATCTTATCTAGTAGGAATAAGAGAAAAGAAAAAACGATTGGCCTACCCACGTGATGGCTGGAATTTGGAAGCAAAAAATAGAAAATACTGAGCAATAGATATATAGTCCTCAATGATCATGGGACTATCATATTTATTTATTTATTTCAGGCAAGTAAGGGAATAATATGTTTATATTTTGTATACTATCCTTGAAGCTGAGCCTGTTACTTACTAATATAACTAATATGAATAAAAGAGAAGTTTTTTTACAAACAGTAACTTAGAATTTAAATCTTCAAGTTCCTCACTGATAGAATCATTAAGAAATGTAGTTTAGAAGGGGTAAAATTGAGAAAGTAGCTATAGGTATAAAAAAGAGAGAGTATATATTTTTCAGTTAGTAGACAGTGATTAAATATAAGTTTTCCTCCCATTTGGTTCATTTGGGACTCAAAGAAAATTACTTAATCTCTTTGATCTTTAGATTTTGTATTTATAAACTGGGATAATTGAAATAGAATACATATAACTATAGTGGTATTTTGTTTGTGATCTAACAAATAAAGCTTGCCTGAAGATCAGAGTGCAGAGCTAAGTCACAGTAATAATAATCAGAGATCAGCAGTAATATCTAAGAATGATCTTGTAGGCTGTGTGCTTGGCAGGAGGATATGAGTAAGTGATACCTCAAGTCATAAAAAAGACAAAGCCACAATTAGGAAAGACTTTTAGGTTTAAAGCTCATTACCAGGCCATGTCTCAAAATAGGGATAATTTAGTCTCTAAATAAAAAAGCAGGCAAGTTTTCAACAGGGAAACAAAATGTGAGTCAATGAGCCTGTGTTCTAACAATGTCTTATAGAGTATTATTTAGTACCTATTTACCCAACTTCAGACATGGAAAGATATATTAGATAACATCAAGGTCATTATGACTGAACTTCCATACCACAATATTTCTAAGAGTTTGGAGCATAAAGTAAATTGTGTGGTGTTTAAGTGGTCCAATTTTATTCGATTTCTTTTCAGATACCTTCATAATAAAAATAAAGTTATAACGAGAACACTATTTGTTCATTTTATAAGTTCTATAATTTATGATATGACATAAAATCCTGTATGTACACATGGCATAAAAGTAGAAGTGAAACTGTCTAAGGAAAAAAGGCAACTAGCAGGAGGAGAAATAGGAAAAAAGGGAAGTAGTAGGGAGTATGGGTATTATGTTCAAAGTATATTATATACTTGCATGAAAATGACCTTATATAATCCTGCATAATAAAATGTAAAAAGGAAGTTGTTTACTGACATTCGAATGATATATAACAGGGCACAAAAACATGAGTGAGCTTCAGATGACAATGATAAAAATAGGAATTGTTTATATAGTCTCACTAATTTTTATATTAGATACAGACTTTTAGTTTCTATGATAGGAGTTGTTTTAGACTTGCTTAATTTAAAAAATACTTGCATATGTTTCAAGCTGGTTTTAGGAATTAGCATCTCCATGACTACAAGATTGTCCAGAGTAGAAGGCTAATAAGAAAAGGACAGATTGAGTTATTTTGTTTTCTAACTATAGTTCTTAAATTTAATCTAAATTATTCAAAAACATTTTTGAACAAAATTCTTTCCTAGATACTAACTTTGCCTACTACTCCTCTTTATTTTTTTTAAAAAGTGAAGTCTAAAGACCTGTTCTATATTTTTGAATACCAAAGTAGTATTTCTAACCTTGCTCTTTATTTCTTTTCATTATATATTGACAAATTATAAGTGTACAGATTTAGGGAGTGCTAAGTCATGTTATGGTTTGGAAATGCAGCAGAGAATGCCTAAATCAAGCCCAACAAACTTAGCAACCTACTACTAAACCTTTGATGACTAAAGTGTCAAGGACAGTTGAGATCTGCCTCTGCCATGGCACAGTAATATTTAACACTCAGCTATGAACTATAGTTACTATACTGTGACACACATAAAAAATTAAAATACTAACATTACTATACTTTGTTTAAATCCTCAAAATATTGCTAGTGTTCATGAGACATTTCTATTTTAATGTCTTACAAAATTTTTACATATTACATATTTGAGCCCACTTTTTCCTTGTTACAGTTTTCATTTTTGTATATCATATCAAACATTCTAGTGCCACATATCTACCACTTAATAGATTCTCTCAAGTTTTATGACTGATAAGTTCTAGAACCAATTCTGGAATTTAACCTTGTGATTTGAAACCCTTCATATTCTATTTACAGGATCAAATGATCAAATCCTCAAAGTCTAATAGTTAAGAAACTGTACATTTTAATACTGGCCTTTCTTTCCCACATCACATTTTCTTTCTTCCTTTCATACTTTCTGAATCTAGCTAAGCTGTACTTGTTTTAGTTTTGTAAGCATGTCCAGCATTTTCCTTATTATGTTCTTGACGTTAATTAGCATATTTCCACGTATGTCACATGAATTGTTGCATACATAGTCAATTTTATAGTTTCATACTACTTATTATAAAGTGTGGTTTCATTGTTCTATATTAAACACAAATTACAATATAGAGAATTTCTTGTTTTATATTTTTTATTTCTCTTCTGCAAAGTAAATGTTTTCGCACAAAGAGATGAGAGACAATAATATTTTCACGTCTCTATGCTTTACTCTTGTTCTTTTAGGGCCTATTGTCAGAACAGAAGACATAGAGGTCCTTTGAAAATTGTAAATTAAACCATGATACTTAGTTCTTAAAGTCATTGACAACGTCAAGGTGAAAGAATGAGCCTTACTGTGAACTACAGAAATATGTTGTTTCCAGTGTTTCTGATTCAGTCATAGTCCATTTTATTTTCCATAACTGAGTACTCAATACTGAAAGATTAATAAAGAAAAGATGTTTGTTTAGTTTTAAGTTTTTATTTACATTATGCTAACATCAGCATTTCATTGGGTTCTGTTGAGGGTCTATCCTTATACTTCTCTGTAAGAGTAATGCATTTTGATCTGTTTTATTTGTTATGTTTTCAGGTCATAGAGCAGAGATTGTCATGTATCATATGTTCATGAAAAATGTTGAATTAATAAGAAATGACTATTTTCTAGCTTCTTACTCCAGAGGATTATAAGATTTTTTTTTACCCTCCTTTCTTTTCTTAATGTTACATGTATACATATATAAATACAACATGCCGAGTCCACTTACAGTTACTCATAGATGTATAGGTTTTTAGAGATGATCATCTGGTACTGAATAAACAGGGGACTCATTTTTGGAGAAAAAGATTTTCTCTCAGCAATCCCTAATTGCCTGTAGTCCTTCAATTTGAGATGGGGCCTTATGAAATTTTCACAATACTCAGTGGCTTATCAACTGGTGTTATCATTGCTCATGTCTTATTTAGGCTAGTGTATTAGTCAGGTTTCACAGTCAGCTTCCCTGTCATAAATAAAAGACACAATCTTACAGCAGATGTCCTAGTCCTCGGCTCTTGCAATCCTTCCACATCATCTTTTGTGATTTTTCCTGAACCTTAAGAATAAATATTGTAATATATATATATATATATATATATATATATATATATATATATATATATATATATTAGAGCTGGACACCTGAAAGACAGTTTTTATCTGCATTTTGCCCAGTGTCTTTCGTTAATAGTATCTATTGGCAGTCACAATCATTTGTTCTCTGCATTTTGACCTGTTGTGTCTGTCTTTAATTGTTTCTGCTGCAAAAAAGAAACTTCTTTAATGATGGATGAGAACTACAGTTACCTATGGATAGAAGGGTAAATATCTACAATGCAGGTAGAAATTACACTGGTCTAGGAAATTGGCAGTAGTAGGTTACCTCTGGAGTTCATGGCCTCACTACCATAGACAGTTGGCTAGTTTTGCAGTTTAAGACACGAATTCCCTTCTATTTAGTAGATCTTTGTAAGATTCTATTAGAGAAAAGCAATCCATGGTCTTATCCAGGTGTGATGCCTATTAACCACATGATGACCAAAAAGGAAATAAATCCTCACATGGTCAATAATACCACTTACATCTTAAGGATAACCAAAAGTTGTCTAATTGTAAAAAAGACTGTGAAGTTTGAAAGCAGCCACCATGCCTATTTTTCTTTGTTATTGTATCTTCCAGTACTTTGGAGGAAGCTTAGGATGTAATGGCTGCTTAATGAGCAGAGAAAATGACGAATTGAGTCTAATCATTTGCACTGATTTCTGGATTAGCTAAGTTCTTGATTCATTTTTAACACAGCTGAAAGGAAAAGATTTGCAGAAATGTCCTAGAATTAAAACTACAAATCCTTAATTCTTAACTAATACACAAAATATAATTAATTCTTTCTTTTACCCCACCTTTGGCACTCCCTCTGATTGCTCCTACCTAAGATTAGTCATTTCTAAATTAGATAGATTTTATTTTTGGACCACTCATTCCTTCTACTCCTACTGACGTGTTGTACAGATCTTTATCATCTTTTCTCTGGATTATTACCTTCTAACATCTTTTTGCTTATTGCCTTTCTTCACATCATAGTCATTCAGTTTACAGGATGCCATATTACTCTCTTAGGGGTTTTCATTTAGTTATATCAACTCTGCTCAGTAAAGTTGAAATCTATATTACGGATATGACCTTGTATATTTGAAGCATTTTTGCCCAGTTATGTGTAGGGTATTCAGCCTAGTGTAGTAATATGGGGCGGCGGCAGGGCTGTGTCCCCAAAACCCCAGCCCCCTGCTCCGGCTAGCTTATGCCCCGAAATAATTACACAGACACTGTATTCATTTAAACACTGCTTTGGCCCATTCCTATCTAGCTTCTTCTAGGCTAATTCTCACATATTAATTTAGCCCATTTCTAGTCATCTGTGTAGCGCCCCTAGGTGCGCTTACCGGGAAGATTCTAGCCTAAGTCCATCCTGGGTCGGAGCTTCATAGCGTGCGTCTTCCCTGGAGCAGGTAGCATGGCGTCTCTCCTGCGTCTGCTCCGGAGAGGAGAGCTGTCGAGTCTGACCTCACTTACTCTTCCTCCCAGCGTTCTGTTCTGTTTACTCCACCCACCTAAGGGTGGGCCTATCAAATGGGCCTAGCAGTTTCTTTATTGCTTAGCCAAAGAAATCAACAGATTGATATGACACTCCCACATCAGCCTAGGATTCAAGTTTCTCTTTGTTTTTCTTTAGTCATATTTGAGTTCACAAAACAACATGTGAAGTAATTAGTCAATAAAGAGAAAGCATTTATTTTGAATCACTGTTTTTTAAATGTATTAGAATATATTAATTATAATGGATTCATTATGGTGTATTATACACATATGTAATGAACTTCAATAACATTCACTCCATATTTTACTCACTTGTCTCCCTCATATCCTTTTCCAATTCATAACTAGTTCCCCTTCTACTTTGATATCATATCTTATTTTAGCAACAATGAATTTAATCAGGATTATTTATAGGACCATGGGTGAGGGTTTAATTCACAGAAGTGTGGTCAGCTTACCAGTGGCTATTCTAGTGAAGAAAATGTTCACCAACCATCATTAAATACCCATAGATTTTCAGGGAGAGGTATGGCCTTGGGACCCCCCCCCCCAGTAACATTTAACTGCCTATAGCCTCTAAGGGAGGAAGGATGACCTCATAACCCCCTACTTTTCCATGATAGAATGTTGACAAGCCCAATCTTCTGCAGGTCTTACTGGCTCACAGTTTTGAAGTTTTCAGGACATGGTTGGTTGTTTGTTTGCTTTATACTTGTGCTGAGACAACCTGTCATAGTGAGTGCTTAGGCTAGAGTAAAACTTATTCATCTCAGGGCCAGAAAAAGATGATGAAGAAACTGGAACCATAGAATCCTCTTTAAGAGCATCCGCATAATGATCTTTTACTAGGCCTTACCTTTCAAAGATTACACTACATTCCAAGAATAATATCCTGGAAACCCAACTGTTAACCCATTTTAGATTCTAACTATAGAAGATGTTCTTCTAATCTTATTTTCCAGCTTTGATTTTTTTGTTTACCTTATAAATCCTACTGTAATTAGAAAATTAACTATTCATGTATCTCAGACTCATTCATCACTCTTGTAATGTTGTTTGTTTCTAAAATTCTTCTTGTTCATGCTTCTTTAGTGACATTTTAAAGACACTGTTAAATGTCATCTACTCTATTGAATCATTATATAAAGGACACATAAGCCAATATTCAAATAAATAGCTATCACTTTAAGTAAACCAAGATGAGCTATGTCTCACATCAAAATTAGGCACAGACGTCTGCGAAATTAAAAGTTCACTAAGGTCAGGGAATGTAACTGTCTTAGATGTCATCTGACTAATACCTAACATAGTTTCTGGCACAGTAGATGATGGGAATGTGATAAATCAGTATTGGATGGCATATAAGAGTGTCTTAAGATTTTATTGCTTTAATTTAATTATATAACCAAAGGAACTTGTGTTTGAAATGGCTTATTTTACCTTACAGCTCTTAGCTTAGAATCTATCACTGAAGGATATCAGGGCAAGACTCAAGAAAGGAACCTGGAGACAGGAACTGAAGTAAATACCATGGAGGAATGTTGTATACTGGTTTTCTCTTTATAATTTGCTCAGATTATTTTCTTATACAATTGAGGACCACCTACTCTAAGGTAGCACCAACCACAATGGCTTGGTTCCTTCTATATTTATCTTTAATCAAGAAAATATCCCTTATAGAGGTATTTCCTCAACTGAATTTCTTCTGTACAGATATGTGTATGTTTTGTTTGTTGACAAAAAGACAGTACAAGAGAGAGTTATTATATTCTTAAGGATAGGGATTTATTTTTATTTGTGCCTGCCTCCTGAAGGCCCATATGATAAGTATCCAGTAAAAACCTAATGGAAAACATAGTTCCTTAAGTTCCTTAGTTGTTTTGTTGTTGTTTTGATAAGATACCATGACTAAGACAACTTATAGAAGAATGAGTCTATTTGGAACTCACAGTTACAAAAGGTTAGAGTTCATGATGGTGGAGCAAATGTAAGGAGGCAGGAAGTTTAGTGCTTGATACAAAATATATGAAAAATCAAAGATCAAAATGGACTCTCTGAATGTGGCTGACAATGAGAGTGGAATGAGAAGCCAATGATAATGGCACTGGGATTTGATTCTACTGTATGTACTGGCTTTTTGGGAGCCTAGTCTGTTTGGATGCACACCTTCCTAGACCTGGATGAAGGGGGGGGCTTGGACTTCCAACAGGGCAGGGAACTCTGACTTCTCTTAGGACTGGAGAGGGAGGAGCATGGGGAGTAGGGGGAGTGGGAGGGAAATGGGAGGAGGGGAGGAGGTGGAAATATTTAATAAATAAATAAATTTTAAAAAAGATCAAAGACACACAAAGAGAGAAAGACAGAGAGATAGAGAGAGACAGAGGGCAAACTGGAAATAACATGAGTTTTTGAAACCTTAAATACCACCAAAAGTTTCACACCCCCCTCCAACAAGAGCACACCTTCTATTCCCTTTCAAATAGTCCCACCAAGTGGGATCAAATATTCAAACATATAAGACTATGGCAAGCATTCTCATTCTCTATTCTTTTCGACTCAGTTTGTAGTAGGTGAGTGTTATTAACAAGCTGTAAGTCTTAGATGAAATGATTCATTGGTATTCTACTGACAGACTCAGGTAAGATGGAGTCAAAGAGGCCAAACAAAGGCCTTTATGGAGTCACTTAAAATCTCCACATAAAGATGATTGACTGGAAAACACTCAAAGGCCAAAGAAAGTTCCAGAAAAACAACCACCAGCCCAATAAAATGTTATTTTTCATTCTTTATCATCCATGAATCATTTCAATCAGTTGTTTGTGATGGTAGTTAAAAAAGCTTCAAGTTGATATTTTTTCTTTACCTAAATCATAGACAAGCCACCATGAGACAACAAAACAACAAAAAGTACTATGGTATTGGAGACAATAACTTTAATTTTGTTGAACTTAAATTGCTCAATGTCTGTCTTCATATCTTGTTTCCTGAACGCATGTATAAAGTCACTATAGAGTCAGCTCTTTTTGTGGTATTTCACATCAGACAACAGGTCATTCATCATTTGGAACTTTCCCAATATATGTTTTTCAAATCCAAACTGACATGATCTGAAGTCCATAGAATCTAATGTGGAAAAATAATGATCTAAAATGTTAAGTGACTGCTTTTAGTTTTAGATATAGCACACTTAGATTGTAATGATCTTCTAAAAGCAAAAATATTACCTAATAGTAAGTATTAATTGGGTGTTTTCAGTTTTCAAGGCAGGTTAGAACAATCCATGAAAATATATAGTAGCCTGTATAACCTGTAATCCCCTGAGGATCAAATGCGGTTGCAGTAGCCATAATTATCAAGAGAAAAAAGTGGATTTTCACTTGTCATTGGATTATTTTGGGATATCATTACAGCACTTAAACCCCATCAAATGCAAGTACTATTACTTGGAACAAGGAGTAGCAGTTTAGAAGCAATAAAGTAAAGTACCACTTTCTATAGTAAATGGTATACACATGGATACCATTGCCTTAGACAGCGATGCTGGCCAAAAATAGAAAAAGGGTCAAGAATGGCTAAGAGAAATTCTGAAACTGTAGATCCAAGGTGAAGGTACATACTCTGTGTAGCTATAAGTTTCTTAAGGAGATGCCATTGGTGACTATTTAATATGACTCTAATCTCATTTGTGTGATAATAAGACAAGGAATAGGTTGTCATAAAGCCTCACCTCAGGTTTTGCTTGTGTGGTGCAGGGGATATAATGTTTGCTAGTCATGTGCTCTACCTCCGAGCTATTCCGACTCAATTCTTTTTCATGAATCATTTTTTTCTGTATGATTTCCTTTTACAAACTTTAAAAATTCTCTTATTCTTCCTCTTCCCACTCCCAAATCCAGAGACATTTGAAGTATTTTCTGCTGTGGAATAATTACTTTTTGTATACTGTGAAGATGTATTGCTCTCATTGTCAATAAAGAGCTGACTGGCCAATAGAAAGAGGATAGTGAGGAGAACCAAACTGAGAGGATGCTGGAAAGAAGAAGGGCAAAGTCACTTGGGGTTGCCAGCAAGATGCAGAGGAAGCAGGATAAACATTCAGTGCTAAAAAATGAGGTCTTCGGTCCATTTGGACTTGAGTTTTGTGCATGGTGATAGATATGGGTCTATTTTTATTTCTTCTACATGTTGATATCCAGTTATGCCAGCACCATTTGTTAAATATGCTTTCTTTTTTCCATTTGATATTTTTTGCTTCTTTGTCAAAAGAAAATGTGTGGATTAATATCCAGGTCTTTGATTCAGTTCCATCGGTCCTCCTGTCTGTTCTTATGCCAATACCAGACTGTTTTCAACAGTGAAGCTCTGTAATAGAGTATGAAGTCAGGGATTGTGATGCCTCCAGAAGTTCTTTTATGGTACAGGATTGGTTTGGCTATCCTGGGTTTTTTGCTTTTGCATATGAAGTTAAGTACCATTCTTTTGAGGTTTGTGAAGAATTTTGCTGGGCATTGCATTGAATGTGTAGATTGTTTTTGGTAAGATTACCATTTTTACTATGTTAATTCTGCCTACCCAAGAGCATGGGAGAGCTTTCCATTTCCTGGTGTCTTCTTCAATTTCTTTCTTCAAAGATTTAAAGTTCTTGTCATACAAGTCTTCTACTTGTTTGATTAGAGATACTCCGATAGAGTTTATGTTATTTGTGGCTATTGTGAAGGGTGTTGTTTCTCTGATCTCTTTTTCAGCCCTTTTGTCATCTGTGTACAGGAGGGCTACTGATTTTTTTGAGTTATCTTATATCCTCTACATTACTGAAAGTGTTTATGAGTCATAGAAGTTTCTTGGTAGAATTTTTGAGATTGCTTATGTAAACTATCATATCATCATCAAATAGTGAGAGTTTGACTTCTTCTTTTCTGATTTTCATCCCCTTTATCTCTGTTTGGTGTCTTATTGCCCTAGCTAGGACCTCTATATTGAATAGATATGGAGAGAGTGAATAACCTTGTCTTGTTCCTGATTTCAGTGGAATTGCTGGAAGTTTCTCTCCATTTAGTTTGATGTTGGCTGTTGGGTTGCTGTATATTGCCTTTATTATGTTTAGGTATGTTCCTTGTATCCCTGCTCTCTCCAAGACCTTTTTCATGAAGAGATGTTGTATTTTGTTGAAAGCTTTTTTGGCATCTAATGAGATGATCATGTGGTTTTTTATTTTTCACTTTGTTTGCATGGTGGATTATGTTGACAGATTTTCATGTATTGAACTGCATCTCTGGGATGAAGCTGACTTGATCATGGTGGGTGATGATTCTCATGTATTCTTGGATTTGATTTGCCACTATTTTATTTAATATTTTTGCATCAATGTTCATGAGTGAGACTGGTCTGTAATTCTCTTTCTTAGTAATGTCTTTCTGTAGTTTGGGGATCAGGGTAATTGTAGCCTCATAAAAAGAGTTTGGCAATGGATCAAAAACATCAAAATCAAGCCAGCCACACTGAATTTATAGAAGAGAAAATGGAAAGTACATTTGAACACATTGGCACAACAGACCACTTCCCAAATATATAACCACAGCAGCACAGACACTGAGAGAAACAATAAATGGGACCCCCTGAAGATGAAAAGCTTCTGTAAAGCAAAGGACATGGTCAACAAGTCAAAATGACACTGTACAGAATGGGAAAAGATCTTCACTTACCCCACATCAGACAGAGGTCTGATCTCCAAAATATACAATGAACTCAAGAAATTGGTCATCAAAAGAACAAATAATCCAATACAAAATGGAGTACAGGCCTAAATAGAGAACTCTCAACAGAGGAATCTAAAATGGCTGAAAGACACTTAAGGAAATTTTCAACATCCTTAGTCATCAGAGAAATGCAAATCAAAACAACTCTGAGATTCCATCTTACACCTGTAACAATGGCCAAGATCAAAAACACTGATGGAGAAAAGGGAACACTTCTGCATTGCTGGTGGGAGTGCAAGCTGGTATAGCCCCTTTGGATGTCAGTGTGGCGATTTCTCAGAAAGTTAGAAAACAACCTTCCTCAAGACTCAGTAATACCACTTTTGGGTACACATCCAAAGGGTGTTCAATAGTGCCACAAGGACATGTGCTCAACTATGTTCATAACAGCATTGTTTGTCATAGCTGGAACCTGGAAACAACCTAAATGCCCCTCAACCAAAGATAAGGATAAGGAAAATGTAGTACATTTACACAATGGAATACTACAAAGCAGAAAATATAATGACATCTTGAATTTTGCAGGAAAATGTTTCAAGCTAGAAAACATTATTTTGGGTGAGTTAACCCAGGCACAAAAATACAATTATCACATGTACTCACTCATAAGTGGTTTTAAACATAAAACAAATAAAATCAGCCTACAACACACAGTCCCAGAGAACTTAGACAACAATGAGGATACTAAGAGAGACTTGCATACAACTTATCTACATGGAGAGTAAAAAGACAAGATCTCCTGAGTAAATTGGGAGCATGGGGACCTTGGGAGAGGGTTGAAGGGGAGAGGAGAGAGGCAGGGAGTAGAGCAGAGAAAAATGTAGAACTCAATAAAAATCAATAAAAAAACTTACTAAAAATATGTACTGCCATGTGTTATAGTATAGATAAAATGGGTTAATTTCTGATGTAAGAGCTAGTTATCAATAAGACTAAGCTATTAGCTAAGCATCTATAATTAATATTAAGTGTCTGTGTGGTTATTGGGGAGCTGGTGGTCCTGATAAAATCCCCACCTACAATTTTCTTTCTCCATCTGTCCTAGTAGTTTGAGCTCCTACAGCCATACTGTCTAATTAACACTCGTAGTAAACTGAAAGTGGAACCTAGAACCCAATTCTGACTTCAGATCCACATATTTTAGTACTCAGTTATACCAAGCCTTCATTCATTCTTTCAAGTGGAGTGAATGGCGTTGCTCTGGAAAGCTTGGTTCAATCACTTTTACTTTTCTGCCAGGTCTCTCTTTGAGCAAATAATGAGAAACCTAGATATAAAAAAATCTTGACAGCTAATACCTGTGCTTCAGAGCAGAAACAAAAAAGAGTTATTTTGTATGTTAATTCCTTTTTCTTTAAACTCAATCCAACCTGATGGTCTAATAAACAACTTTGTCTAAGAGATAGGGCAAAGACATGTGGTGCTGCCTTTACCCATTTCTATTCATCTGTAGTTTCACAACATTCACAAACTTCTTATATTTCTGCATAATGGATATTTGACACACAGATTTATTTCAACCAGTATTTTCTAAACTGGTATGTTATAGGATGCTAATATCAAAGATGTTGCTATGTGTACTATAGGGATAATCACCTTTGGTAATAAAATGTGCTTGGAAGCTACTGGATAAAAGTGCTAAGTAGAATTCTTTAAGGTATGAAATTTCAAATTTTCTATGTAAGAGAAGTTAAGCCATTTTTCTGCTCTAAATGATTTATTTTTTCTAGTTCTTACAAATTCCTACATGAGCCGGCCCCTCCCTTTCTTTTCAGCATCATTCTTATTATAATATCCTACTTCAGCCATACTGGATCTCATGTTTTCCCTTGAACACAATGAATTCTTTCTTGTCTACAGACATTCACAGCATCCCATGTTTTTTTATGCCTAACTATGCCTTGCTATAGTAATGAAGCAGTCTACAGGTTCCACGTTATAGATAGCTGCCTTGAAAAGGCCTCTTCTGATGACTCTACTGCAAGTGGTTCCAGCTCTTTCCCCTGGCATGCTCAATCTCAGGAGCTGCTTTTTTTCATTCAAAACGTTTATTACTACTTAAAATTATTGTCTATTTAGTAATTAAATTATATATTTTCTGTCTCTTTAACTCAGAAGATTATTAGGTTTATAATGGCAGGAGTCATATCTGCCTCATTCATTATCATCTCTTTAGAATTTTGTAATAATGCCTGAAGACCAATGAGTGCTTAGTAAACATTTGCTTATTTTGCAACAATAAATTTTTAAAACTATAAATAATTGAAAGTATTAAACCTATTAAATTACGAGTATTATATATTTTATAACTGTATGTCCCATAATTTTTGAGTATACCTTTCATCCTATTATGTAACTAAAAGTAAAATAAGAATGCATACCTTTTTGTATACAGGATAAAAAAATAATAATCTACATTTTCCAAAATTTATATTTTAAACTTGTAAAGCTGATAATGATCACAAAAATTATTACTAACACAGATATGAACAGTTTTGACCAAAAATATTCTATGGTTCATATCCAGAAAGCCAAGTTAGCTATTTATTTCCTTTTTTATCTTCTCCCATCTCCCATCTAATCATGTATTCACATAAACTTACTCCATGGAAACTTAGCAAAATACCATAACAATAAAAAGAAATAGCAATGAATAGCTTTCTCTGGAGATAAAATTATAACAGACCATAATAGGTACAAGGAAATAAATCAGAAGGGTTGCTCAACTTGCTTGAAATGTCAGGGAAATGAAATAGCCCTTCAGAACATCTCTACCTGTGGGAAAATAGGAGACTTTAGCTAACAGGAATAGCAAGTTGGCACACCAACAGTTTTAATTTCATCTTGTGAACAGAAGGTGGCTAGACAGATGCGTGGTCCGATGTGAGAATTACAAGTGTCTGCTTTGAATATAAACTTTCTTCTGCTTCATTTTTCTCTCCTGGTGAATGGGTTTCTAGAGCCTTTCTTGAGATTTTTATTTAGGATTTCTGCCTTTCTGCCAAGGATACTTATTAAATATTTGTAAAATTCTAGAAGTTGACTTTTAATTATATATAAGCATTCTGCTTAGTCATAGGTCATAAAATATCATGTTAATATAATTATGGAAGTTCTCTCAATAAAATTACAAAGCACTGATAATTTCATTTTTAAAGAAGGAGTTGCCTGATTCCAGAAATGATAGGTCATTGATTTCTATCTAAATTTCTGTGGAATTTTTAGACAATTCATAGAGAAATAAATGACAGGTATTAAGAAAATATAGTATTGGTCCCCAGGGCCCCAGTAAGGACACATCAAGGATTACATATATCAAGTTAATTGATTTTAATTGTTTTATTTCTCCAACAATAAGCAAAGGGATAGAATAGATACTGATTGTGGTCTTTAAGAACCAGACTTGTAAGTTTAAAATTATTGCTCTACCACTTAAGAGTTGTATAGTCACACAATGTACCTTTAGGTACTTCATTTTTCTGATCTATAAAATAGAATGAAAGTAGCACCTATTTTTATGAAGGTATAACATTTTTATAAATTAAATATATTTAAAACCTTATCTAAAGACTATGGAACAGTATCTAATAATTGTTTGATACATGTTAATATTTTCTTTTGAACATCTGGAGATCTGGAGTTTGAACCTTATGGGTGACATTTTAGGTGAATGCAGAACTGGTTGAAGAACTCCAATATGATAAGGCTAATCAATTCAAGACAATCAGAAAGGAAATTATACTGGTAATGTGTTCATCATTTTTATCTCAGGAATTTGGCTGAAAATGTACAGTGCCTATCAATTCTGCAAATATCAAAATTTTTCTGCATATTTTTAATAAAATAGAATCACATCACTCTCCCTCTCCCCCTTTTTCTTCTTTCCTGGCCCTCCCAGAAACCATCTCTCCAACTCCTTCTATGCTTGTCTGACTCAAATTGGTAACATATTTTCTTTTGCTTCTTATCATTGCATAAATATGCATGTGTATGTACAAACATATATAAATGCAACTTGCTGAGCCTGTTTTTTGTTATGGTAGTTTTAGGGATTGCCACTCTATACTGAATAACTAATTAGGAGATTTATTCATGGGGGAGGATGATTAATGCTCTATCAGTAGCCATTATTGCCTGTAGTTCTTTGTCTAGTGATGGTACCCTGCAATATTTTCCCTCTTCCATGCTAACATGACCATTGATATTGCCATTGTCTCCATCATGCTTATGCAGCCACTCAGGAGAGATTGTTTCACAGTAGTCTTCCTGGTTTTCTGGCTCTTACAATCCTTCTGCTCCCTCTTCTACAATATTTGCTGAGTCATAGATTCAGGAGTTGTGATATAGATGTATTAGGGGGGACTGGGCTCCCCAAATCCTCTGATCTTTTCATCATTCCTAGTTTTGAAGTAATGACCTCCACTTATAATACAGACAGTCTTCTCTGATGAAAAATGATATGTACAATTATTTATGGTCATAAGGATAAGATTTAGATTATATTAATAAATTATACTGGTCTAGAAAAGAGTCAGTAGTAGATTCTTTTCTAAGGTTCATGACCTCACCAGCCTCAGAAACTGGTGAGAACCATGCATAATTTTCTTTTCTATTGAGTTGGTCATAAATTGAATTAGGGAGTTATTGGTTACCAGTGATATGTGAGTGCCACTTATTGAAATTTTATGAATATCATGCCATGTTTGTCATTCTTATGATCCACAGGTGTTGTCTCTGGGCAGGAATGTTAAATTGCTTCCCTCCCTTGGCATTTTTCATAATATTTTCTGGAACCACAGAAAAAGCATATTGCATGTCAGATGCAGTTTGAGTCATCGAAGCCCAGTGTCCTAAGCATGTTACTAGTAACTTTACCAATGTGGGCCTACCTTTAGCCCTTGGGAGGCAGCCAATGGTTATATTGATAGTCTACATGGTTTTGGGAAAATCTCTTGAACTATCCTGTTCAAGGACTTTCTTTAAGATATATACTTTATAACATTATATATATATATATATATATATATATATATGTATGTATGTATAACACATACAATTATATTTACTATGCACAGTGATGGATATTAGTCGAATTTGTTGTTCTAAATGTGGAGGTCCAGTTTTCCTAGCACTATTTGTTGAAGATGCTGTCTTTTCTCTAGCATGTGTCATCTCTGTCAAACTGTCAAATATCAGATGGCTATAGTTACAAATACTCATGATTTTTATCTATTTTATTATAAAATGTAAGGTCAGTTCAACATATTAAAATCAATAAATATAATAAATCACAGAAATGGACTTTGTTGCAGAGAGCCACTTGTTCTTCCTGGCCACCTGGCTAGGTTAGCTCTGAAATAATCACACAGAAACGATATGAATTAAATCACTGCTTGGCCCATGAGCTCTACCTTCTTACTGGCTAACTCTTATATCTTAATTTAACATATCTCCTTTAATCTTTGCATAACCATGATGTCGTGGCCTACCAGAAAAATTTATCATGTCTATCTCTGATGGCAGATCTATGGCACCTCTCTCTCTGCCTTCCTTCTGCCAGGACTCAATCGAGATTTACTCCCACCTACCTAAGTTCTGCCCTATCAATAGGCCAAAGCAGTTTCTTTATTCATTAACTAAAAAAAAGCAACATATAGACAGAAGGACCTCCCACACCATTTTCCCTTTTCTGTTCAATGAAGGTTCTATGGTGATATGCAAGATATTTGTCAGTATTGCTATAGGGTAGGGTCATTTCAGGTTCCCTATCCTCAGCTGCTCAAGGGACTAACTGGGGACATCACCTTGGGCTCCTGGGAGCCACTCTAGGTTCAAGTCTCTTGCCAACCCTAAGGTGGCTCCCTTAACTAAGAATTGTGCTTCCCTGCTACACTATCCAACCTTCCTTTATCCCAATCATTCTATTTCCCCAAGTCCCCCCCCCCCCATCCTCCCCTTCTCACTTTTCTCTCCGCAACTCCTCTTACCCCCATCCCATCCCACCCCCAAGATCCCAATTTTCTCCCCGGCAATTTTGTCTACTTCCCATAGCCAAGAGGATAACTATATGTTTTTCCTTGGGTTCACCTTCTTATTTAGCTTCTTTAGGTTCAACAATTGTAGTCTCCGTGACCCTTATTTATTGCTAGAAACCAATTATGAGTGAGTACATCCCATGTTCATCTTTTTCGGTCTGGGTTACCTCACTCAGTATAGTGTTTTCTATTTCCATCCATTTGCATGCAAAATTCGAGAAGTCATTGTTTTTTACCGCTGAGTACTACTCTAATGTGTATATATTCCACACTTTCTTTATCCATTCTTCCATTGAAGGGCATCTAGGTTGTTTCCAGGTTCTGGCTATTACAAATAATACTGCTATGAACATAGTTGAACAAATGCTTTTGTCATATGATAGGGCATCTCTTGAGTATATTCCCAAGAGTGGTATTGCTGGGTCCAGGGGTAGGTTGATCCCGAATTTCCTGAGAAACCAAAACACTGATTTCCACAGTGGTTGCACAAGATTGCATTCCCACCAGCAATGGATGAGGGTACCCCTTCCTCCACAGCCTCTCCAGCAAAGGCTATCCTTGGTGTTTTTGACTTTAGCCATTCTGACAGGTGTAAGATGATATCTCAAAGTTGTTTTGATTTGCATTTCCCTGATTGCTAAGGAGGTTGAGCATGACCTTAAGTGTCTTTTTGGCCATTTGAACTTCTTCTGTTGGGAATTCTCTGTTCAGTTCAGTGCCCCATTTTTTAATTGGGTTAATTAGCATTTTAAAGTCTAGTTTCTTGAGTTCTCTATATATTTTGGAGATCAGACCTTTGTCTGTTGCGGGGTTGGTGAAGATCTTCTCCCAGTCAGTAGGTTGCCTTTTTGTCTTAGTGACAGTGTCCTTTGCTTTACAGAAGCTTCTCAGTTTTAGTAGGTCCCATTTGTTTAAAGTTGCCCTTAATGTCTGTGCTGCTGCGGTTATACATAGGAAGCGATCTCCTGTGCCCATCTGTTGTAGGGTACTTCCCACTTTCTCTTCTATCAGGTTCAGTATGTTCAGGCCGATATTTAGGTCTTTAATCCATTTGGATTTAAGTTTTGTGCATGGTGATAGATATGGGTCTATTTTCATTCTTCTACAGGTTGACATCCAGTTGTGCCAGCACCATTTGTTGAAGATGCTTTCTTTCTTCCATTGTATACTTTCAGCTCCTTTATCAAAAATGAGTTGATCATAGGTTTGTGGGTTAAAATTTGGGTCTTCTATACGATTCCATTGGTCGACTTCTCTGTTTTTATGCCAGTACCACACTGTTTTCATTACTGTAGCTAGAGTTTGAAGTCAGGGATGGTAATGCCTCCAGAAGATCCCTTATTGTATAGGATTGTTTTGGCTATCCTGGGTTATTTGTTTTTCCATATAAAGTTGATTATTGTCCTCTCAAGATCTGTGAAGAATTTTGATGGGATCTTGATGGGGATTGCATTGAATCTATAAATCGCCTTTGGTAGCATTGTCATTTTTACTATGTTGATCCTCCCAATTCCAGAGCAAGGGAGGTCCTTCCATTTTCTGGTATCTTCTTCAATTTCTTTCTTCAATGCCTTAAAGTTCTTGTCAAATAGATCTTTCACTTCATTGGTTAGAGTTACCCCAAGATATTTTATGCTGTTTGTGGCTATCATGAAAGGTGAAGCTTCTCTGATTTCCCTCTCTGCTTCCATATCCTTTGTGTATAAGAGGGCGACTGATTTTTTGGAGTTGATCTTGTATCCTGGCACATTACTAAAGGTGTTTATCAGCTGTAAAAGTTCTTTGGTGGAGTTTTGGGGGTCGCTTATGTACACTATCATATCATCTGCAAATAACGAAAGTTTAATTTCTTCCTTTCCAATTCGAATCCCCTTCATCCCATTATGTTGTATTATTACTATTGCTAGGACTTCAAGCATTATATTGAAGAGGTATGGAGAGAGTGAACAGCCTTGTCATGTTCCTGAGTTTAGTACGATGGCTTTGAGTTTCTCTCCATTTAATTTGATGTTAGCTGTTGGCTTGCTGTATACAGCTTTTATTATATTTAGGTATGACCCTTGTATCCCTAATCTCTCCAATACTTTTATCATAAAGGGATGTTGAATTTTGTCAAATGCTTTTTCAGCATCTAATGAAATGATCATATGGTATTTTTCTTTAAGTTTATTTATATGATGGATTACATTGATGGATTTCCGTATGTTGAACCAGCCCTGCATCTCTGGAATGAAGCCTACTTGATCATAATGCATAATTTTTCTAATGTGTTCTTGGATTCGGTTTGCCTGCATTTTGTTGAGGATTTTTGCGTCGATGTTCATGAGTGAGATTGGCCTGTAATTCTCTTTTTTGGTTGAGACTTTGTGTGGTATTGGTATCAGAGTAACTGTAGCTTCATAAAAGGAATTTGGTAATGACTCTTCTGTTTCTATATTGTGAAATACATTAAGGAGTATAGGTATTCGCTCTTATTGGAAGTTCTGGTAGAATTCCACATTGAAACCATCTGGTCCTGGGCTTTTTTTGGTAGGGAGCTTCTGATAACAGCTTCTAACTCTTTGCGACTAACAGGTCTATTTAGATTGTTCACCTGGTCCTGGTTTAACTTTGGTATATGGTATTTATCTAAAAACGTGTCCATTTCTTTTACATTTTCCAGTTTTGTGGCTTACAGGCTTTTGTAGTAAGATCTAATGATTCTCTGAATTTCCTCTGTGTCTGTGGTTATGTCCCCCTTTTCATTTCTGAAATTATTAATTTGCATATATTCTCTCTGCTGTTTGATTAGTTTGGATAGGGGTTTATAAATCTTGTTGATTTTCCCAGGAACCAACTTTTTGTTTCATTGATTCTTTTGATTGCTTTATGTGTTTCTATTTTGTTGATTTCAGCCCTCAGTTTGTTTATTTCCAGTCTTCTACTCCTCCTAGGTGAGTCTGCTTCTTTTTTTTGAAGAGCTTTCAGGTGGGCTGTTAAGTCTCCAATATGTGCTTTCTCTGTTTTCTTTAAGTGGACACTTAGTGCTATGAACTTTCTTCTTAGGACTGATTTCATAGTCTCCCATAAGTTTTAGTATGTTGTTTCTTTATTTTCATTGAATTCAAGAAAGACTTTAATTTATTTCTTTATTTCTTCCTTAATCCAGGTATGGTTCAGTAATTGACCAGTTTCCATGAGTTTGTAGGCTTCCTGGGGGTAGCATTGTTGTTGAATTCTAACTTTAATCCATGGTGATCTGATAAGACACAGGTGGTTACGAATATTTTTTTGTAACTGTGGAAGTTAGCTTTGTTACCGAGTATGTAGTCAATTTTCGAGAAGGTTCCATGAGCTGCAGAGAAGAAGGTATATTCGTTCCACTTTGGGTGGAATATTCTATAGATGTCTGTTAAGTCCAATTGATTCATTACCTCCATTAATTCTCTAATTTCTCTGTTAGGTTTCTGTCTGATTGACCTGTCCATTGGTGAGAGAGGGGTGTTGAAGTCTCCTACTATTAGTGTGTGCGGTTTGATGGCTGCCTTGAGTTTTAGTCCTTGAGTTTTAGTAATGTTTCTTTTACATACGTGGGTGCTTTTTTATTAGGAGCATAGATATTCAGGATTGAGACTTCATCCTGATGAATTGTTCCTGTTATGAGTATAAAATGTCCCTCTCCATCTCTTCTGATTGATTTGAGTTTGAAGTCACCTTTGTTAGAAATTAGTATGTCCACACCTGCTTGTTTCTTAGGTCCATTTGCTTGATAAACCTTTTCCCAGCCCTTTACTCTGAGTAGGTGCCTGTCTTTGTGGTTGAGGTGTGTTTCTTGTAAACAGCAGAGTGTTGGATACTGTTTTCGTATCCAATCTCTTAGCCTGTGCCTTTATATAGGTGAGTTGAGCCCATTGACATTAAGTGATATTAATGACCAGTGTTTTTTAACTTCCGTCACTTTTTTAGTAGTAGAGTTTGTGTGTTTCCCTTCTTTGATTTGTGCTGGTGAAGGGTCTCTAGATGTTTGAGTTCTTGTGGTCATTGTTGGACTCCTTGGTTTGTGATTTTCCTTCTACTCCTTTCTGTAATGCTGGATTTGTGGCTACATATTGTTTAAATTTGTTTTTATCCTGGAAAATTTTTGTTTTCTCCATTTATAATGAATAAAAACTTGGCTGGGTATAGTAGTCTGGGCTTGCATCCATGGTCTCTTAGTGTCTGCAGTACATCTATCCAGGACCTTCTGGCTTTCATGGTTTCGATAGAGAAGTCAGGTGTAAGTCTGATAGGTTTACCGTTATAAGTAACTTGGCCTTTTTCCTTTGCGGCTCTTAATATTCTTTCTTTATTCTGTATGCTTTGTGCTTTGATTATTATATGGTGAGGAGATGTTTTTTTTTTGATCCAGCCTATTCGGTGTTCTGTATGCTTCTTGAACCTTCATAGGTACATCTTTCTTTAGGTTGGGAAAGTTCTCTTCTATAATTTTATTAAATATATTTTCTGGACCGTTGAGCTGCACTTCTTCTTCTTCTACTCCAATTATTCTTAGATTTGGTCTTTTTATTGTATCCCATATTTCCTGAATGTTTTGTGATGAGAGTTTGTTGGACTTGCTGTTTTCTTTGATCAGTGTGCTTATTTTCTCTATGTTATCTTCAGAATCTGAGATTCTTTCTTCTATCTCTTGTATTCTGTTGGTTATGCTTGTTTCTGTAGTCTCTATTCATTTTCCTAGATTTTCCATATCTAGCTGGCCCTCTGTTTGTGTTTTCTTCTTTGCCTCCATTTCAGTTTTCAAGTCTTGAACTGTTTCTATTATCTGCTTGATTGTTTTTTCTTGGTTTCCTAGGGTATCATTCACTGATTTACTCAATTCTTCAAACTTTCTGTTATACTTCTCATCCATTTCTGTAAGGGTGTTTTTTACATGCTGTTTAAGGGCCTCTATCACTTTCATAAAGTCAATTTTTTCTACTTCTTCTTGATTAAGGTTTTCATGCCCTCCTGATGTGAGGTCGCTGTGTTCTGGTGGTGTCATGTTGTTTTTCAGATTGTTGGGTGCATTCTTGCATTGGCACTTGCCCATCTCTTCCTCTGAATGCTCCCCTATGGATCTTCTTTTACAGGATCAGGTCTTCTTGCCCACTGATGTACCTTCCCAGTGATGTCACTCCCCAGTGATGGCTCTCCTGGTGCCCAGATTGGAACTCCGTGCTGCTTGGGTAGCTTGTAAACAAAGGGCCTACCTTGCTTGCTGCCAGCAGGCTATGGAGACAAAGGAACTACCGCCCTCCCGTTTGCCCTCCCGATTTGGATTCCGTCCCAGTGCCTGAGCAGGCTGAGCTGGGAGATGTTATGCGGCCAAACGGGGGAGGGAGATGGGGGGGTTCTGGATGTAAGCTGGGTGGGATTGGAAGAGAGAGGAGGTATTGGGCAGTATAGCCCCTCCAGGATGACCAGGAAGTGTAGGAGGGATGAGGAATGTCTGAGTTCTCTGTTCCCAGCTGCTGCCGCACTCACTCACCCCAAGGATGGCTCTCCTGTTGCCCAGATCGGATCTCCGTGCTGCTTGGGTAGCTCGTAAACAAAGGGCCTACCTTGCTTGCTGCAGGCAGGCTATGGAGACAAAGGAACTACCACCCTCCCCTTTCAGATTCGGTCCCAGCACCCAAGCAGGCTGAGCTGGGAGATGTTATGCAGCCAAAGGGGGGAGGGAGGGAAACGGGGGGGGGGGGTTCTGGATGTAAGCTGGGTGGGATAGGAAGACAGAGGAGGTATCGGGCAATATAGCCCCTGCAGGATGACCCGGAAGGCTTTATTTTTAACACAGTAAAATTACATATAACAAAACAGGTATCAAGCTGGAATTATAGTTACAATATTTATATCTACTTTATCTTTTATCATAACTAAAAATAACTATAACTATAAATTCTTCAACTCCATCAAAGACTCCAGAAAGATACACTATTACTTAAAGGAACAGAAAGTACATTGTAAGCAACTTCCAAAACTCTAGAATTGACAGAGACATCTCGCTACCTGGCCAGTCACCCAAAGTTCTTCTGTACCATTGAGGCATCCATTTTCAAGCTTACAGGCCCATAGTATCTAACAGACTTTTCCATGTAGCAGGAAATTTCAAATACAGGTCTACCTATATTGGAGGTTTGCCAGTCACTTTCTTCTCTATCCTGCAGAATGTCTGTCAGCCTCTTTCATGAAGCAAGAACCCCAAAGGACCATCTCACCTTTAGGCAAGTTCAGCAGTCATTTCTCTGTGGGTTGTGCATGTATAGTTAAGCAGTCCTGGCAAGAGCAGTTTTTTGTTGAAATGGCTAAGGAGCCTCCTTGATGCCCATCTTCCTCTTAAAATAATTGGTGCTGCCAGGAGCAGATGTGGTGTGGGAGAATTGTCTGTATTCTGTCAATCATGTTTTAAATAAACGCTGATTGGCCAGGCAGGAAATATAGGTGGGAAAACCAGACAGGAAGTAGAAATGATACAAGGAAAACAGGAGAATTCTGGGAAGGAGGAAGTTGATTTTTCCCACTCCTACCCACTCCTGCCCAGACCACTGAAGCAGCAGGATGTGAGTTGCCAGCTGAAAAAGGTACTGAGCCAAATGGCTAACATAGATCAGAATAATGGGTTAATATAAGCTACAAGAGCTAATATGTCACCTGAGCTGATGGGCCAATCAGCTTTATAACTGATAGAGATCTCTGTGTGATTTTGGGGGGGGCTTGCCGGCTTTGGGGTACCATGTGGGACAGAAACTCCAACAAGTCCCTCATGTTACACAGATGTGTCTCATTTTCATGACAAGTCCTAAGTTATTAAAACATTTCAAATGCCATATTTTGAAGGTCTCTGAAAGATTTGAAGAATAACTATTTAACTGAAATATATCTTTGTACATCTATAAAATCTAACTAACATGACTATAAGCTTGACTATTATAAATGAGTATCTATTAACTTATATTTCTTAATTATACATTACATTTTAAAATGAGCTACACAAACACAATACCTTAATCAAGATCAGAGATATATCCACATATAACAAAATTGACCTTAAATTTGTATCAATAAACCAATGCAAATCTCTATAGCATATCCCCCTTTATATATAAAGAAACATTTATAAACAATATTTGGAAACATGGGCATAGTTTCTCCAAACTGCTTCCTCCTCTTTATTGGGTAAAGTCTTTTTGGGTGTGTTGTCAGCAATCTTTTGGGGAATTTTGTTCCATTAAACAATATTGATCTGGAAGCAATCCACAGATTCTCATCCTCTGTGGAAAGAAGAACCTCTTTTCCAAAGCAACATATTCTTAGACCCAGTTTTGGAAATCATGATACCTTTATAATATACATGGTGGTTTAGCTTAGCAGCCCATACAATAAGCCTCTCTGTACTTAGCTCATTCACAGTAGAAAAAAAAGGCAACACAATAATATACATAATCCAGACTCTGTAAATTTTCCATGGCTTATTTTTCTTTACTCCTTTTAATCTATGACTATCTGTATTTTGTCTCTGTAGAGAATATTTTAAATGATTTACTTCTTTTCCAACTCTCTATATTCTTTTTCTTCTCCCTCCCAAGCCTACATACATTTATCCTACACTGTGACCCATTTAGAGTTCTTTTACGTCTGAATCTGTCCTTATTGCATTTTCTGTAATTCTTTACTGTCTCAAAGAGCTTTTAAAATTGTAAGCAGCTTGGTTGTAGCTGCTTTGAATGCTGGCTCCACCTCTCTCCACTTTCAGTAATGGTGCACATATCATTACTGCCAGGTCTGGTAGGAGCCTCACTCAGCACTTTAACTCTGAGAATGAGTTTGTAGCACATAAACCCTTTTTATCTGAGAAATAGCTAAATCTTCTATGAAGCACACTGTGTGACCTGGAAATATCTCTGTGTATAGTGGCAGGACTCCTCTACGCTCTCCTGCTTGTACACACCTAGTAGACCTGATCCCACTGCCTGCCCAGGTGGGGAGCGCTGAGCCATGGTCTTAGTTACTTTCCTCTAGACCAAGAGTGGGCACACAAATACCTGAGCCTACAAATGCCATTCAGATGCTCCATAGCCAGAGTTTGTGTTGGCAGCATGGTCCAGAAAGCCACGTTTCAAAACCACGCAGCCCCCCCCCCCAATGTCTGAATCAGGAAAACCTTTCTTAATGGAGCTGTGGAAAGCTGCCAGCTGAAAAAAAAAGTAGTTAAACTTTGATTTTTGTGTCTAGAATTTCTTTTCAAGTCCTCTCAGGTTTTATATGGATTTATTCCACCGTGTTAAAGCCAATTTTTTGCAGGGAGCCGCTTGCTCTTCTTGGCTACCAGGCTAGCTTAGCCCTGAAATAATCACACAGAAACTGTATTAATTAAATCCCTGCTTGCCCCATTAGCTCTAGCTTATTATTGGCGAACTCTTACATCTTAATTTAACCCATCTCCATTAATCTGTGCATCACCACAAGGTCATGGCCTACCAGTAAGATTTCAACATCTCTATTTCCGGTGGTGGATCCATGGCATCTCTCTGACTCTGCCTTCCTTCTTCCAGCATTCAGTCCAGTTTTCCCTGCCTACCTATAAACAGGCCAAGGCAGTTTCTTTATTCATTAACTAATAAAGCAATACATAGAAAGAGTGGACCTCCCGAGCCATTGGACTTAATGACAAAAGAAGTTTCATACTAATTTCAAAAGATGCAGAAGGACCTTGGACTGCCCACAGGGCAGGGAACCCTGACAGCTCTTTGGACTGGAGAGGGAGGGGGAGGGGAGTGGGGCATGGAGAGTGGAGGGAGGGGGAGGGAAAAGGGAGGCAGGCGGAAATCTTTAATAAAAAAAAGAATAAAACACAAAAAAAGAGATGCAGAAAATGTCTTTTGAAAAAAATCCATTATGCTTTTATGATAAAATTTCTAGAAATAGTAGAACTGGATGTAACAAACCTCAACAAAATGAAGGATATTGTGGTTGTTTTTTTTTTTTAATGAGAATGACCACCATAGGTTCATAGGTTTGAATACTTGGTACCCAGTTAATAATACTGGTTGGGAGGGATTGAGAAGTATGTCCTTACTGGAATAGGTATGGCCTCTTGGAGGAAGTGAGTCACTGGGGGTTGGATAAGAAGTTTGAAAATCCTACTCAACATCTGGTCTCTCTCATTTAATGTGATCTTTTCTAGTTCTACTCATTTATCTGCAATATTCATGACTTCTTCTTTTTTTCCTTTTCTTACACCTGAATAATATCCATTTGTGTATATGTACCACATTTCTGTTATCTATTCATCAGTTGAAGGACATTTAGATTTTTTCCTTTTCGTAGCTATTATGATAGGATAGCAATGGGTATTACTGAACAAGTATATGTGGAATAGAATGTTGAGTCTTTGGGACATATGCCAAGGAATGGTATAGTTTGGTCATATAGTAGACTTTTTATCTTTTTGAGAATTCTCCTCACTGATTTGTAATCCTACCAACAGTGAATGAGGGTTCCCGTTGGCCATTACTCTCTTTAGCATTGGCTGTATGTTAATCTTTTATCTTTTCCATTCTGACTGGAGTAAGATGAAATCTCAAAGTTTTTTGATTTACATTTTCATAATTTAAATATTTTTTTTCTTTTGAAAACATTCTATTTAGGTCCCATGCCAATTTTTGGATTTTTAATTGATTTTTGAGTTCTTTATATATTTTTGATATTAATTCACTGTCAGATATGTAGCTGGCAAAAATTCTTTCCCATTCACTGAGCTAATTATTTATATTGTTGGTTGTATATTTAGCTGCATAAAAGCTTTTTAGTTTCATGAAGTTCTTCTTGTCCTTTGCTTATCTTGTAAGTATAGACTTAAAGATGATTCTCATTTGGGCTAAAAACATCTCTGTCCAATCTATATAGATCCATATATATCCAGCCTTCTGTACAGAGAAAAAAAGATTTATTTTTAAAAATTTATTTACTTATTTTTAAAAATTTTAATTTTTAAACAATCTTTTTTCGTTTTATATATCAATCCTAGTTCTCTCTCCCTCTTCTCCTCCCACTATGTTTACCTTCTACCCAAAACCCCCATCTACTCCTCAGAGAGGGTAAGGCTTCCCATAGGGAATCAACAAAGTCTGACACATCACTTTGAGGCTGGACCAAGGTGCCCCCCATATCTAGGCTGAGGAAGGTATCCCTCTAAAGATAATGGGCTCCAAAAATCCAGTTTCTGCACTAGGGATAAATCCTAGCCTCACTGCCAGTGGCCCCACAAACTGCTCCAACCACACAACTGTTACCGACATTCAGAGGGTCTAGTTTGGGGCTATACAGGTTCTGCCACTGTCATTCTGGAGTTAGTGAGCTCCCACTAGCTCAGCTCAACTGTTTGTGTAGTTATCCCTATCACAGTCTTGATCCCTTTGTTCATAGTTATTACTCCTCCCTCTCTTCGACTGGACTCTGGGAGTTCAGTCCAGTGTTCCACTGTGGATCTCTGCATCTGTTTCCATCAGTTGCTGGATGAAGTTTCTATGATGACAATTAAGGTAGTCATCAATCTGATTATGGGGAAGGCCAGTTCAGGTACCCTCTCCACTATTGCTTAGCGTCTTAGCTGGGGTCATCCTTGTGGATTCCTGGGAATTTCCCTAGTGTCAGGTTTCTTGCTAGCCCCATAACGGTTCTGTCAATCAAGATATCTCTTTGCTCTCCCTCTCTGTCCTTGCCCCACCTCATCATCTTCTTCCTTCATGTTCTCCTTCCCCTTCCCTTCTCCCTTCTCTCTTCCCCCTACCAAAGCCATATCACTTGCTATGGCTCAAAGGATAATATATCTAAAACTTCTATCACTTTTTGTAAACTAAATAAATCATGTAAGCTTTAGAGAATCTAGGGAACCATAAGATTTAGACCTACCTTTCAGATGTCCAATAGACTCCAGATAAATTTCCCCACTTGCCTATTCTTGAATGTATGATCGCTGTCTCTCTCTTCCTCCCTTCCCCTAACTACCAGAAATACAGGCCTGAAATTTCCAAATATATTTTTTTCCTTTACGTGTCAGAACTTTAACTTCTGTCCCTAGTCTTTACCTGTCTCACCAAATTTCCATTTGGTGGATAGTATCATCTGGGATCCAGCTGTGAACTACAAACTTCTCCAAATGGCTGAAAACCCTTGATTTGCTGAAACTTGATGTGAACCAGTCCAGTAAAGGTGATTGATCCTCTTCTTTTCAGCTGGATCAGCTAGCCAGATGCTTCTAATGAAAGTCCCATTGCCTAAATCCCCTCTGAGCCTTTGACTAATATTTCAGCCTTTGTGGGCCCTGAAAATAATGTTCTAATTTCAGTATGAAGTAGGTACAGAAGATCATATGTCAGCTTTTCTTCTCAACAGGCTTAACTATGAGGTACGAAGGAAACTTTCTAGCACAGGGGACAAAATGGCTACTTATAGTGCCCATTGACATATCAGGAAAGGAACATATTAAAATCAAATAGACCCAAATCTATCAATGGGTAGATTCATCAAAAGGTAGTTCTACAATATGATAGAACACTTGACCTGCTTTATGTAGAGCAAGGAGGATATTATGGGACTAGTAAAGAAAATTGGTGTTTCTATACAAAATCACGCGTTAATCTTTAGAGATAATTTGGCTATACTCAAAAAATATTGCAGGAAAAAGAGTACCTTGATGAAATAAGTGACTAGTACGCATTCTCATAGTATTTCTGAAGTCAGCCTCATACAATCTTTGGTTTTTCTGCCTCTATTAATTACTATTGGCCCTTGCATCATTAATGCCTTAAGTAGATACATAAATTCCCATCTGGATACCATTAAACTGATGTTATTAGATCTCAATATAAACTGGTATTCACCACAGAGTCAAGGATTTGACTCAAGATGCACATCAAGGAGGAACTAAGGACTAAATTTATGCTTTAAGTTTAAATTACTGTGCTTAAGAGATCTATAAATCAAAAATGCCTCTAACCTTTAAGCCTCACTTGCCCAAGGACAGATAACTTCCTAGGATGCTTGGGGCTATTGTTCATGTAAAATAACAAGTCATGTATTTTTTATTTTTATTCGCAATCTTGGTTGCCTCAATTGTTTAGAATATACTTGATCATGAGAAGGTGGGAGATACATAGGCAGAAAATCTGTCAGAATGTATTCTTGCCCCCAGTTGGAAGAAGGTGGGAAGTACATAACCTTGTGGATTTTGTCTCATAAGCACCAGACTAATATACTTTGCAACCAGTCTCTAGGAATCCAGGGTTGGACCTGGCTAGTTTCCATCATCCTAATTAGTATTTAATAAAGCTTGCTTCGACGTTGACTTGTATATCGTGGTACTGGTCTTAGTCTCACACGGCAGAATCAAGAATTTCTCTTTTTTCAAGGGTTTCTAGTCTTATTGTAGAAGTCCTTCACTTCCTAGGTTAGGTTTATTTCTAGATGTTTTATTTTCTTTAAGGATATTTGTGATTGTGAATGTGTCCATGAGTCCCTCCTTTGTTCGTTTGTTATTGATATACAGAAGTTATTGATTTTTGCTTGTTGATTCTGTATCCTGCCTTATTTCTGAATTTGTTTATTATTTATAGACATTTTCTCATAGAATTTTTGGGATCTCTAATGTACGTATCATACCATCTGCAAATTGAGATTCCTATAAAAATGTCTCCTTTCCCTATTTGTATCCACTTAATTTCCTTCTCTTGCCTTATTTTTCCAGCTGGTACTTCTAGCATGATATTGAAAAAGAGTGGGAATAGTATAATCCTGGTCTCATTCCTGACTTAAGGGGGATTGCTTCAAGGGTTTCTCCATTTTGGATGATGTCGGATGTGAATTTTTATTATGTTGAGGTATATTCCCTCTAGCACTAGGATGTATCATAAATAAATGAGAGAATTTTTTTGACAAAGGCTTTTCCTGTAGTTCTTGAGGTGATCATGTAATTTTTGTCTTTAAGTCTATGTAGCACAAACAATAAAAACCGAGACACAGATACTGGGTTCAAGCCGAAAATCAGAAAATCAAAGCAGTCAGTCATTGGCTCTAAGTTCTACCTCAGAGTGAAAATGGGCAAGATCCCGTCTCCACAAATCCTGAAAACTCCACACCCCACACTCCACACTCCACTGAGTTCCTATCTCTTTTCCCTTATATTCCTCTCTCTGTAGAGTCATATCACTCCCATTTCCACCTCCCTAGTGCTGGAATTAAAGGCTTGTGATTGCAAGTGCTGGGATTACCTCCGTGTGAGCTCTGTTTATGTTTTAGACAGATTCAATCTGTGTAGCCCAGAATGGCCTTGAACTAACAGAGATCCATCTGCCTCTGCCTCCCTGTCTCCCTGGGAATAAAGGCGTGTGCCACTACTCCCTGGCTTGTATGACTGACTTGTATGGCTGCTTTGTCCTCTGATCTTCAGGCATGCTTTATTAAAACACAAATAATAAACGGCTATAAGCCTATTTATGTGGTCAATTACACTTATTGACTTGCAAATATTCAGCTATTTCTGTTGGAGGCTGACACCTCAATTTCTGCTTTCACTATTGATTTTAATATGCCATTGTGCCTTTTTCTTGTTTCCATGATGTTGATATTTTGTATTTCTTAGGTAAAGTGAGATTTATGTTCTTATTTCTCACACTGTTTTTCAAATCAACAGACCACAAAGACCTTCTAAGCTCTAGGTCAACATGACTTGAGAAATGGGACTTTTTGAAACTGGTCAACCACAATGACATCAAGAACATTTGACAGTGTATTTGTGCTGAATGCTAACCACCAAACGTTTGCTTTTGTATTAGACTTTCCATGCTTGCAAAGGTCATGAAGGACCCATATAAAATCTCCCCCCCCCCCGTTGCTGCTGAGGGCTGTTTTCTTCTACTCTCAAGGAAAGAAAATTGGCCTGGTTTTAATAGACTTTGCCTTGTTACACTGCTGTCTCTGAGAGTGTTTGGGTCTTGACCCCCAACACTACAACGAACTCTGCATTTCAGAGATAAAACCAACTTGATCATAATTGATAAACTTTTTGATGTATGTTTATATTTTATTTTTAAATATTTTACTGAGAACATGTTTACCTGGAATATCGGCTTGTAGGCGTTTTTGTTTTCCTGTGTGTAGGCACAGTAAAGAAACCAAAATAGCCTCACCATGGGGGAATAAGGTAAATTTTTTTCCAAACTGCCAAGGCTGTCCCTGAGAAAGCAGAGAGAAGTGAGGAGGCAGAATTGAGGCAAGGCTTCTCCTAGGTTAGAGTGGAAAGGCTGCTTGCAAGGAAGGTAGCCTGTGAGCTAGAGTGGGGTCTGAGGGAGCCTAAATACTAGCAAAACCCTTGCCATGCTAATTGGCGCCACAGTCATATGCTAACTGAAGAGTGTAGCTTTTGCCAGAGGTAAGGAGAAAGGCACCTTTTACCATTGAAGAAAGTAGGAACTTTCTTCAAGCCCTGAAGGGAATGCTGGCTTTTGTCTAAATTCCTGACCTTATGTAGGAAAAGGAATTTCTTGGGGGATCTGACAGAGTTTCTATTTCACCAATTTCTGCTCTGTTTATTACTATTTTTCCTTTACATTAACTGGGTTTGGATTTGGTTTATCCTTGTTTTGCCAAATTTTTGAGTTGCATTATTAAGTCATTTAAATGTGTCTTTTCTTATTTTTAATGTAGGTAATTAGAGTTACAAATTTCCCTTAGAGTATTGCTTTCAGTACATCTCAGAGGTTTTGTTGTGTTGCATTTTCAATTTCAGGAAATTTTAGTTTCTTTTTCAATTTCTTTTTGGATCCATTCAACAATAAGTAATGAATTGTTTAATCTCTATGAGTTTGTATATTTACCAGAAATTTGCTTGCTGTCAGTTTTAAGTTGTACCACATTGTGGGCATATAAATACAAGAAGTATGATGGTTTGAATGAGACTAGCCAACATAATCTCATATGTTTGCATGCTTGGTCCCCAGTTAATGAACTGTTTGCAGAGGATTAGGAAATAATGCTCTTGTTGGAGTAGATGTTTCGCGGGGGGTAATATTTGAAGTTTTAAAAACCCATAGGCTCAGTCTATCTCTCAGCCTATAATTTAGCTTCAGTTAAATACTTTGTTTATAAACTACCTTGGTCATGGTGTCTCTTCACAGCACTAGAACTGTAATTTAGGGAATACCCCAACCTTTTTAAATTTTTAAAGATTTGTTTTGTGTCCTAGGATGTTGTCTGTTGTAAAATTATTTCCATGTTTTGCTGTGCAGAATATATATTCTTTGGTGTTTGGGTGGATTATTCTGTGAAAAAATACTAAGCCCACAAGATGTGCAATGTCCATTATTTCTGATGTTTGTTTGTTTATTTTTTGTTCAGGTGACCTGTGTTATATTTATAATTTTATTGGCCTGCCTTATCACCTGGGTACCCTGTCCCTTTAAGAGACAAACTCCTCCCACTCCCAATCTCCTCATTCCAGCCAAGGCAGGCTGGTTTCCATTCTCTTTGTCTGTCTGTCTGTCTGTCTGTCTGTCTGTTTCTCTCTCTTTCTCTTCTTCTTCTTCTTCTTCTTCTTCTTCTTCTTCTTCTTCTTCTTCTGAAGAGGCAGCTCCCTACCTCCTTCCTTCCCCCTTCTTTTTCTTCCCTTTCTCTCTGTTCCCATCTCTCTCTTTCTCTCTGCCCCCATACCCCTACCTTCTCAGACTCTCCCAGTAACCACTAAATAAACTCCATACCCAAGTTCTCTCCACGTGGCATATCTGTTTATCTCCCACCCACCACGGCTTCTCTCACCCACAATGGGACCAGCCAGGGTCACCTGTGCCATAAATCATAATAACCTTTCTATTGGAGAAAGTAGGGTATTGAAACTGCCCAATATTAGTGGACTATTGTTAATTGATGTCTTTAAATCCTGTAGCATAATTTTTATGATTTTTAGCACCACAGAGTTTGGTATATTATGTTTTGGATAGTAATATCTTCTTTGCTAACTGCTCCCTTGATTAGAATAAATGTTTTTTCTCTCTCTTTGGGTTAGTTTTAGTTTGATGTCTTTTTTTTTGTCAAATACAAGGATAGTGACATCTGCTTGCTTTCCCATTCCATTTGTTTGAAATATTTTGTCTATCTTTTTACTCTATGTTATAAGCTATCTTTGAAGTTAAGATATGTTTCTCGTAGCCAACAGATATATGGATTTTATTCTTGATCCATTCAGTCACTCTCTGTCTTTTGATCAGAGAATTTCAAGTTATTATTGAGATATATGTGCTAGTTACATTCATTGTATTCTTAATTTTCATTGTTATTTGTGCTTTCTTAGTGTTACTTTGTGTTTTAATCACGATGGCTTCATATTTGTTTCCAGAACCTCTCTGCCATCCATGCTCATTCCTCTCTGCAGTCAGAAACAATAAAAAAAATTTTGGCTATAGTTTATGTCATAGAAAATTTTTCTTTTCCTTCAATCACTGGAAGATAATTTTGCTGTGCATATTAGTCTATTCTGGTTTAATGAGAGCCTTTGAGTACCAGCCTCAATGCTCCCTCGGGGTTCAGAGAGAATGCTATGGCAAGTGGGAAATATTAGAAAAATCTGAGGGCAAATGAATAAATTCTTTCACATGTGCATTTACAAGCAAGTCTCTTTATTCTTTTGCTTCTATTCTAATTTTCCTGTTTTATGTCTAATTTCTCTTAGCCTTTTCCTATAGCTTCTTCTTCTTTTATTCTTAAAAACTCTTCTGTTTTAGGAGCCATGAAGTGATAAAGAAATTACAAGAATTACCTTTTCAGTGGCCAAAAGCACATTCCTAGGGTAAGCAATTAGGGAGCTAAGCCATTGCCATGGCATCATAATGTCCCAAGGTCATAGAAACAAGACAGTGACCAAAAGGTGCGGGGGGGGAGGGTACAGTGCCCAAATGACAACTTTGAGACACAGATTCATTATTTACAGACTGGCAAGTAAAGAAACGGCATGCTCTTCCAAGGTATCTATGATTCTGACCTTGTTGGGTGAAGTAATTTTTGGTGGTGATTACGGTGACCTTTTTGGGTGGTCTTGGTCCATCAAACCACATTAGTCTGGAAGGATTCCACAGATTCTCATCCTCTGTGGAAACAAAAAAAAAGAAGAATCTCTTTTTCAAAGCAGCATATCCTTAGACTCAAATTCTGAGGTCACTATACCTTTAAAGTATATATGTTGGTTACTTAGCTCCTGCATAGTCAAAAAATTCAAAGAAAACATAATAATATACACAATCCAGACTCTCTATGTATATGTGGCTTATTATTTTTTACTCTATTACTTTTTAATATTTATCTTATTATCTTTACTCCTTTAAACTATGACTGTACTTTGCATATAAAATTTTGAATTATTTTAATAAACCATTTAATCCCTTTTATAACTCTCTATACTCTTTTTCTTCTCTGTCCCAAGCCTACATACATTTATCCAACACTGTGACCCATTTAGAGGTCTTTTATGTGTGAATCTGTCCTATTGCGTATCTGTAATTCTTTATTGTTCAGGAGTGCTTCTTAAAAAGCTAACTGCTTCTTAAAAATTTAAATTACAGCATTGCTAGGACAAATATGGCCTTGCCTCCTTGCTCTGCCCAGTTCAAAATGGTGGAAGTCCATTCACTATCTCTGCAAGCTGTGCATATTGTCCCAGTTCCAGGTATACAGTAGGTCTATATCAAGCCATTAAGCAGTTTGTAGCATGCTGCTTACAAACCCCATTTAAATGCTCAGTCTACTGAAAGAGCCAGAGGTTGTGCTGGCAGCACAGCCCAGAAAGCTGGTATTTCAGAGACATGTTTTTTTTCTGCTACCAATGAGTCAGGGAAATGTCTCTTAAAGGAGCTGCAGCATTCTCCCAGCAAACAAAGCCTATTTGGGAAAATAAATGCCCTATACTTTGTTTTTTAGTGTCTAGAATTCCTTTCCAAGCCCTCTAAGGTTTTATACGAATTTAGTCAACCACCTTGGCATGCAAATTTGTTATAAGAAGGCTGCTTGTTGTTTCCTGGCTGCTCAGCCCTGAAATAATCACACAGAAACTGTATTAATTAAATCACTGCTTGTCCCATTAGGTCTAGCTTCTTATTGTCTAAAACTTATATCTTAATTTAACCCATTTCTAGTAATCTGTCTATCACCATGTGGCTGTGGCTTACCAGGTAAAGTTTCAGTATCTGTATCTGGTGGGGCTACATGGCTTCTCCCTGACTCTGCCTCCTTTCTCCCAGTATTCAGTTTAGTTTTCCCCACCTAGCTAAGTTATGCCCTGCTATAGGTCCAAAGCAGTCCTTTATTAAGAAATGATATTCACAGCATACAGAAGGGAATCCCACATTAGCTGGGAACAGTTGTGAGGATTGAACAGTCTGTGGGGTCACTGACAGTGGTACCAGGATTTATCTCTAGTACTTGAACTGGTATCTTGGAGCATATTCTCTTTGGAGGGATACCTTGTTCAGCCTAGATATTGAAGGGAGGGCCTTGGTCTTGCCTCAAAGTGAAATGTCAGACTTTGTTGACTCCCCATGAGAAGCCTTACCCCTTATGAGGAATGGATGGGAGGTGGGGGAGAAGTATGGGACAGGAGGAAGGGATAGAGTAAGAACAAGGATAGCTATGTAAAATTAGAGACGATAGTATCAGAAAATCTTAATAAAAGAAGCAAAAAAAAACTCAACTTGAAGCTATTAGAAAGTTAGTTATCCCTAATCCCCCATTCTAAATTTGTGATCTATATATTCAGTTGTACTTTCTTGGTGCAGAGAGTTAAATGGAAAGTGAGTGAGATATGGAGCCAGACCTCAAGAAGAGCTTCAAGTATATCAACCAAAGTACCTTCATATAGTGAAATACAAGGAATGTAAAAAAAGAGTACCAGGTTTGTCCTGAGGTAGGAATGTAAGAAGAAGTTGGGAGATCACTGAGCTCACACAAATGCTGTAGACCATTTCCTAAAGTTCAGGTGACTCAGAAATATGAACAGCCTATGAAATGACTATGTCTAGTTTTTACATGGGGCATGTTTGATGGTGTATATCTTTAACTGGTAAGCACAGCAAATCCCATTCCTTTAGTAGACAGAGGCAGGGATTTTGAGAAAAGGGTGGAGTTTCCTTTTAAAGTACAGTGGCAATGTTTTCTAGCAGATAAACAGAGTTCTGGTAGAAAGCATCAGGTAGAGAGCAGGACAGTAAGTAACCTGGGGAATGTGGACATTGTTTGCCAGGAGTTTCTTACTTGAGAAAAAGAAGTCTATCTATGAGGTCTCCAAAATGCATTGCAAATTTTCAGATTGTGGAAGAACAGGCCAGTGGCAATGCTTCCTGTTTCATCAGATTGGAGTTTTGTGGTTTCATAATAATCTTCATCCAATTCAACCACTTTTATGAAGTAGGATGTAGTCTTAAACCAATGGTTCCTTAGTGACCTTATAGAAGGTATCCCTCTCAGTTCCATTGACTCTCTCATTTGTTCATTGAAATGAGTCACTCTCTACCACAGAGAAGAGCAGGTCATATGTTTCCTTTGTGAATTTGGCTGCAGTTGTTTGGAGCTTTATCTCAGTTCAAAACTTTAAACCAAATTCCTCCCACAAATTTTCTTTCTTGCGGAAGCAGGCTTTTTGATCACAAGCCTGATAACTGGAGCAGCCTAATCAGCTTGTCATCACTTAGTGCCACCTATTCTTGTCTTTGGCAAGCATTCATTCTGAAGGGCATCATGCAAAGCTCATGATGCCATCTTCATTGAACTCATGCTTATAAGAAGAAAATAAGGGGCTATAGAAAACTTATTTTTAAATTGAATTTAAGTAGTTTTGCCACATTTTAAATGTCAGACGGAACTGTTCCACAGTACAAATCTGCCAAGTCTACGCAGGCGGCTGTTTTCAATAGGACTGTTCGTGCCCTATTGTACTAATCTTTTTTTAAATGTACACCTTGCTGGAAAAGGCCAAAAACACCCACACAGACAGTGGGCACTGTTACTTTTTTCTTGCTCCAAGTGGATGAATAGATTCTTATTCCATTTGGTATGTTGCTCTGTTAAGTGTTTCCCAATCACTTTCCTCCCTTGATGGACACTGAGTCTTTTTGGGACACAGCAGGCAACAGTCCCTGTACTCTCCCACATGGCCGTGTACTCCTCCAGCCATCTGCCCATCTATCTGCCTCCCCTTGATCATCCGCCCCTTTTTTTCCTCACAGATATTGGATTTCCAGTTAAAGATGATTAAGAATTAAAATGCAGTGAATGAGGGTTGGAATGCTCTGGTGAACCACAGCTACCTTGCTTTTTCAACCACGAATACTGAAATACTGGACACAGTATATATACTTTTTCACTTTAGTAAGGTTATCTTTGAAAATCTATTGATTTCTTGAGGTAGTAGCTTTCCCTTAGTAAAGTAGACTTATTGTGTTATAAATCAAAGTAATCTAGGCCTGAATTTTGGCTTCTTGGTCAGTTATGTAACTGTGGAAAATTTACATAATCTCTCTGAGACTCAACTTTCTCATCTGCAAAATGAAGCTCACAACACCAGTGGCACAATGTTGGACAAGATGTTAACATATATGTCATGTACCTGGAAGACTGCTATGTAGATACTCATTGTCTGTCGTTTTTAGTAATAGTAACTACAATAAAATAATAGTTCTAAGACATATTACTTAATTGTATTATTCTTAATTCCCATGTTACCACCTTATCAATTACTAATTACTGATTCTTTACTTAATAATGTTATATACGCAAGAGATATTTTTGAAGTTTCCCCTTGTACATACGCAATTATCATAGAGAAAAAGAGAGACATATCTCGATTTTAGCTTTCAGTATAGCTAGGTAGTTAAAATACTTGAGTAGGTAGGAAGGTAGGGAGGATCTGGGAAGAACTGGGGAAAAAGAAAGAATGTGGTCAAAATATACTCTATAAAATATTTAAAATAAACAAGAATTTAAAAAATTGGACCTACAAATAAAACTAACAATATTAGTACTCGACACATAATATAGAAGTTATAAGATATCATATTATAGACAAAGTAAAAATATGTCTGTGGATATGACTAAAGGTTTTACTGAAATGTGATCTGAAGAGATGACTCAATTAGCATAGCCATGTAACCAGGAGGACCTGAATTTGGTCCCTAGTATCCACATACAAGTCTGGTATAGCAACCTTTATTTGTAACCACAGTACTAGGATAACCACTACAAGTGGATCCTGAGAGCTAACTAGCCAGCCAGTCTAATCAAAAGTGTTAGGTCCTGGATTAGTAATAGACCCTGTTTCAAAACATAAGGTGGAGAGGACTAGAGGAAGACATTTGACAGACCTCTGGCCTTCACACATGTGTACACAGACATACACATGTATGCATGTGCATATACCACATTTATTCATGTACACACATGCACATATATACATGGAAAAGACAACAACAACAATAATAATGATGATGATAATGATAAATCATAGTTGTTAGGAACCTGATGTGGAGGTTATACCTCATCTTTATAATGTCATTTTATATTCCTGCAAAGTAGGTGACATAAATAGTCTGACATTTCTTATATGGGAAGAAAGAGAAGAGTCTTGGAATCTAAACTGGGGCTGAATATAAACCATGCTAGAGATAATTGGCCACTGCCATACAGATGCCAAAGACAGAAGATAGGGATCACTTTTTGTGTTCACAACTTCTATGAGTCAAATATGAAGTAGGATGTCCATTTTTCCCCTTGGTAACATTTATATTGCCATTCGTTTGAACATTTGAAGAGTCCATGTATATATTATGTATTACTTGGAAGATCCCTTTGGAAGGTGTGTATATGTGGAAGACCACTGAGACTTTGGCAATTCAAAATACCTTGGCTTACCAAAGACAGATTTGTTGTATATCAAAATTTTCTTCTACCCAGAAACAGATGATGGTGCATACCTCTCATTGTATGGTGGCAAAAATGGGAAAAATGGATTATTTTCTGATTTAAAATTATCTAAATTTTCTCTAGGATAATGTTTCAAAAACTGCGAATCCACCACTTGCGTAACATAGGCACATGGGTTAACATGCAAAATGGGTTAACTTCCAAAAGTTCATTTACCAAGCAATTGTTCTAAGACTTAACTACCTGATGGCTTGGAAGCAATGCTGTATAAAATATACATACTGGATTTTTTTTGTTTTTCATAAAGATGACAGTATTTAAGATTAGTTTTGGGTAATTCAAAATTACATAGGGACTTGATATTTGACCATTATTGTTCTTTCAAAAGAGAAAAGAATGAGCTGGAGGATCCTGGTACTTGAAATAGGAAGAGTCATAGACCTTTCTCTGTATTTTGCTATTGTCCACTTATTTAAAAGACAAAATGAGAAGCCTGTTAAATAAACCTCAAATTTTCTGTGGATTTGTCCCTGTATTTAAAGTGTGTCTGCAAAGTCAGCCTTAGTGGGTCAATGTTAGTTGGTTCATTTTTAGAGCAAAGTCTTTCCTGAACTAAAAGTACTGGTACTTTGTGTAAGTAGAGCAGGAGGCCACCTATAGTGTAGACTAGAGGACACTACTATTATATCCTTATATCCCAAGTAAAATTTCCACTATTCTGCTAGATTGCCAGAACATTTTACCATTGCTCTGCACTTTGTAGAGTGGCATTTTTATCTTTGGTAACTAAAGTGAGGGTAATTTTGTACAGAATGAATCATCAGAATATTTCAATCAAGCAACAACTCAGCATGAGTTAATTTATCAAGTAGAAAATATTGATGGTACTGGACAGGAGAAAAAGGTAAATTTGATGGTAGATGTAGGGAACTGGAAATAACGTGTTCAAGTTCATACAAAGTCTAGGCAGAATAGGCTTAGGTAAGGTCACAAAAAGGAGTCTGTGTCCCCCAACACTGGCTTCTTGATAGAAGCAGAGAATTTGCTCAGAATTCAAGAGGATCTTCACTATAAGGAATATATACCACCAGACCAGAACATGGACAGGAGGAATTGAAGCTTGTGATTTGCTCATAAATGGTGAACTCATGCTAGGTTTGGTGAAAACTGTCTATAATGCCAATAATTGGGAAGTAAAGGCAAAGGAGTCTGAGGTTCAAGGTTATCCTCAGCTACTTAGTGAGTTCAAGACCAGTCAGACCTATGAGACTTAAATTAAAAAAAAAAAACAAAAAATAAAACAAAAAGGGAAAAAGAGGAATCAGCAAAACATTTCAGCTTGGATGGGCAAATGAGTTAAGAAAGATCAAGTTGACCTTGCTAATAACTTAGCCAACAGTATCTAAAAGTGTTAGGTGTTAGCCCAAGCAGAGCAGAGATCAGTAATTGTTATCTCAGTAGACACAAAATGAAGAGACACAAAATACAGATCCAGGGTCTAAAAAACTGGTCATCTTCACAGCAGAAAACAGTAGATACTTACTAAAATGAGCTATGATCTTGAGTGATAAGTACTCATTTTATTCCTTTCCCTAGTGAGCAAAACTTTTTTTTATTGGTGTTAATTTTGCATGGTGCGTACTTGGAGGCCTGTGGTTCTGTCTGAGTTTATGCCACAGAGAAAATGCATTAAACTTAACCATTCCAACTTCCCAGCATAACCCATTCTTTACCTGTAAAGATATCTTAAAGAAAAAGACTTTGGTCTCAGAATAGAGGACATTTTGTACCAGGTGAGACTAATTAGAGGAGTCTGCTTAGGCCAGAAATGGAGTCAGAGAAAAGAAGACACGGTATAGTTTTTGTTTGTTTGAAAAGCATGCCTGGAAAAGAGTAGTACAAAGAGTAGAAATTAAATTAATGAAACTCACAGAAGTCTAAGTAAAATTGATACAGGGCTTCATAAGTAGACTTAGTGTCTACTCTTTATCAAAGATGTATCAGTTAGTGTTATTCAAAGAAAAGGAGAACACATGACATACAATTTTTAAGGAATTGGTTTACGTGATTGTAGGTGGTAACACATTTGAAATCTGCATGGCTGCCTGGCAGACAGGAAACTCAAGCAGGATTTGAGGCTCCAGTATTGAGGCACTTTTTTTCTTCTCTAGGAAAATCTCATCTTTATTTTTACTATTCCTGAACTGATTGTGTAAGGGTCACCTATTATTAAGGATAATCTTCGTAAAACCTTCCTAGGCATAACCAACCTGTAGGTCACATGTGGTTGCATGTTAATTAGGATATCCATGAATATAAATCAACATTTTTTTAACTTATTTAAAGCATGAGATTTTTAAAAAAAAACATAATTGTACAGTTTCTGAGCATGAATGCTTTAGATGCTCTCATCTTGTTACAGTGCCAAAAATTATGTACCTAAATGCTGATGGCCTGGACAAAATATTTCCACAAGTAAAAATAAAAATGTAAAGATTAATACCGTTGGTTCAAAAAATAAGTACTATGGTCTAATTATATCAAAACATAAAAAAGCTCTCACAAATAAGTAATGGTAGACTTTCTCTAGTTTCGTTTATCAGTTTGCATTAAATAATCTATGTAGAAAATTGTGCACAATGTTTGCAATATAGCAAGCCATCAAAACAACAGTGTTACAAAATAACTTCTTTAGTTAGGACTATAGAAGGCAATGGAACTCAGGTTTGCTGATACGGGCCTTGCATCCCGAGTTTCTGTGACTAGTGTCTATCTCATGGGTTAGTCTCTGGTTTATTAGGAAAAAAGTGTTTGTAGTGATATTTCATTTGTATTTTAATAAAATAAATCTTTTTTTTGAAGATCAGAGAGCACAGACCCACTGGTCAGCCTTACAGACCAAGCAGTGGTAACGCACACCTTTAATCCCAGTAGCCACACTAGTTGGCATAGAAACTGGGCAGTGCATGTCTTTAATCCCAGTGGTGCACATCTTTAATCTCAGCCCTAGAGAGAAATATAACATAGGAAGATACAGCTCTCAGACATAGTTTCATTATGAGATTCCTGGAGGCAGGATCACCATTTTGGAATGAGGTAGAAATAAGAGCCAGTGGCTGACTGCTTTGCTTTTCTGGTTTTCAGGTTGAACCCCAATATCTGTCTCTGGGTTTTTATTAATCATGCTACAATTGTTGTTCCTGATTACTAGCTAAAAGACTTCCACTGAAGCATTTCTCTCTGTCTCAAAACACTCAATAATATCCAAACCTTGTGTCTAGAACAGGACTCCAGATGCTTTGGCAAGAGCAAGCAACTGATAATAAAAATGAGCTAGAGACAGTAGCAATAGTATGAAATAAGATCAGCCAAAGAAGACGCAAGGTCTGTCTGTTAAAAGGATAACCTTTGACAACTAACTTCTTGAAGCTCTCTCCCTGGTCTGGGCAGTTATGATCTTTCACCTTGGTCTCCTTGATTTTTTTCTTTGTTACTTTTATCCAATTATCTGTAAAGCAGCCAGAGTGGTCTTATTAAAATATAAATCTTATAACACTTTTTGGCTCAAAATCTTCTACTTGTTGTCCTGTATTACTCATAGAAAAGTCCAATGCTCCCACAATAATTGATACACTTGCTTTGTTACTTCTCTCTCATTCACACTACTTCAAACACACCAGCCCCCTTGTTGGGCTTTGAAGACATCAAGCACAATTTTGCACTGATTAAATATACTGATTCTTAAGCCCTAACTCAGCAAACTCAAGGTCAGGAGGTGTAAAGTATAACTTGAAGATATATTTTTAAAATTGCTATTTTTGTGGGTGCTTATGACATGTGTATGCAAAGGCCAGAGAGGAACCTAAAGTTAGTTGTCTTCTTCAACCTCTATATAGGTTCTAGGATTCTGGGGTTCAGTTCATCATATTTGCAAGGTAAATACCCTTACTCACTGAGCCATCTTCCTAGCCTGAACATTACATTTTAAATTAGTTATTCAGAAAATTATGATGATTTAGATGCAATAAGTCTTTGGTTTGGGTAGCTTTTTTATGTGTGTTTGTGTTGGGGAGCAGTGTCTGTCTCTGTCTCTAAAATGTTTATCTGTGGAAAACCCATAGGATATCATACATGTTTTGCTTGCAAAACAAGGGTATAATGGTATAACCAGAAAAAAAATATTTATTTAAAGAAAACATTTAACAGTGGAAAGCAAGCCTTTTCTACTTTTAAATTGCTTATATATTTGTATTTATCTCCTTAATAGAGAAAGCAGAGAAGCAAATAGAAAATTGTGATTCATGCTGAGGTATCATTGCATATTGAGGATATAGGAGATAAGGATATACAACAATTTCAAAATGATAGGAAACCAAAGGAGAAAACGCTTTCTGATAAAAATTGATTATCTCACTCTTGCCCCTGGAGGTTTTCACAAGCCTGTGGATTTGGCTAAGTGAGAATTCACCCATACCAAGCTGAGCCCTGATGTGTGCTGCAACATGTCTGCAAGGCAGAACATGTGAGCTTGTCTTCCTATTTTATAATTACTCACTCCCTAAACACCTTTTTACCAGCTTTCTTTTAACTTGTGACAAAATAAATTGAAGCGCTATGAGATTCCACCAGTACTTGTGGAGGGTCTAAATAATACATCACAAGGGAAAGACAGCTTTTAATTTGAGATGTTGTCAACTCTTTTGAGAGAATGCTTCTAGAAGTCCTATGACTCCATGCTGAGGCCCTTGAGGTAAGAACTAGCAAAGGCCAGCAGACCCTTCTCTCCACACTTAAGTTGGACTTGCTCCAATTTGTCTCCTTGTGCTATTTATTCTTTAGGTTTTCACAAACACAGGGCCTGAGTCTTAAGAATTGGTAACCTTTGGTAATGTAACCTACTTATCTCTACCCTGACTGTATCTGCCCCCATAATATTTGCCTTTCTTGTTAGTGTCAAGACACCCTCCTGATGTGTTAAACAAGAAAGCAGCAATCTTTAATAGGATTCACAGGAGGACTCTCTTCACAAAATACGACCTAAGTTTTTTTTTTTTTGAAAAAATTTTTGCCTCCTCCCTGCCTTTCATTTCCCTCTCTCTCCCCCCACTCCTCTCCCCCTCACCTACTCCTTTCCCTCTTCCCTCTCCAGTCCAAAGAGCAGTCAGGGTTCCCTGCCCTGTGGGAAGTCCAAGGTCCTCCCCCCTTTATCCAGGTCTAGGAAGGTGAGCATCCAAACAGGCTAGGCTCCCACAAAGCCAGTTCATGCAGTAGGATCAAAACCCAGTGCCATTGTCCTTGGCTTCTTATCAGCCCCCATTGTCCGCCATGTTCAAGAGAGTCCGGTTTTATCCCATGCTTTTTCAGTCCCAGTCCAGCTGGCCTTGGTGAGCTCCCAATAGATCAGCCCCACTGTCTCAGTGGGTGGGTGCACCCTTGGTGGTCCTGACTTCCTTGCTCATGTTCTCTCTCCTTCTGCTCCTCATTTGGACCTTGGGAGCTCAGTCCGGTGCTCCTATGTGGGTCTCTGTCTCTATCTCCATCCATTGCCAGATGAAGGTTCTATGGTGATATGCAAGATATTCATCAGTATGGCTATAGGATAGGGCCATTTCTGGTTCCCTCTCCTCAGCTGCCCAAGGAACTAACTGGGGACATCTCCCTGGGCACCTGGGAGCCCCTCTAGAGTCAAGTCTCTTGCCAACCCTAAGATGGCTCTTTTAATTAGGATATATACTTCCCTGCTCCCATATCCACCCTTCCTTTATCCCAACCATCCCATTCCCCTAAGCTCCCCCCATCCTCCCCTTCTCACTTTTCTCTCCCCATTTCCCTTACCCCCATCCCACCCCACTCTCTGTGTTATAATGGTGGCACTTGAGACCAGGGATACACATTTTGGGATAAAGTTTGCATTTTAAAAATATTTAGCAAACATTTAATTTCAGAGTAGTTTTAGACAAACAAAAAGTTGTAAAACTATTAGTTACTCTATATCCTATTTTATTGTTAATTTTATTATGGTACATTTGTCAAGGGGTAGGAATTAACTTTAGTTACATAGCACTTCCTTGTTAAGTATGAGATACTGGGTTCAATACCCAGAAACTAAGAATAAGTTATAGCTATTTAAATAAAGGAATAAAGGTTATGACATATTACTCATTACCACTGAACTGATATTGGCATATCACTATTAACTAAAGTCCATATATGATGTGGATTTTTTAAGCTTTTGTGTAATTTCTTTTTCATTCTGTTCTTAGAGTCTGCCAAAGATATAATATTTGTTTCCTGGTTTCCTTAAGGAGCTCTCTCTCTCTCTCTCTCTCTCTCTCTCTCTCTCTCTCTCTCTCTGACAAGGTCTCGACATGTAGAACAGGCTAGCCTTCTTCTCACGATCCTTTGCCTCAGCCTCCTCCTGCATGTTAAGATTACAATAAGCTTTACAATGTTGGCTCAAACTTTTTTTGACTATGAGGAAGACTTTATCTGAAAAGAAACTAACATATATAATAGCTGTCTGTCTTTATGAAGTATAAGGTGATACTTTAGTATTTGTATCTTTTGTACAATGATTTAATTTTGCTACTTAGCATATCTACTAATGGACACACTTGCGATGGGAACATTTAAAATGTATTATACTTAAAATCTACTTTTAGCAATAATGAATAGCACAGCACTGTGCACCAGCGATTTGAGCTTATTCCTGCTCTTTAGGAACTTTGTACCTTTCATTCATAATCCTTTCAAACTGGTATTTGTAGCCGCAGGTTCTGCTACCAACATGCAGCTACCATCAGTTAGAATTTACTCCTCAGACAGTGTGGGTATGGGTTTATGGGAGAAAGATCATGCCATGTAAAGGTGCATACTATTATAGAACTTAATATTGCTCATGTTAATCTGACTGTAGAAGGATTTGTCAGGAAGCCACATGCTAAATTCTCCTTTTCAAGTTTCCTTGTGTTGCAGATAGGAACAAATACAGAGAGCCACAGTCAGACATTATTCAGAGGGTTAGAGAACTTAGAGCACTCAGACCCCAAATGGGATGTCTCCATCATCAATTTTTCCCCTCAGAGATCAAGAAACCCGGTGGAAGAAGAGGCAGAACCACTGTAAGAGCCAAAGGTAATGGAAGACACCAAGAAAACAAGACCCTCTAAATCAAGACAAGCAAAGCTCATATGAACTCACAGAGACTGAGGCAGCAGGCTCAGGGCCTGCACAGGTCTGCACCAGGTTCTCTGCCCTTTTATTATGGCTTCCATGTTAATATTTTTTAATGGGCTTCCTGAGAGTGTAAATGAGGGAGTGTCTGATTCTTGTGCATTCTCGTGGACTCTTTTCCTTCTCTTGTTTTTTTTTTTTGTCTAACTTTGATGTGATAGATTTTGTTTTATCTTATGTATTTTTTGTTATACCTAGCCACTAGGGAAGTGATTCTCAACGTTCCTAATGCTGTCACCCTTTAATATAATTTCTCAACTTGTAGCAACTCCTAACTGTAAGATTATTTTTGCTGCTACTTCTTAACTGTAATTTTGCAGTTGTTATGAATTGTAAATGTCTTATGTCCAGGATATCTGATGTGCGACCCCTGTGAAAGGGTCATTCGATCCAGAGACTCTCAACCCCACAGGTTCAGAACTGCTATTCCAGGGTAAAAAGTACCAATATAACTATCATTTATATCTGCTTAAAGAGAGAATGTTTTCTCCAATGGAGCAACCATTCTAAGACAAGACTCCTGTTCAGAAGTAGTTGTCTAGTCACAGACTCTACATTTTTTTTGTGTGTGGAATGTATGTATTTGTTTTTATTTGGTTAGTGTTTGGTGTTTTTTCTTTCTTTTTGGGCATTGTTTTACTTTGTTTTCTTGGAGGGAGTTATTGTTGTATTCTTCCGCTTTGAGAAATAGCCTAAAGTTGCATGGGTAGGGAGTAGGAGAAAATCTGGAAGGACCTGGGAGAGGGGAAGAATTTGACCAAAATATATTTAAATTTAAATAATAAAAATAAAATAAAAAGGAAAATATATTCCATTCATCCTTTGCCATGATATTCTGTTTAGAAGGAAGTTATTTTGTACAGCTCTAAAGTGAAGAAGTAGAGTGCTTTATTTTTTGAGAAATGCGAATATATTAGTTAAAAGTTCTGCCTGGAATATTTATCTATTCTCTTCATTTAATAGTTATTCAACCATTTAATTATATTTGTGTGGATTCATTGATATTTATTTGATACTTTGGTTCAAAGTCATTTATAAAGACAATGAGAGCTAAGTATCCTGATTTCAGTCCTTTTAGCAGTGAATGAGTTCTGTAAGAATAGCTGTGAAAATATGTTTCATAAACACTACACTCCCGTTAGTAAGCTGTTTCCTGAGGTGGTGTGGGTCAATAACATAATGTGTCAACGCACTTATTTTGTTGCTGTGTTTGTTCCACGTGCACCTAGTGCAACTCTTTTAGTTGGTTCGTATGCCCTTTAGATACGCTCCTCTTTGTGTATTTGTGTATGTGAGGACTGCCTTAAACTCTGGTGTTGTAAGATGTTTTGCGTTTATTTTGTCTATTTTATTTTTATAATGGGCATGTCATATTTTATTACACAATAATATTTGAAACTAAGACCTAGGTTTTAGGTCTGCTCTCTACTGTATTTAGATATCTTCTAGGTTCATCAAAGTAATAAGAAGAACAAATATATATGCATAACTATGTACCTCTTATGCTACATAATGTGATCTTTAATGTGTTCTTGACATCATTGATTCTAATCTGTTACCTTATAACTCATTTGAGTATCCTCACTCCACTTGTCTTCAGTCTGTTTCTCTAATGCTAAAAGTCTTATGTTACCTCAGTGTGAATATACAGAAATGCTAAAATTAATCCACCCCACCATTAGACACCTTTATAACTAGAGTGCAGTGCTTATGAAAGAAGTTTCCACAGTTAGTTTTCCAGATGCCATTCAGTTCTGAAGGTATTGAGATAAGGGTAATATTTTTGGTTATACATTATTCAAACCAGTTAATAGATACTGAGGAACATCATTTCTACGTTACATATTAAGTGCCATTCTTCTGCTTGCTCGCTTCTGGGAAACAGAACCCACCCAAGAAAATGCAGCTACCAAACCTTCCTTACTCTGTTCTTTTGTGTCTAGGATTGCTTTTTAACCTTTCTCAGGTTTTACATGGATTTAGTTAACCATGTTGGCACACCAATTTGTAGGAAGGAGGTAGCTTTTTTGTGTCCAGCTGTTCAGCCACAAAATAATCACACAGAAACTGTATTAATTAAATCACTGATTGGTCTATTAGCTCTAGCTTCTTATTGGCCAACACTTACATATTAATTTAACACGTTTGTATTAATCTGTGTATCATCACATGGCTGTGGTTTACCAGCTAAAGTTCTAGTGTCTGTCTCTGGTAGGGATACATGGCGTCTCTCTGACTCCTCCTCCCTTCTCCCAGGATTCAGTTTAGCTTGCCCTGTCTAGCTAAATTCTGCCCTGCTATAGGTCCAAACCAGTCCTTTATTAACCAGTGGTATTCACAGCATACAGAGGGGAATCCCACATCATATTACATTTTCTTTTTACATTTTTCTGTTGAGGGACATCTAAGTTGTTTTAATTTTGAAATACTGTGAATATAGCAGCAAAGAATATGGTTGAACAAGTGTCCCTGTTTTAATATGAAGCTTTCTTTGAGTATAAGCCCAAGAATAAAATAAGTAGATCTATGAAGTTGATGGATTCCAGTATTTCTGGGGAACTGCTATACTGATTTCCATATTGGCTGTCCAAGTATTAACATTATACATATTTTAATATATTTCATGCTAGTTGTTTTAATTCAATATTCTATCATCTATATTTCATGCATTTTGATGTCTCTATTTTTATTAAGTGTAAAATATTTTTAAATAATTTAGCATTTTTATTGAGACTTATTCTTTGACTTACAGGCTATTGGGAAATGTGTGATTTAACCACAAAATATTTAGACATTATCAGGTTATATTGCTATTACAGATTTCTATTTTAAATCAGTTTTAGTCTTAGCACACAGCAATGATTTTTATTTTTTCAAATATCTTAAAGCATTACTTTATAGCCCAGACTATGCTCTTTCTTGTTCCATGTAAGCTTAAGCAGAGTATAAAATAATGTGACATCATATATAATATCTTATAAATATAAATTTCATCAAGTTGATTGATAGTGCCATTATGGTCATCTATAAAGTTAGTGATTTTTTTTTGCCTAATTCATGTATCATTTGCTTTCAAAGGGGTATTGAAGTTTCTTAGTATAATAATGGGTTTATATAGCTTTTCAATTCTACCACTTTTTAACTCAAGAATTTGATAAGTTTTCTCTGTCTTCTAGGAAAATCAACCCTTTTATTATTGTATAAAGGCCTTTAAAATTTATTTTTATTACTATGTATTAATTGTATAAAATAATGGATTTAATTGTGCTATGTCTATACCATCTAAGAAATTTCTATGGCTTCTATTCCAGGTATTTTAAGCTTATTTGTCTTTGTATGTGACTGCATCTCCTGATTTGGAGAATGTTGTTTGTCTCTGTGACTGTAGCTCTTTTATGGCACTTAAAAATTGCCTTTTAAAAATTGATTACTTTTCTAGCTTTCAAATTTTAGGTATAAAAGATAACAAGTTCTTTGTATGATTTGAAGCTGGAACCCAAAACTTGAACTTCTACTTCTCAAACCCAAGGTTCAACCCATTCTCACATTCTGGTGTTGTGCTGTCTTTGAGTTAAGCAGATTCTGATCAATGTATCACTGTATATCTGTAATAACTTTATTTCCATAATAAGAGGATGAAAAGTAGACTTTTTGTCTGGTGGAACACTAATAGGCTCATTAACTGTAAGTACATCATTTTATTTTCATTAGCCAGGATCGGGTTGAAAATTAGTAAAATTTTAAACTCAACCTATTACTGGTGAATGTATGTTTATCTGTAATTCAAATGCAAAGCTAATGGCAGGAAATAAATGGCTAAAATGATTAATATAATGGAAAACAAATTATTTCTCTAGGAGGATGATGGAAAGATGTGAGAGGGCAGATGTGGAGGTAATTGAAATTTTAAGAATGATTGATGTAAGGGGCAGGTGAGGAGGAGGTAAATACTTGCCCCTGTTTTATTCATTGTGAGGTTGTCATTATTTGGGAAACTGCTAAAGGATACTGATATTTCTTTTCCTTCAAGAGCATACACCACACAACAATATAGATGTGTATTTTATGTAGGTCTTTTCTATGAATTGCAGTTGTCTATAGAACTCATAATAGTTTGTGACCCCGAACTTTTTCTGCCTTTCCTACCCCTGGGCCTTATCTTCTTTGATGAGAGCACTTCTATTAAGATCATGGGTTAACCAGCATTGATTTACAATTGTTTCCTGGTTAATAGAGTTTTAGTGGACTACTGCCGCACTCACTGGTTCACACTTTGTCTATGGTTCTTTCTGTGGTATAAGTGCAGAGTTGAAGAGTCACAGACATAATTAATCTGACTGAATGTTTGTAAGTTTTTTTTGACTTACCCTTTAAATTTGAGTCGCTAAAATACAGATAATAAAAGAGTTAACTGGAAAGTGGTACACTGCCAGTAGATTTTCACTGAGAACAAAATGTTTTTCAATTTAAGTTTGAAAAATTGGATTTTAAGTATGGAATTTTATGTTCAAATGAGCAGATTACCACAATCAGTTGGTAAATTCCTGGCTCAAATCATTTTCATGAGTGATTATGTAGAGCCCTGTGAGGAAGCAAAAAAAGCAAACAAAACATTTTTTATTGTTTTTATTGATCTCTATATTTGTCTCTGCTCCCCCCTTCCCCCTTCTCCCCTTCCACCCTCTCCCATGGTCCCCTTGCTTCCAATTTACTCAGGAGATCTTGTCTTTTTCTACTCCCCATGTAGATTAGATCCATGTATGTCTCTCTTAGGGTCCTAAGCGTTGTCTAGATTCTCTGGCATTGTGATTTGCAGGTTGGTTTTCTTTGCTTTATGTATAAAAGCTACTTATGAGTGAGTACATATGGTATTGGTCTTTCTGGGTCTGGGTTACCTCACTCAATATGATATTTTCTATCTCCATCCATTTGCCTGTAAATTTCAAGATACCATTATTTTTCCCTGCTGTGTAGAACTCCATTGTATAAATGTACCCCATTTTCCTTATCCATTCTTTGGAATCTAAAATGGTTGAAAGACTCTTAAGGAAATGCTCAACATCCTTAACCATCAGATAAATGCAAATCAAAACAACTCTGAGATTCCATCTTACACCTGTAAGAATGGCCAAGATCAAAAACACTGATGACACCTTATCCTGGAGAGGTTGTGGGATAAAGGAAACACCCCTGCATTGCTGGTGAGAGTACATGTTGTTGCAACCCCTTTGGATATCAGTATGGCGATTTCTCAGAAAATTAGTAAATGACCTTCCTCAGGACCCAAAAATACCACTTTTGGGTATTCAATCCCAAAAATATTCAAAGGATGTTCAATCTTACCAAAACATTTTTTCTAGCTAATTTCTATAATTCATAAAGTCCCAGTAAACATCAGGTTGTTTCACAGAAATCTTTGCCATAAGTTTTCTTTTTTCTTTTTCTTTCTCTAAAGGTGTCTAGGTCTGCTGTAAAGAGAAGTTTCCTTGATGGGGGGGGGGTGTCCCAGTCCTAATAGATACATCTGAAAACCCACTACACGTAAGACTCAGGAATCATTGAGTAATAGGGGGAAGAGGGATTTTAAGAGTCAGAGGATCAGGGAGTTTGCTGTGAGATTGTGTTACCTAGTAAGCTGTGAGATTGTGTTACCTAGTAATGTCCAAAACTACACCCATGAAGTTTCACCAACATGACAGCCCAAACGAAAACTGAACAAAAACAATGCTAATGGATATGACAAAGTCATGGGGAAAGGGTCACAAAGTTTCAACCCTAGACATAGAACTAAAGGCAACAGAGGAACGCTGGGAGCAGGAGAGGTGGTCTTCTCCAGGAAAGAGTACACCAAGCAGTCGTATAGTGATGAATGGTCATCTCCGAAAACATACATACAAGTGATGTTATATGGACTCACCAGATTGTATTTAGGAAAATACATTTATGCATGTACACATATGTATGACAATGCGTGACAAAAAAAGAGAGCAGGAATTTGAAGGATAGTGGGGGGATAAGTGAGGGTTTTCAGGGAGGAAAGGGTGAAATGCTGTAATTAGAAGCTGAAAACAAAAGCAGCTCAGCTTTCTTGAAAAAGTGGAAATTTATCACACGCTCTTGTTGCAGGGACCCAATATGGTGGCTTCCTAACACAAACACTACTCTCCTAATGTTCTTTGCCAAGCGGATCAGAGTAAGCAGGTGTAAACAGCTCCTTCTGCAAACATCAATGTTCAGTGGGCCAGCAGAGGAACAAACACAGAGTTCATACAATGCCATTTTTCTCCGATTTAATATTTACACTAGTTACTCACTCGTTTGAAAGGCCAGCGATGCCAGTTGCAGTAATATCTACATAAGGGGCTTATAGAAGAAGATTCTCTGACAGAGATGTTCTGAATGTAGACTGAGTGACCAGCCAGTGGTACTGAGAAACCTGCCTTAGGTCTCTATTAGTCCATTCCAAGGTTCCAATGTGGCTGACTGAATGGTTTTTATCCCTCTGGAAATGGACTATAATAATATGGTGAAGGGGTTCTTTTTTGGTTACACCTCCAGTTTCTTCATTTGCTGCTTCTTACCTTCCTTATCCTTTAATTGTCCCCTGTGAACCGACTAAGTGCTGTTTGCGTGCTGATTTTCTCAATCATTTTGTTCTTATGTAGAGATAGGAACCCATGATTAAATAATATAGATTGCAGAGATGGTCTTAAAGTTGTGTTCAGAGAGAACTAGGCTTTGTTTGCCTGAATTTGGATTACTCATTTTGTATGATGAAACGTGGTTGCTTTATCTGTGAAATGAGAATAAGATGCTGTGTATCTAAAGGGATGACTAGAGAGAACAGGAAGAAAACATCTAATCTGGCAGGAATAGAAACTCAAAAGTACTGACTTATGAAAGGCAATCTTTTTATGCCTCCTCTTTGTCTCTTTTTTCTCAATGGGAGCTCTTTATTTGAGAAGTTACTTGGCCATCGATTCATCTTAGCCTAGGCCCTTGTTTTTTATACACATGTCCTTCATTCTTGGACACAGCCTTGTTAGTACTGATTTCAGTGTTTTTTTTAATCTAATTCTACTTTATGTGTATGAGTCTTTTGCCTCATGTGTGTCTATACACAACAGACATTCTTGTTGTTACTGAAGGTCAGAAGATGGGTTCAGCTTCCCTGGGATTGGAGTTACAGGTGATTGCAGGCCACTATGTGCATACTAGGAATTGAACTCAAGTCCTCTAAGAGAGTAGCCTTAACTTTTAACTATTGGATCATCTTTACAGTCCCCTGTATTTGTTTCTTAGTCTAAAGGATCATACAAGGTAATATGCTGTTTGAGTGAAAAAGTATATTTCTTAGAGTCTTGGAAAGAACTGCACCTAATAAACCTCGGTTTTGTCATTTTGACATGTAGCAGAATCATGTGGTGACATGCTCATGCATTGTTCCTTATTTAGTAACAACAGAAAAGTACAGCACATGCATGAATTGTTTAAAGGGATTACTCATTATTAAGACTCATTGATGATTCTGGGAAGGCCCCAAGAATTATGCTAAAATCACAAAATACTCATTATTTTCCTGATAAATACTCATTATTTTCTTGATATATTCCTCTATAGTGCTGTGATTAAAGGCGTGTACCACTACTGCCTGGCCTCTATGGCTAACTGGTGTGGCTGCTGGGATTAAAGGTGTGTGTCACCGCTGCCTGGCCTGTATGGCTGACTATGTGGCTGTTTTGAGTTCTGATCTTTAGAAAAGCTTTATTTGTTAAAGTACAAATGAAATATCACTGCAAACAATCTACTTAATGTATAGTTGGTAAAATTATTTTTCCAAGATGTAATCCACTTCTTTGTCTAAATGACATTGTCTTTTGTCATCTTTTAATTTTATAAGGTCCCATTTATTAATTTTTGATCTAAGTGCCTGTATTAATGGCATTCTGTTCAGAAAGTTTTCTTGTGTCAATGAGTTCAGACTATTCTGTACTTGCCTTATTTTCAGGTTCAGTGTAGCTGACTTTCTGTTGAAGTCTTTGATCCATTTGGAGTTCAGTTTTAGGCAGGGTGATAAGTATGAATCTATTTGGATTCAAACCATCTAGTTTGACCAGCACCATTTGTTGAAGATGCCGTCTTTTTGTCTAATGTGTATTCCTGGCTTCTTTGTATAAAAATCAAATATCCAGTTTCTTGAGTTCTCTATATATTTTGGAGATCAGACCTTTGTCTGTTGCGGGGTTGGTGAAGATCTTCTCCCAGTCAGTAGGTTGCCTTTTTGTCTTAGTGACAGTGTCCTTTGCTTTACAGAAGCTTCTCAGTTTTAGTAGGTCCCATTTATTCAATGTTGCCCTTAATGTCTGTGCTTTTGGGGTTATACCTAGGAAGCGATCTCCTGTGCCCATCTGTTGTAGGGTACTTCCCAATTTCTCTTCTATCAGGTTCAGTGTGTTCGGGCTGATATTGAGGTCTTTAATCCATTTGGACTTGAGTTTTGTGCATGGTGATAGATATGGGTCTATTTTCATTCTTCTACAGGTTGACATCCAGTTGTGCCAGCACCATTTGTTAAAGATGCTTTCTTTCTTCCATTGTATACTTTTAACTCCTTTATCGAAAATGTTCATAGGTTTGTGGGCTAAAATCCAGGCCTTCTATATGATCCTCTTGGCTATGGGAAGTAGACAAAATTGCCGGGGACAAAATTGGGATCTTGGGGGTGGGGTGGGATGGGGGTAAGGGGAGATAGGGAGAGAAAAGTTAGAAGGGAAGGAGGGGGGGACTTGGGGAAACAGGAGGATTGGGATAAAGGAAGGTTGGACAGGGGAGCACGGAACCACAATTCTTAGTTAAGGGAGCCACTTTAGTGTTGGCAAGAGACTTGACCCTAGAGTGGCTCCCAGGACCCCATGGTGATGTCCCTAGTTAGTCCCTTGGGCAGCTGAGGATAGACAACCTGAAATGACCCTATCCTATAGCAATACTGACGAATATCTTGCATACCACCATAGAACCTTCATCTGGTGATGGATGGAGATAGAGACAGAGGCCCACACTGGAGCACTGGTCTGAGCTCCCAAGGTCCCAATGAGGAGCGGAAGGAAGGAGAAGATGAGCAAGGAAGTCAGGACCACGAGGGGTGCACCCACCCACTGAGACAGTGGGGCTGATCTATTGGGATCTCACCAAGGCCAGCTGGACTGTGACTGAAAAAGCATGGGATAAAACCAGACTCTCTGGACATGGCGAACAATGAGGGCTGATGAGAAGCCAAGGACATTGGCATGGGGTTTTGACCCTACTTCATGTTCTGGCTTTGTGGGAGCCTAGCCAGTTTGGTTGTTCACCTTCCTAGACATGGACGGAGGGGGGCGGACCTTGGACTTTCCACAGGGAAACCCTGACTGCTCTATGGACTGGAGAGGGAGGAGGAGAGGAGTTTGGGGGAGGGGGAGAAGGGTGGAATGAGGGGGAGGGAAATGGGAGGCTGGGAGGAAGCGGATACTTTTTTTTCCTTTTCTCAATAAAAAAAAGAAAGAAAAACCAAAAAATAAAAAAAAATAAATCAATAAAAATCAAATATCCATAGGTGTGGGGGTTATGTCTGAGTCCTTATTTCTATTTGAGTGATCAGCGTGTCTGTTTCCATGCTTATACCATGTAGTTTTACTACTATAGGTCTTTAGTACATTTTGAGGTTGGGGATGGTGAGACCTCCAGCAGTTCTTCTAGTTTTCAGGATTATTTAAGCTATCCTGGATCTTTGTGTTTCCATATGAAGTACAAAATTGTCCTGTCAAGATAATTAAAGAATTGTGTTGAAATTTTGATGTTTATTTCATAGAATCCTACACCCCTTCATGATAAAAGTTCTTGAGAGACTACGGGAAAAAGGGACATACTTCAACACAACATAAGCCCACAACCAACATCAACTTAAATCAAGAGAAACTCAAAGTATTTCCACTAAAATCAAGAAAAAGACAAGTTTGTTTACTCTCTTCATACTATTCAATATAGTACTTGACATTTTAGATGGAACAATAAGACAAATGAAGGAGATCAAGGGAAAACAAAAAGGAAGGAAAAAGTGTAAGGGTCGTTATTTGCAGATGATATGGTAGTATATGTACGTGACCCTACAAATTCTACCAGGGAACGCCTACAGGTGATAAACACTTTCACCAAAGTGGCTGCATACAAGATTAACTAAAACAATCAAACCCTTTTATATAAAAAAATGACAAATAATGTGAGAAGAAAAACAGGGAATCAAAAACATTCATAATAGCCTCAAAATTAAAATATCTTTAGCAAACCTTAACCAAGTAAATGTACTTCTATGATTAAAAAAAATAAGACACTGAAGGAAGAAGTTTAAGAAGATATCAGAAGATGGAAAGATTTCTCATGCAGAAATATTTAAGAGAGTTTTATAAAGAAATAAATTACTTCAAAGTCTCAACTGACCAACAATGACTCTCAAAATTTTAAACAGATGTTCTTAATTTATATTTGCATGTTGCTTTCACTGCTCATGGGATCTATTTTTAAAATGCTGTTTTCCAACCTATTTGTTGCTTTCAGCAAATAATTTCTTCACACACACACATATACACACACACACTCACAATACACACAATATTCTGAGTCAGGGCCATAGAAGAGTACATATTTTAAGACTCATACTATCTTTTTAGCTTAAGCTATAAAAATGGGAAATACAAGGCATCGTAAGGTTGATTACTTTGTCATTTTTTTAAGGCAGGTTAAACTTAAACAGGTGGAGTACACATTAGGAAAACAGGTTAAATGCAAAGTCTTAAATGATCTTAAGGCATATTATTAACTAGATTGTATGGTTGGGCAATACTAGAGTATCTTTGAAGAGAAGAGAAGAGGTTTTTACAGAGAAAGGTATCACCATACATAGGAATTTACTTTAGAATATTTTATACAGTAGATATTAAACCAAGTTATATGTCTACTTTGTTATCTTTTTAGATTTTTATAAAGACAAATATAAGCCTATTATTTCGACTTTATATTTGACCCACGGGCATGTGTGAAGAAATATAGGTCTTGAAAAGTTTCCTGAAGCTAAAGATTTGGAGTGCTCTATTGTTTCTCACAATTTAGAACCTATGAAAGAATGCTGAAGGTCAAAACATTTTTGCTTTCTTCAAGTTAGAGAATAGAAACTTTGAATGCCATAGAGATTCTGTTTTCTATTAATCCTCAATTATTTAAAAGTTGTTTTACATCATAATCCATTTTTATTGATTTTATTGAGCTATACATTTTTCTCTGCTCCCCTCCCTTCCCCCCCCCTTCAATCCTCTTCTATGGTCCACATGCTCCCCATTTATTCAGGAGATCTTGTCTTTTTCTACTTCCCATATAGATTAGATGTATGTCTCTCTTAGGATACTCATAGTTGTCTATGTTCTCTGGGATTATGATTTATAGGCTGGTTTTCTTTGCGTTATGTTTCAAAATCACTTATGAGTGAATACATATGATATTTGTCTTTCTGGGTCTTGGTTGGCTCACTCAAAACCATGTTTTCTAGCTCCATCCATTTGCCTGCAAATTTCAAGATGCCATTTTTTTTCTGCTGTGTAGTACTCCATTGTGTAAATGTACTACATTTTCCTTATCCATTCTTCAGTCGTGGGGCATTTAGGATGTTTCCAGGTTCTGACTATGGCAAACAATGCTGCTAAGAACATAGGTTGAGGGCATGTCCTTGTGGTATGATTGATATATACCCAAAAGTGGTATTACTGGGTCTTGAGGAAGGTTGTTTCCTAATTTTCTGAGAAATTACCATGCTGGGCTGTACCAACTTGCATTGCTACAACCAATGCAGAAGTGTTCCCTTTACCCCACAACCTCTCCAGCATAAGTTGTCATCAGTATTTTTGATCTTGGCCATTCTTACAGGCATAGGATGGAATAGCAGAGTTGTTTTGATTTGCATTTCTCTGGTTGCTAAGGATGTTGAGCATTTCCTTAAGAGTCTTTCAACCATTTTAGATTCATTTATTTAGAGGTCTTGTTTAAGTCTGTACCCCACTTTTTGAATTGGATTATTTGTTCTTTTGATGACCAGTTTCTTGAGTTGTTGTATATGTTGGAGATCAACCTTCTGTCTGATGTGGGGTTGGTGAAGATCTTTTCCCATTCTGTAGGCTGCCTTTTTGTCTTGTTGACAATTTCCTTTGTTTTACAGAAGCTTTTCAGTTTCAGGTGGTCCCATTTATTTATTGTTTCTCTCAGTATCAGTGCTACTGGGGTTATATTTAAGAAGTGGTCTCCTGTGCCAATGTGTTCAAGTGTGCTTCCCACTTTCTCTTCCATGAGGTTCAGTGTGGCTGGCTTTATGTTGAGGTCTTTGATCCATTTGGACTTGAGTTTTGTTCATGGTGACAGATATGGGTCTATTTGCATTCTTCTACATGTTGATTTCCAGCTATGCCAGCACCATTTGTTAAATATGCTTTCTTTTTTCCCATTTTATATGTTTTGCTTCTTTGTAAAAATTCAGGAGTTTGTAGGTGTCTGGATTAATATTTGGATCTTTGATTTGGTTCCATTAGTCCTCCTGTCTGTTTTTATGCAAATACTAGGCTGTTTTTAGTACTGTAGCTCTGTAGTAGAGTTTGAAATCAGGGATTGTGATGTCTCTAGAATCTCCTTTATTGTATAGGATTGTTTTGGCTATCTTTGATTTTTTGCTTTTTCATACGACATTGAGTACTGTTCTTTCGAGTTCTGTGAAGAATTTTGCTGCAATTTTGATGGGCATTGCATTGAATCAGTAGTTTTAACTATTGTATAACTACATTTAAGGATATACATTATCAATTAGTTTTTTTCAAGTAACTATTTTGTTCTACTTTAGTTTTCCCTAACTGTAACTAAGCCCAAACTGCACTATGTGGGCTTTAAAATTCTGTCATAGAAAAGTGTCAACTTGACATTTTTATTGCCGTAATTGCTATAGTCAACCTTGCCACTATTTAACAGAAGGGCACACGGTCTAGATTTGAAATTTCCCTACCAGATTACAACAAATTCTTATTAAAACATAGGTTTTTAGTATAAGACTAATTAAATTAGATTCTTTGATAAAAAAGTATCCCAAATCTGGATTTTATTGGATTCTTACAGTGATTCTCAATGGTGTTCAGAGAGATAGGTGAAACTAATTTTATAATTAATTCAAATTACTGCAGGTAGGATGTGCTGACTGTGTGTCTCATGAGACTTGTGTGAAACATCTGGGTGTTCAGAGTCACCTTAAGACAGGCAATCCAGGAAACTATGGCCACGATAATATTTTACTGATCGTGTCTGAAGAACAGTTGCACCAATACACCATTTCTTATTTATTTATTTGGTTCCTAACACTTTAACAAATGCCTCTTAACTTCATTTTGAGAAATCTTCTTTGTTAACAAGAATTGTAAAGACATTTTTGAAATATGTGTCTAGGTGGACCTTTTAAAACTGGTCTTAAGAATTTGATCCTCTATTGACCTGTCTCTTTTGTGAGAGCTTTTGAAATCCAGGCTTCAGAAACTAAACTTGCATTTATTTCTCCCAGGCTTTTACAAATGCTGCTCACATCCACAAAGTGCTGTGGGAGGATGAGAGCTGTACAAATCCAAGATATTATTATTACCATCTCTCTCTTATATTCCCGTTTGGCCGTTTATGCTAAGCTTTGAATTCACCTACTTAGACTTTTGCTTAATATAATCTTTGAATTAACTCTTTTTAAATACATTGTCTGTAAATAATAGTGATAAACATTTTAAAAATATGCTAGCTGACCCATTTACTACAAGCGGCAATATCAATGTTCTCTCTGAGTAAGGGTCTTAAGAAATGTAAATCCAACATCTTCATATAGGTGCATCTCTTTTGAGTGCGTTTTTAAACTAATGGGGCAAATTAGTGATAGTATGCTTTTTATTTGTACTTATTTTTTAACAGACCCTGATTTTTTAAAAAAATATTTTTGTTAATAAATGAATGAGTACTGTATGTATACCATTTTTACCATTGCCTCTATCCCACCAACTCATGTGACCCTCCCTTTCAAATCCATGACCTCTTCTTTCATTTAGGAATGTGCTAGTTCTAGTTTGCCCTCTAGGGTGTATGACCCTTCCAGACATGGATAGATAACTAGGTTTACCGCATCAGGAACAAATTCCCTATATTGAATAGGTCTTAAGTCAAATTAGATAGTTGTTGATTAACTGCAAGATGTCAGTGACACAACTGCAAATCTGTGGGATCTCTTGCCAGGCTAGTCAATGTTATGATTCTCAGGCTTAACAATTGGCAGCTTGTATAACACCGTTTCCCATTTTGGGAGGTAGTTCCCAGAGTGGGGAGGTGAATAGGTAAATTTCATCTTGATTCCTCTGAGTAATGTGTGTAAATCGTGTGATGTCTTCAGCAATATGGTCTTACTCTCAACTTCTGGGAAGCAACCAGGGGCGATGGCAATAGCCTGTGTTGTTTTGTTAATAACTTGAGCCCTTGACCATCAACTAGAATGGAGAGGTCCCAAGACTGGCACTGGGATTTTTGTTCAGTAATATACTATATGGTTTCTGGAGGGAGTGTTATCATCCAAAGAAGTGTAACATTATTACCCAAGTGGTACAGTTCTTTTTTTATTGAACTATATATTTTTCTCTGCTACCCTCTTTTCCTCCTCCCTCCCCTTCTATGCTTTTCTGTGATCCCCACTGTCCTAATTTACTCAGGAGTTCTTGTCTTTTTCTACTTCCCATGTAGATTAGATCCATGTATGTCTCTCTTAGGCTCCTCTTTGCTGCCTAGGTTCTCTGGGACTGTGAACTGCAGGGTGGTTGTTCTTTGCTTTTTGTTTAAAAGCCAATTATGAGTGAGTACATATTATATTTGTCTTTCTGGGTCTGGGTTACCTCACTCAACGTGATTATTTTTCCTAGCTCCATCCATTTGCCTGCAAATTTCAAGATGCCATTATTTTCTTAGTGATTTCTTTCCCAGCCCTTTTATCATCTGTGTGAAGGAGGGCTACTAACTTTTTTGAGTTAATCTTATAGTCTGTTACATTACTGAAGGTGTTTATGAGTTGTAGAAGTTCCTTGGTAGAATTTTTGTAGTCATTTATGTATACTATAATATCATTAGCAAATAGTGAGAGTTTGACTTCTTTTCTGATTTGTATCCCTTCATCTTCTTTTGCTTTCTTATTGCTCTAGCTAGAACCTCAATTACTATATTGAATAGATTTGAAGAGAGTAAACAACTTTGTCTCTTTCCTGATGTCACTTTGAGTTTCTTTCCATTTAGTTTGATGTTGACTATTGGCTTGCTCTATATTGCTTTTATTATGTTTAGGTCTATTCCTGTATTCCTGCTCTTTCTAGGCCTTTATCATCAAGGGATGTTGTATTCTGTCGAAGGCTTTTGAAGCATGTCATGTTTATTTTTTCTCTTGTTTGTTTATATGGCGGTATACATTGACAGATTTTTGCATGTTGAAGCAATCCTGCATCTCTGAGATGACACCTACTTGAACATGATGGATGATTTTTCTGATGTGTTCTTGAATTTGGTTTGCCAGTATTTTATTGAGTATTTTTGCATCAATGTTTATGAGTGAAATTGGTTCGTAATTCTTTTTCTTAGTAATGTCTTTGTGTGGTTTGGGTATCAGGGTAATTGTAACCTTGTAAAAAGAGTTGTGCAATGTTCCTTCTGTTTCTATTGTGTGAAACAATTTGAGGAGTATTGGTGCTAGTTCTTTTTAAAAATCTTATAGAATTCTGCACTGAAACCATCTGGTCCTGAGCTTTTTTTTTGTTGGGAGACTTTCGGGAACAGGTAATGAAGAATACGTATAATAAATCTGTCTTCAGAGACATTGTACAATTTCATTCATACCAATAGTTATGTAAGTCCCCATTGCACTATAACCTTTAAATTTCTTGGTATAATTATATAAATAATTATGATATGACTTTTAAGTGTTAAATTAATCTTGCTTCAAAATTTATGTTTCAGTTTATATATTTCTATTTATAAAGTAATCATTTCTGCTTTCCATATATTTAATAATACATATTATATCTAATATATAAACTCTTTTGGTATATTGCCTTTCATATTGCCTTTTAATTTTATTTATAGTATCATTCGACATGCATAAAATTAAAATTACATTCTCTAAAGATTATTTCTTAATGTTTATAAAGTCTCCCCACCAAAATAAGAACTATATGTGAAATTTTCTTTAAAATATTTCTTCCTTTTATTCAATATATGATTCAAATTTGCATTTTTAGAAAAGTTTCCAAATCATGGTAAAAAATAAAATAGTCTATTATGAGAGAATTTTGGTATCATTGTTAATGTATCTTTAATACTTAAATATATCCCAGGCTTTCCAATTTGTTTAATTGGTGCATTGATATTTAATCTTTCTATGATGATATTAGTGTTGTATCTGTAATATATATGAAGTCTAATAGCATAAATTCATCTTCCTTCCTCTTTCTAAACTTCAAAAATAATTCGTGGAGGTTTGAAAATTGTCCATTTATTTTGGATCAGAGTTGCACTAAATTTTCACATCTGGAAAAAAAAGAATATATTTAATGTAAAGTTTTCATATTCTAGAACATGACTTGTTCATATTTTCGATTTTGTTTTCTGTATTTTTCATTTAAACTGTGTGCTTTTTTTCCTTAGATATTTCTACATGTTCTTGGTTACATATATTTTATAGTTGAGTTATTGATACAAATAATATGTAGTTTATATTTTAAGTGGTTAGTTGTCCCAGTTTCATGTTTTTTGGCACATTGTAGAAAAAAAAAACACCACAAGGATAATAGTCATCTGCAAAGATTGACTTTCTTGTCTCTGAAAGTGATTTTTGCCTTAGAATCAACTTTTTGCCTTGAATGTTAATATTGACAAGTCAGATTTCATTTTGTTTCTGTTTGCCTGACTAACCTTTCCCTACGCTTATGCTTTTAATATTTCCAAGTCACTTGCTTTTCTACCTGCTGCTTATAATAGATATGTAGTTTATTCATAGTCTTTCAGTATTGTAGTGGAGAAAGCTGACAGAAGGCTAATTTTCTTTGTAGATGAACACCTTTCTGGGAAAAAGTGAATACTTGTGAGACTCTATCATTGTAGAGGTAAGAAAGAGATATGTACATGTTTAGTATTTAGTCATTTGAAAGCCATTTACATTTGGTATCTAGTGAGCCATTTCTATCTGCTATTTAACCTTAGTTTTACACAACTTTCCCTATTTTCCAAAGGCACTTCTTTAGATATGGAAACTATCTCTACATTTTCCATCTTCCATATAATTTTTTTAAATTTATTCTTTTGTTTTCTATTCCCATTTATTCTGCATTATAGAGAAACTGACTTTAGATTTCAAAACTTATCCAACATACTGTGCTATTACACTATATTTTCCTTCTTACGAACTGCTCTGGAAATTGTCTGGGCCATTCAATCTGGTCTGGTGTTGTATCTTCAATACTTAAAATATAGCTATCATCTTTCATATCCTATTAGTAGAAAACATATAAAATATGATTTTATTCTCATGTTATCAATTTGGGCTTATGAACTTTACTTAATTTTTATCTTATGGAATAATTCTTATATTATAGAAATGCACTCATCTCTTTATTGTGTACACATGTGTCTCCTAGCCATGACAGGGATGAAATACCCATAAAATTTCAACAGCATGGCTACTTAAAAAAAAAGAGCTGAACAATTATAACAACAGCTAGAATCTCAACGTAAATGGAGAAATTTGATACTGGCCTATCCCTGACTGAGGAAACTAAAAACTACTGAGAGAGTGTGTAGTTCTTCTTTTTGTTGTTGTTGTTGTTTAACTTTTTGCTCTTTGGGGGCCTGCCACCTAGCTCCCAAATAGATAACAGAGATTCATTCCAATGTATAAATGCCCAGCCTTAGCTTGGGTTATTTCTACTCAGCTTTTCCTAACAAAAATTATCCCATCTATTTTTTGTCTCTGGGCTTTTACCTTTCTATATATCTTTCTTTCCCTTTATCTCTGTGACTGACTGTGTTGCTGGGTGTCTGGCTCCTGTTGTCATCCTTCCCTTTCCTCATTTCTCACCCTTCCATCCGTCACTTCTTTTCCTATTTATTCTCTCTGCATGCCAATCCTACTTATTTCTCTCTCCTGCCTAGCTTTTGTCCACTCAGCTCTTTATTATAGAAATCAGTTGTTCAGCCTAGATATAGTAGGGAGGGTCTTGGAACTTCCCCAAAGCATTGTGCCTTATCCCCTTTGAGGAGTGGATGGGGGTGGGCTGGGGGAACAGATGAAGGGGATGGGAGGAGGAGAGGGAGTGGGAACTTGGATTGCTATGTATAGTTTAAAAAGATAGTTTGTTTTCTCTTTTAAAAATAAAAGAAATTTTAAAAAAAGAATGCAACAAATTTTCACATCATTAAACCAATATGTCACAGCATAAACAAATGTAACACATCTTCAACTAATATTTCACAGGAGGGAGAATTAGTAGTTTGATAATTTTCATTCTCTCATCCTTTATTGTGTTTTCTTTTACTGTGCCTTTACCTCCAAGTCCTTCTTTTTAATCTATTATTGCTATCGCTTGCTTTATTCTTTTTCTTTTTTTAAATTGTATGATCAGCATGCATATTTATTTACCATCTAGATTCTATAATTAACATAATACTTGCTTTATATAGATATAGATCTATCCATCTATCAACTTATTACATTTTTTGTATGAATTTCAAAGTAATATTGTGAAATTTCTCCCATTCACATGGGCATGCCAACTGGTGTTATTTCTCATGTCTTGCTTATGTAGCCATACTTTTTAATTTTCATGGATATACCATACCTTTCCTGGCATATACAGCATACACAATCTTGCAATAGATGTCCTGGCTCTCTGACCATTACAATTTTTCTATCCCTTCTTTTGTGATATTCCCTGACTCTAGAGTATAGGAATTGTGTTGTAGATGTATCAATTTGGGTTGTGCATCACATGGTCACTTGTTCTCTGCCTTTTCACCACTTGTGAATTTCTGTAACCATCTCCATCTACTGCAAAATGAAGATTCATTGATGATGAGTAAGAGCTATACTTATCATGGGTGAAAGGAAAAGCATGTAAAATGTAGTAAGAAATTATACTGCTATAGGAAATCAGATGTAATGGGTTCTCCTCTAGGTTCTATGACCTCACCTATCATGGGAGACTGGCCTCACCAGTCATGGCTAGGTTTATAGCATGAGACATGAATCCCTCTTTTCTGAGTAAGTTTTTTTTTTGATTATTTTTTTTTATTGATAAAAGAATAAAGGGAAAAAAAACAAATTTCCACCTCCTCCCAGCCTCCCCTTTCCCTCCCCCTCCTCCCACTCTTCTCCCCCTCCTCCCACCCCTCTCCCCTTCTCCCCACTCCTCTCCCCCTCCCTCTCCAGTCCAAAGAGCAGTCAGGGTTCCCTGCCCTGTGGTAAGTCCTAGGTCCTCCCCCCTCCGTCCATATCTAGGAAGGTGAACATCCAAACTGGCTAGGCTCCCACCAAGCCAGCAGATTGCGTAGGATCAAAACTGCGTGCCATTGTCCATGGCGTCTCATCAGCCCTCATTGTTTGTCATGATCAGAGAGGGTTTCTAGCCATAAATAGGGGTCACAGAATCTACAATTGGCGAACCTAAAGAAGCTAAGTAAGAAGGTGAACACAAGGAAAAACATATCGTTATCCTCTTGGATAAGGGAAGTAGACAAAATTGCCGGGGAGAAAAGTGGGATCTTGGGGGTGGGGTGGGAAGGGGGTAAGGGGAGATGGGGAGAGAAAAGGTAGAAGGGAAGGAGGGGGGACTTGGGGAAATAGGAGGATCGGGATAAAGGAAGGTTGGATAGGGGAGCACGGAACCACAATTCTTAGTTAAGGGACCCACTTTAGGGTGGGCAGGAGAATTGACCCTAGAGGGGCTCCCAGGTGCCCAAGCTGAGGTCCCCAGTTAGTTCCTTGGGCAGCTGAGGATAGGGAACCTGAAATGACCCCATCCTAGCGCAATACTGACGAATATCTTGCATATCATCTTAGAACTTTCATCTGGTGATGGATGGAGATAGAGACAGAGACCGAGACCCACACTGGAGCACTGGACTGAGCTCCCAAGGTCCCAATGAGGAGCAGAAGGAGGGAGAACATGAGCAAAGAAGTCGGGACCGCGAGGGGTGCACCCACCCACTGAGACAGTGGAGCTGATCTACTGGGAGCTCACCAAGGCCAGCTGGACTATTACCAAAAAAAGCATGGGATAAAACTGAACTCTCTGATCATGACGAACTCTGAGTAAGTTTTTAAATCTGATCAGACAGCTATTAGTTGCTCCTAAGATGTAAGTGCCACTATTATAACATTAGAGATAGTTTGCCACATTTGGCATTGTTATATTTCATGGGCATCAATAGATTATTGTTCTCCCTTTTCAGTTTGCAAAGTACCTTAGATACTATCAAAACTAATATGCATGTAGGAGGCTTCTACGATGGCTCCAACTTTAATTCCCCACCTGTATCTGAAGTACATATTGTCTTTAGAAAAAGGAACTTACGTCCTGGGAGGCAAACAAGGGCAATGGCAACATCCTCCACTGTCTGGGAAGTCTCTTGGACTCCCCTGTCCAAAAGTTTGCAAAAAAAATTCTCATTCTTGGTACTGGCTTTTGTTTTTTTGTAATTTAGAATTTAATATGTACATGTGTTGATGAAATCCATTCCTCATTCCTTCCCTTCCATTTCCCTCCTTATCTGTCCCACCATTGTTCCCATTCAATTTCATGTGTTCTCCCTCTTGTTTTCCTCAGAATCGACTTAGTATTCCCTGTGTGTGCGTGGGTAAGATCATTTAGTGGAATATAAGTAGTCTGAGGGGCTGCATTCTTGAAGAAAACTTACTTTCCCACCTCCAATAGCGATCAAGTACAAGCCTCAAGATCAGTGAAGTAGGAGTGGGGAGATTTTGAGCCAGAAGTAATTGAGGTCTGTGCTTAAACATCTGGAGAATATGATAGATCGGATGCACAGATCAAGTTACAGTGACTGTGACTACCTTCAAGTGACCTGCACAAAGTAAACATTTCAAAACTTCCTAGATATGGACGGAGGGGGGAGGACCTAGGACTTACCACAGGGCAGGGAACCCTGACAGCTCTTTGGACTGGAAAGGGAGGGGGAGAGGAGTGGGGGGAAGGGGAGAGGGGTGGGAGGAGGGGGAGAAGAGTGGGAGGAGGGGGAGAAGTGTGGGAGGAGGGGGAGGGAAATGGGAGGCTGGTGGGAGGAGGTGGAAATTTGTTTTTTTCTTTTCTTTATCCTCCTTTTATCAATAAAAAAATTAAAAAAAACATTTTTATTATCAATTATTAGCTCATTTCCTCTGCAAAAGCATTGCTTTAAGTTTTTTGATTTGCTTTTATGCTGTGCATTTAAAATATAAGCAAGTATACACACACACACACACACACATATATATATATATCCCCATAATTCTTAACCATTCAAATTTTCTTATATGAATTTAGCTTAGTTTTGCATAGTGCTCTGACATCTCTTTTATATTGTTTTACAAATCATACTCCTCTGAGGTCATATCATAGTAGTATTCAAAGCTTTGCTTCATTCCGTTCCTATGGTTTTCAAGTATGAATGTTGCATGTTATTCAACCTCTCCTCAACAAATACCCATGTGACATGATCCCAGTCTTTAAATCACTTACGGTATTTATCATTTTTACATTTTTGATGCTGTATATTTTGGATAGAGTTCTAGAGTTAGGTTTTTGAATAAATGGTAAATGCATGTGCAAGTGGTTAAACAAGTTTCCTTTTAATAAGAAGTATATTATCTTGTATTTCTACTAACCATATAGGAAAGATCTACTTCCCACAGTCCCATGATAGAATGTTCTTTTCAGATGCCAATGATACTTAAGAAATATGAAAATTCGTGAAGACCCAGTTTTGTCACAGTTTGACTTTAATGTGCATTTTTCTATTGCTTTAGATGTTTGAACATTTGCATGTCTTTTCAGTAAATTGTGATATCATATCTCTTTCTACAGCTTTGTAGCAAAGGGACATTTAAGAATGCAAAGATCTGGCCTCATGTTCTTTGTTGTAAATATAAGGACTTGATAGGAACCATTTATAAATTAAATTCAGGGAACAAAAAGAGCATTGGTTGTGTGGAATAAAAGGACAGCTAAAGTTAAATCAGTTTGTAATCTGTATCTTTTCATCACAAAATCCTACCTTTAAAAGATAGGTCTCTTTGCATGTAAAATTTAACCTCTAGACTTGGGACAATGGTAATATCAGAGTTGTTTAAATATGCTTACTGTAGAAAGTTGAATTTACCTGTCATTTTCACAGCATATATTTTTCAAAAATAAATGTCTTGCTAGTAAGGAGACTATTTTTTTTTTGTAGGCATCTTTCTTTGAATGGGTCTATAGAAGTAACACGCGGTGATATTTAGAGCAAATTCACTATTGAATTCCCTGGGAAACTTTATAATACCATTAAAATATGTCACAGCATTGTTTGATTTCTTACATTCCTTTGTTTAGAGAATTTCCTTCTTAAATTTAATTGCTTTGTCTTATAATACATATGCGTATTCCATAGTTTAAATTTCCATGAATTTTGTTCTGTACAAAGAATATACCATTTTAAATTGGTTTCTGTTTCCTATAGTAAATCTTGTTCAAAATTACATTCCTTCTCAAATGCCTGCTTCACTTTCCCCTTTTCTTGTTTTATGGTGCAGCACAATTTCAATTGACCTTGGGGCAATCTTGAATCATTTTATTTCATTTTTGGAATGAGGACAATTCATCTCAGCTTAGGGTATGCAGGCCAAGCATGTGAATAGATTCCCCTTTCATTCTTTATTTGTAATAGCAATGTGCCATTTAAATGATTTTAATCTATCTTATGTGTAGTAGTTACCCAGTATCATACATAAACTTGACAAAACGATGAAATTGATAGAGATACATGTCAGAGGAACCGAAAGTGTTGAGCATCCCAGTAGATGAAATTACTTGACCATTTATATAAGGAGTATTTTAGGATTTTTGCTTAATTTAAGCTCCTACTTTACATGAAGTTCATACACCTTTAGTAATAGTTATACTAGGATGTTTGAAACAGTAAATTGTGTCATGTAAGATTGACTTTGAGTCCTTTCCCAAAGTTACCATCCAAACACCGTTGAAACCCCTCATGGTAATATACTTTATTAAATGACCTCTGAAATATGAATATTGAAGTGGATAAGTGTTAAATTTTATAGAATAAGTAAAACAGCACACACATAATCCCTCAAATAACAATCTTGGACTCTGCTTGGCCACCTGATACTTATCTTTCTGAGTTGTATTTAAAATTCATTCCCACTCAAAAGCCTTCCCTGCAATACCTTATCTAAAGCAAATTATTCTTGCTATTATACATTCTTATCCTCTGTAGTATTCCTTAATTGCATTCATCATAGTTCATAATTATCTAATTGCTGATTGTTTATTGTCTGTGTTTCTCATTATATTCCAAATAATGCCAACAAAATTAGAACTTTGTCTTCACTGTTTCATTTTCCATTTGAAGCTTCAGTGTTTTTGCACAGCCTTTGACACCTAAATATACTATTTGAAAATGGGCAAATACAACCTAGAAAGTTTGCGTGACACCCTAAAAATGCATTGAGGCCTTATGAAAGGTGAACATAAAAATGTGTGAAGAGGAAGGATTGAATTTGGCTTTGTGGCGATGAGTTTAAACATTGGTTGGAACACTAGACTTGGAATGAAAAAGAATACCTTGCTACTACCACTAAGCAACTATGTGACATTAATAAAAAGGCTTTCTCTGATTTGTGTATTTTGAGTTTGTGAAATAAATCAAAAATTAAATATTGAAATTTTTCTTTCGTTTAGTGACCATTGAGTTTTCTATTTCTAGTTCCTTTTCTCTGGAATAGAAATAATTATAGTAGTTATTTCATAGATTTAGAGATCATGTTAAATGAGATAATTTTATTGTTTTTCTTCCTTTTATCCTTCTTAACTAGGCTGATTCTCCACAATAGCCATGCACCCTTCCATAATTCCAGAATCATTGAGATTGCATACAATATTGTTGAAGCCAGAACTCAACTGTGGGCTGAATACTGAATTTTTAGGAAACACTGATGGGAGCTAATAGCATTACATAGATAGGAAACAAAAGATATTATTTGTATTTAGTTTGAACATGGTGTTTACCATTGGCCTAATTTACAATGGAGCTTTCTAATCTGTATAATGTGACAGTTGTCTTTCACCATTTGTCCCAAATGTGCTTATTTTTCCTAAGGCTCAAATGTAATCATTTGCTATAAAACTCTATTTCAGCTAAATTAAAATTTAGTGTCTCCCATTAATGTAGCAAAATTTCTTGTTTGTATGTTTCAGTGTTATTAAAGGATTAATTGATGAATTACTAGTTTTTTACAGATTGAAAAATAAGATATGTAGAGATGGAATACCTGTTTTTTTGTTGTTGTTCTTTTTTTTTGTCTTCTTGATGATCTCCTTGAGAAGAGCAGTGTTTAAGAGAGATGTAACTTTTTAGTTCTGCCCAAGGCAGATCAAACAGCATTGAGAGTGTTCTAAAGCTGGGAACCATCAGAAGTAAGATGATCGATACTATAGTATGTAAACAGCAAAGAGAATGTAACTACATTTACCCAAATTCTGTCAGTTACAAGGATCATTCCCCAAGACATGTTCATTCAAGTCCTTCTTCTGTGCCAAGAACTACCTAAAGGAACATGTTGGAGAAAATTTAAAGGAAGTTGAAGACAATTACAAACCTAAGTTTATGAAACTCTGGATTTCTCAAAGAAATTGTGAGTTGGAAAGAATGAGGTCATGGAATTTGAATAGTAAGTGCTAACAGAGTCCAAGAGAAATAGAATTGTGAATTGGTAATGTCTGGAACTGCTCAGTTATGAGTTCAAGTGGATTGGGTGTGGATTATTGGAATGAGCTTATGATATACAAAGAAATGGGTATTGTATAATACTTTGTCATAATTGTTTTTTATTATGATTTTAAGTGTGCTTAAGAAAAATGAAATTCAGCTACCTTTAAGAAAGGCAAAGGTCTAATAAATTATTTAAAACTATGAAATTTGTGAAGCGCAAGGAAATGATGCTTTTAAATCTAAGTAAAACATGACTTGAAACACAAAGAGTGGGCTGAGGAGCTGGCTCGGTCAATCAACTGCTTGCCTTTGTAAGCATGAAGACTTGAGTTCCTTACTTAAGATCTTTGTAAAAGCTGGGCATGGCAATATGCAAGTGTACTTCCAGCACTGGGGAGGTTGGGAGGTAGACTCTAGAGGATCCTTGTGGTTTACCAAATCTGTGTGCTCCAGATTCAGTGAAAAATTCTTTCTCAAAAAAAAAGATGGGGAGACATTAATATTGACTTCTGTCCTTCACATGCATGCAGCAAACAAGTACAAAAGCACATTGACACACATGGTGTATATATGTGAACACTTACACACACACACACACACACACACATACACACACACACATACACAGAACACTGAATGAATTTGCATTTTATACAGCTCTTGTTTGTTTAGTAAATTTCTCTGTATTGGAACAACAGCAAATGAAGAATCATGCATGTTGCATGTAAGATTCTGCTTTGAGTTTTGTTTTTTAAAGGTTCACTGATCTGTAAGTTAAAGAGGTATACAAAGGCTACTTGATGCCCTCTGATTTAGAGCAAGAGAAAGTTAGCTCACAGACACCACAAGCAAGAGTGCTGAAGACTGCGTAGGGGGCATCATATATGCTAACTCATTTGAAGTTCTCAACAGCCCTAGGAAGGCATTCTATTGACTAGGCTGTTGGATCCCAGGTAATGCCATTCAGATGGTGCCAGCTTCAGATTTGCTGGCTCAGGATGTGAGGAGAGTCATTGTCAAGTTGTGCTGGCTTGCAAACCAGACAGAGAAGAATGGCACATTGGCAATGTATATTCAGCCTGAAGAACAACAGGGAGTGGAGGGATGCCAAATGTATGCATTTCAGTTTGTTCTTTTCTTCCTGTGGTTAAATAATGGACTGTGTGTTTAGTTGGAGGTCAGCAAGCACAGTTGGCATATCAGGAATATTTAATAACTAGTTTGTTTTTCTCAGAGAGGAAGAGAAAGTGTTATCTTTTCATGTTTGATTCAGTGTATTTAAGAAAGTAATTGGGGAATGAAATAGGAAACTAAGAAACTTTAAGAGCTGTGCTGAAAATAGATGTGATTTTTGTCAACATTTAATCTGTCTTTTATTGATTTTGACAAAATTAGGTGAACAAAATGCATAAACTGATAGGTTTATGACAAAATTCAAGACACAGTTCCTGTCCTAAAAGAGCTCAAAAAGTTATACAGTACAGTTATACACATGATTCAGAGAGGGGGAGAGGGGGGAGAGAAGGGGCTGAACTTTATCTTAAGGTTTAGTGACATCTGAACTACACATAGCAACCCCAATAATGAGAAAATATGAGCTCAATTGGATTTTTGTCATATCCTATTTCCTCTCTGAGTACTCCATTTCTCTACGCAATATGATTTGAAAGTCTAAGATATTTCAAAAACAAGGACATTCGCTAGCACTTAAGTGCTAGAAGGTCAGTTAGTAGCAACAGGATAAGAAACTTTAAAAAGACTGAATGCTGCAAGCCTAAAGATTGTGCTGGAATATTACTTAGGTATTTTATCTTCAGGGATCAATGCTCAAGAAGATCCAAAGAGTATTAAGTCTCAGAGGTAAGTTTCTACAGGCAGTGGATGTGACAGATTTCATTGCCCTTGGAAAATCAGTGTGCTGGACAGTCCTACGTCAACTTCACCCACAAACTAGAGTTATCTGAAAGAAGGAAAACTTAATTGAGAATATGTCTCCATAAGACCTGCTATAAGACATTATCTTGCTTAGTGATTGATAGCCGAGGACCCAGTCCATTTAGGGTAGGACCACTCCTGTGCTGGTCATCCTGGGTTCTATAAAAAAAAAAAAAACAAGCAGGTTGAGCAAGCCAGAGGGAGCAAGCCAGTAATCATCCCTCCTGCATAGTCTCTGCAACAGCTCCTACCTCCAGATTTCTGCCATGTTTGAGTTTCTGTGCTCACTTCCCTTGATGATGAACAGCAATGTGGAAGTATAAGCCAAATAAACCTTTTTTTCCTTCTCATCTTACTTCACGGTAATAATGTTTTGTCACAGCAATAGTAAGTCTGAGGCAATCAGTAAAACAATATCAGATAGGAAAATACCAGTTTGATATACTGATTAAGGCAGATCATTTTTGTTTCACATGCTTCCCTGTGTTGTGTGTCTCTTGCTAGTACTAGTAGCAAGTCATAAATCAAACATTCTAGTCAAGGAAAAGAAGAAAGTTAACATGTATTGATTGGTTACTGTGCTAGATGTTTTATATGGAAACTCAAATAATCCTATGTTGTGTTTTCACATGTAAACTCACAACAAATTTTGGCATTCACAATTCCATTTTTTTGTTGATTATCCAGGAATGCTTAGCGATGTTTATAATTCAGGACCTGAGAAGTAGAGGCAGGCGAGTCAGAAAATCAGAAACATAACAAGTTCAAGGTCAGTCTGGGCTATTGGAGACTGCATCTCAAAATAAAAACAAACAAAAACCACCAAAGTACAAAACAAACATTTTTTTTAAACAATAAGAGCACAAGATTGGGAGGTGAATTATCTTACTTAAAGCCACACAAGTATTGAAAAGGCAAACTTTGAAGTTGGGTCCAAATTCCAATTGACAGTACTAACATCATATTTAAAAACAAGAAAATGGTTTTTATTTTGATTTTTCAGTATAAAAAAGTTGCCTTGATGGCATATTATGATGTAATGCTAATTGCTTGTAGGATAGTTAATTGTCAGTATTGAAACCTAATTTCTAGCTGCCGTCTTGTAGATATGGACGAATGTCACCAAGCATGTGTTTTATATTTTGTTGCATCGTACACTGCAACTAATAAGCCAAGGAATCGACATATATTTGGTGCGTGTACTGTTTCTAAAAACCACAAACTAAGAATGATAAATTATCAATATAGTTTAGTATTTGCTAATTTTACTACACTCTTTTGTTATGTATATGTAGGGAAGTCATAGGGATTATAAATTCAATTTGAGTAAAGTTTAAAACCATATATTTTATGATAAAGGGCCTTTAACTTAAGATGGCCAAAGCACTGATATTATATATTTGCTGTAAAGAGAATTATAAGAGTTTTATTTTTCTGATATTAAAAGTTACTTAATAAAGGCTTGTTTCCATTAAAAAAAACAAGAAAATGTATTTGTAGAGTGGACATATTTAAATACTGCAAATATTTAATTTCACCCTTCTGCTTTCTTGAATTTGTAAGACGTGGTGGTGCCCTGCGTAACAGCTTGTGAGTGCTTGGGGTTAATCACTACTTTTCAAAATCACGAATTTCCTATTTAAGAACTGTCTTAGTGAACTTTCCACTCTTGTCAATCCCTGTAGGCTCTAACTAATCAGGTCAAGATCACAGTAGCTGAGAGCAGAGTCAAACAAAAAGTTGTCAAAGTCTTTTACTTAATTTACATGACTGAAACACATTTGTTTTGGAAATATTTGGGAAGTACCTTCAAGTTTCAAAGTTCAAATTTAGTGTGGTTCTCTATCCACTTATTCCTACTCTGTACCTATACTGCCAATGCGCTCCAGGGCTGCTTCTGAAAGGCTATGTTAACAGACTGTGAAAGGCTGTAGACAACAGTGACTCACTGACAGCCAATTAGGAGACTTCTCCCTTAGAGTGTGCCCTGGACTGCCTGGGTAACCCGGTCAGGCAGAAACATTCCCCTCATGGACCTTGAAACAAGCTTTGGATAAAAATATAAAATCCTAAAGTGTGATATGTAGAATGATTGGTTGGCTAGTTTTTGTTTTAAATAGAAAATAAGGGATCGTGTAAAGCTGGATTCAAGATAACCTGCCCCAATTTCATTACTACCTTTCCAGTGGAATATTCATTTTCCCTGAAAAAATGAGCTGCACTAAACCATTGATAGCTCCATTTACATATACAGTCATATTTAGGGCTTATTCATGTAACGATAGGTAGATAGCTATCATGTTTGATATAGGAATCCATACTGTAGTTCAGGCTGGCCTCAGACTAGCTATGTAGCCAACGAGGACTTTGAATATCAGATCTTCCAGCATCTAACTCTTAAGGACTGGATTGCAGGTAGTTGCTAACTACCACATTCTGCTTATGAGGTACTAGGAATGGAGCCCAGGGCCTGGTGCAATGTAAGAAAGCCCCCTACCAAGTGAGACACATTATATGCACCTGGTAATAATTATTATTCTTAAGCATGTTAGCATATGCTTAGTCAAGTGTCATGGTATTAAGCATTAGTTATAATCATAGTTGTTTCTCATTCTGCATGTCAGAAAATATAACCCTATTTGTTCTGGTCATTACATGATACCAAGAGCAGAAGAGTATATTTGGAAGAACCTAAGGTGATGCTTGCTCATTACTGGAAATACTGCTAGTGATGATGATGATGACACTGACAATAATCCTCATAATGTTCTAAACTCTAGACCTAATAAAATATGCAGTGATAATACAAGTTCTTTTCTTATCAAAATATAGCCAGAATATTATCAGGTTCATAAAATAACCATAAATCACACTGCCAGCATTGAATAGTCGAGAGCACTGGCAACCCCAGATTTCAACTGAGCACTTCTGATGGGACAGGCAGGTAGTCACTTTCACAGAAATCTTAGAAATCTTTTACACATGTTTACAAACCACTGATTAAAACAATAATAGACAAAAATCATCTTCCTTCTTTTGATTTACATAGTGATTTCCTCAGGCAGTCAGAATCTTTATGTATCTTAAAATAATCTCCTGAGTAAATTGAAATTTTCTTCAATTGCCCAAATTCAACTAAAAGAGCACTGCCATTAGAGCATTAAATGCTGTGTTTGTTGGCATTTTACAGAGCTTTGAGATAAGTAAATAATTTGCTAATCCCAATTATAGAGAGATAATTGTGGTGATCTGAATGAAAATGACCCCCATGGACTTATATATTTGAATGCTTGTTTCCTAGCTGGTGAAATGTTTTGGGAAGGATTAGAAGGTGTGATCTTGATCTTGGAGGTGTGCCACTGGGGGAAGATTTCGAGGTTGCAAGAGTCTACACAATTCCCAGTTAGCATTCTCTGCCTTCAACTTGCAGATCAGGAGGAAAGCTCTTAGCCACTGCCTCAGTACCACGCCTTCCTCCCTGCTGTCACATCCCCAGCAGTGATGATCCCAGACTCCAACTCTCTTTAATGATAAGCTCCAATAAGCCTCTTTTATAAGTTGCTTTAGTCATGATGCCTCTTTACAACAATTGGAAAGACAATAATGCTACCTGTTCCTTGTTCTTTCAGAAAGGTTTGAGCTATTCTCCCAGGATTGTGAGTAGATGGTTTTCTCTCTAAAGGTTTGCTTTTATTTCAGGGACTTGGTGGAGTTGGGAGTCAAGTCTGTTACAATGGAAAAATCAGATATTTCTTGTTTACAACATAGCTTCTGACAAAGGGCTATTTTCTCTCTATGATGGCAATAGCTATACTTTCATGTCCAAATGCAGGCCCTACACTTTTCAAAAGGCCTTCACTAACCTCTCCTGTACTTGTATCTAACACGACATGGGTGACACTTGATACTGGATGTCTCTTTTTGATTCTTTCTGTTCTTTGAACTCTAAAAGGTAAAAGCCTCTTAGGATTGATTTCCCAGTGCCTGCTCAATTAAAAATAGTCTGCAAAATGTATCCACATATATGTGTTCTGATCTATGTAAGATCGAGTTTATAATTTTGGACTTATGCCATGCAACAATTTGAAATGAGAATACTGGCTACTGTGTATTGAATGATTCCCATGTCAGGCATTTTATGCATATTATATCACACAATCTTTCAACGAAAGGTGAATGTTACTACCTCTATCATATAAGATGTTTTTAAGAAGGGTGTTAAGTGACTTGCCAAAGGGAAATTTCAAGCCAAGCTTTTAATCGTAAGAATCCAAGCCAAGGGCAACTCGGAAGGCATTGCTTTTGTGTGGTACACCTCAGATATTTTTCTAAATTGTCTATTCTGAAGGTGATAGATCAGTTATTATGATGTCTTGCACTTGGGTACCTTGGGTCACTGAACTTGGGTGTGGTGTGTGATTTTAGAAGTTCTGTGTCTTGCAACTGGCTATTCTGCAGTTATAACTTTATTGTGTAAGATCATCTCATGTCAGTACTTTTGAAAAATGAGCATTCATAATGGTGCTACTCAGAGATTCAGCAGCTAAAAGACAGATAAAACAAACTTCAACACAGAGATCTAAACTGTTATTACTATCAACTGCTATTACTGGAAGATTTCTATTTCCTTCTATACTTAAGAGACTGCTTTATAAATGCATCATTCAGGCTGTGTTATTGAAATATGGGCAATAGATTTTATATACTATGTGCTGTCATCACTATTATCATATGGGGACTTATTAATGCTTACCATAATTAAGTCACTTGAAATTTTAAGGGTGAATTAATAGGGATAAATTCATGATGACAGGCTGCTCATTGTGCTTTATGAGCAGACAGCAGTTGTCAATACCTGTGTTTAAGTTTGTTGTAAGGTACACCAGTGGGATCCTAAGACTCTCAATGGAAGATTTCTACAAATTGTCATTTTTTTTATGACTGATTTACTTTCCGGTTATAAGTTGATGATAGTGGGGTCTAAGTTTATGGTTTCAGTGTCATAGTCAGGCTCTGCAGTGGGCTGAATAGAGGAGTTAGCTAGGCTTCTGAATTTATACATTTAAGAAGCCCATGAGACTCTTCAGGCTTATTATTTTCTGAGAAAGATTCTGAAATCCTGGATGTTCAGAATCCACAAACTCAATTACAATAAAGCATACATATATGCATATCCAACAAGAGAATCATACTATACTTTCAGAAATCCTGCTATTCAAAACTTATGCCTCTAGCTGTAAATAGCTGAGAGAGAGAGAGAGAGAAAGGAAGAGAGAGACTCCACGTAAATCTTTGGTGATTGCTATTTTTTATGATGAAATTTTAGGGCGGGTGAAAGGAGGAACATGCTATTGAAATGTGGATATATTTGAAGAGAGACTTGTATTAGACAGTCTAAAGACAGAATAATCTGACAATATAAAAAGTTTGCTGAAGAGAGGGAGAATTGGTATGCGCTAAAGGGAACAATAGTGTTAACTCTAGAAGGGGTCAGTCTTGTTAGTAAGGAAATCTGAATTAATATTGCTCAATTAAGGCATTTATTGCTTTAAACTTGCTCCTTTAGTGCCTGTGTATCCCAAATGTGCAAGTGGATTATTAGGTATATGTACCTGAGGTCAAGTGAAGAATGGCGGAGAGCAAAATTAGGCTGCAATCAGCAAGGTAGTCACTATTTGGCAGCTATCACCCAATTTAAACAACAGCAGCAAAATAAACAAAATACTGTAAAGGCTACAAGTGAAAGAGATAACTGGAATTTCAAGATTCGGTGGCTTACTAGGATGGAAAGGCCATTAACTGACAAGGAAAGATAGGAATAGGTATTAAATATGAAAAAGACAGAATAAATGTCAAATTTAATATCTAGCAAGAAACTGAGATTTAGGATTGGACCTCATTTGAGGACAAAATCATCAATTTGTGGAACATTCACATAAAATAAACTCAGACAGCCATAGAAATGGATATGTTTGCTCAACAAGGGTAAGCTCAGTGGGACCCAGAATGTGCCAGAACTGCAACCTTGGCAACTTTCTGTTGAAAACTTTGGAAGAGAGGAAGTTCTTGTCTAAGAACCTGTAACAGCAGAAGCAACAAGAAGAGAATGTAATTTTAGACAGGCCAAGAAAGGAGAAATATAAGACAGAAGTGGTCAATAAAAAAAGGAAGTAGCAGATAGGGCAAATTGGATGTTTGAGAAAAAGAGCATTGGAACTGGCATTTTGGAAGTTATAGCTGACCTTTTAAAGCATGGTTTTTAGTATAGTGCTTGGTTTAAAGCTGGACTGCAAGGAAGAAAAACTGAGACAAAGAGGAGCAAAGAGCACGCTCTAGCTTGTTGCTACACATATGGTCTCTCCAAGGTTCATTAGACTGCATAGCACTGCTGGGAAAAGTACTAGGATAGCCGTTTTTCAAAAGAAGAAAAAATCTCATAAATAGATTTACTTGTATTTGTTGAAGTGTTTCTCTATGCCAAGCACTGTACTAATCATTTCACAGAATCTACTGAATTTTGGTGCCTAGAGCATTCTTTGACATAGATGGTAGCATTAGCCTTATTTCTTTATTAGAATAGCTGTGGCTTCAGAGTTTAAGCAGTGTGTTCAAGGCTTTATTAGTAAATGTCAGAGCTTGCATTCAAACCCCATTTTGTCTGATGACAGAACTCAAGCTAAGACAATTTATCCAAAGGAAAATGTTAACATTATTCAAATACATGTCTTCTTGTACACAGATCGTAGCATGTTACTTTCCTTGAACACTTAAAATGTATTAAGTCCAGCAATATAGATCCATGCGAAGGGTCATGGCTCCCAAATAATAGAGAATATTTTTAAAATCCTTTATAATAATATGATTTATCCAGGTAGCTAACAACACTGATTTAGGAGTTTGTGACTGTTTTAGTTCAGATTCAAGTTTTAGTATTTTCTAGAAAAATGGCATTCGGTGAATCATTGACTCTGTCTCTTCGAGTTTCCTTGTGGATTAAATGTGTTTCATTTTTGTAAGTCCTAAGTAGGTTAACATAAAGTAGAATGATGCCTAGAATATGGTAAATGCTAATGCTTATTGATATTTTGATTATCAATGAGGTCCTGCTTTCTGTTTATTAATGCATCTTCTAAATTTTCACACTAAACATGTTTGAATAACTTTGCAGAAAAGAAATGTGGATGGAAAATTTAACCCCAATTTCATTTGTTCATTCAGTCATTAACCCACTTATGAACTAACACACATTCAATAATTCACAGATCTTATATTCCCTGAATGCTCCTTTTTTCTCAATCAATATGTCAATCTGTAAATACATGAATGAAATGAGAAGTGTGATGCTACTTCTCACAGAATTTACAATCTCTATGGGGAAAACATATAGGAAGCTGTAAAATTGTAATACAACATTGCCACTCCTGTGGTGTGGGAAAACCATGATTTTATGTAAATAAGGAAAGTATTTGTTCTGACTTGGGTAGTGAAGTCTTTCCAGAAGAAGTGCCATGTAAATTTAGATCCGATTTATAGCTCCCATCATATAGAAATAGAGCAGTTGGTAGCTGACATTTTTTGAGTCCCATGGATGTCTCCACGATGTCATTTTTCCTAGTTTTCGCAGTTGCTGCTAAGTCCAAGAAAGTCCTGCACATTGAAAAGGTACAACATGTGACCTTTCAGCTTCTTCTTTTGTGGTCCTCCCAGTTGTTAGGACATCCTGAGAAAACTTTTTGTGGCAACCTGAATCCAAAGGTCAGTCCTTAGCTTTCACGATATGAAACAAGACTGGGCAGTGTATTCAGTTTTATGCATCATGACCTTGTCCTGAAGGAGTTACCATCTATTATGGACATTGGAACCTTAGCCCACTCACAGTGATTAAAGATTCTTTTGATGTTTTCTTGGCAAATATCACACCAGCAAATTACATCTTGTCTGTCTGGCCTGAACAGAGTGGAACACTTCATTTTCTCTGTCTGGCTCATGGTGTTTGAAATTCCGACTATCAGCCCTAAGTGGCAATGGATTTGTAGAGTTTGATCAGAATTTGAATCTTAGATCACTCAGGACCAGACGTTGAAGAAGTGAATTTGAGAGTCACTAAATAAAAAAATAATGAATGCTTATCTGATTGAGAGTGTTATTTTGGAAAGAGACAAAGGAAATGATCTTGTGTTTGGGACACATTGGTACTACATTTCATAAATTTGGTTTTAAATTCTACCCACTTTGCATTAGAACAGTGATAAAAATATCACTACATGAATATGCTATATACAAACGAACAGGTCGCTTTCATCCATGGATATATTATCTTATATTAAGCACTTGATTGATATGTGCTCTTTCTTACTTTGGTTCAGTTGATGAGATTTGATGATAAAAAAGGGAAAGTTAGAACATGCAGCACATAAGGTATATCTTGTTTATTCCAATATTCCCCTTCATTTTAATCCTACAACAATTCTTCCTGTTTAAACCTTACCACCACACAGTATCTCGAAATTGTAGGTACTCAGTACATTTGGTGAATAATGGAGTGGCTGACAGAATAAATAAATGAGTAAGCCATGCGCGGGTAAGCTGTGATGAGAAGGGGAGCTGTCTAGAACACAAATGGGGAGTGGTCATAGCATAATGGGGCTCAGAGACAAGACAGCAGAGCACTGAGAGGTTAAAGTATAGAAAAAGAAGTGGAGCATTTAACAAAGACAAATATCCCTCTCCTCACCATTATGTCCTGATATATGTTGAACTGTTAAGTAGGGCCTCGAAGTAATTCATTCAGTTCTCAGGGTGGTGCCTACATAATTCTGATGACTGGCTTGGTACCACATTAAAAGTACCAGTATTATAGGAAATGAGCTAGCAAATAATGCCGAGATAAAAATGAATAAATTTTTAAGGGAAAAGGACTAAAGAAATCCTCTTACAATGTTGAAGGGAATGTCAATTGGTATACTATGAAAAGAAACGTGTATATGTGTTTAATATTATTATAATCCAATTCCTACATATACTACTAGAGAAACTCTTGCATATTATTACAGGAAAACATGATCAAAGTTCAATTATTTATAGTAAGAAAAATGTGGGAACAACCTTAATGTGCAACTATAAACATAATAAAATTGTATTGTGGGAATCCACATAAAAGATTTAGTGAGAGCTGTGTGTAGCAACATTGATGCATAAAAGTATGCAGTGGTAACCAAACAAAAGAAAATATTTCAGGAAAAATATATACCATATAATATAAAGTCTAAAAATATTGTATTATGCTTATGAATATGCATATTTGTTTGAAGCATAATATAAAAACTGTATGGAAATAACATACATTATATTTATAATAGTGATTACTTTGGGCTAGAAAAAGAGGAACTAGAACCAGAAAAGGTTGTATGTATAGCTTCATGTGTGTATTTGATTTGTTTATTTCATAAAATGAGTGGTGGACATGAAGTGATTTGAATTACTTGTTATGTCTTCTGCATTTTTTAGATAAGGAAACACTTAAAACTGCAAACCTTAATCACATACTGACAGGCTGAGTCCCCAGTATTAATGGCTATCATTCCTTCTTATGATCTATTCCTTCAAGTATCAGGCCAAACTAGGAAGTCTTTCTTACCATAGAGTCCTTAGCAATGCACAAAACCAAGGCACTTTTGTGATGAGGCCTCAAGCAGCTTCACTCTTGAACAAGCAATCTTTCCATAAGTCCATAAATTAAGTACATAAGCACATTTCCATTTTTTATCCCATTTTAAAATGGACTTTGTATGGTTCTAAGTACATTTCTCATGTACTTGATTTGTGGCCATATAGAAATTACTTTAGTTTTGCATTGACAGTGAATGTGAAATTAAATGAACAATTTACAAAATTAATTTTTTTATCTAACTGATTCCCATCAAGCTCAGTAGCTTTTGTACCAAAATAAGGCTGATTTCTGAGAAAATCTTCTTGGGATAGTTCAAATTGTATTAGCACCACATTTTTTTTCTGAAATTAAGTACATTATAGGAAAGTACACAGTTTCAAATCTAATAACATAAAAACTCATCTAGTTCTACATTTAAGCAACTTTGCCAGTCTTGAAAAGATTTTAATGCACTTAGAAGATACATTCTCAGCTAAAAAATAAAAAAAAAGGGAAGCAATAAGGAAACTTTTAAGAATCCAGTGAAAAGTTCATATAAAGCACTATAAGCTATGTCTAAGCTTGGCTTTTGGTCTATTGATGAATTTGGATAAACACCTAATGTTTGCAACCACTGTTAGTAATTTATCATCATTAGTTCCACTAAATCAGTTTTCCATCATTAGAAATAACTTGCACATGAGCACAAGCCTAAATAAATATCTAAATTGCCTTCTAATTAAAATGCACATTATGCATATCATGCCATTGGAGACTTTTTCATCATGTAGAATAAATCATTAGAAAATATTCCTATAGCAGTGAGGTGGAACCTGGTGATTAATTACCTATTGATAATGAAAGATTCAAACAAGAAGAAGTTACTCTGAATTGAATAGGACATTTTCAATGGATTATGAGCTCAGTTGAAGGGGGTAGATGTTGATATGATGCCTGGTCCTGACATCACACTTGGAATGTTGTACTAACTTATAGCATGTAGTCAAAGGTCTGATCTGATGAAGTCAGTTATCATAGACATCAGTTCTTCCGTTCTGAAATTGAAAGATATAAGTTACCGTAAATTTGGGGCTATTATTTTTGATGAAATAAGGACACTTATTCAGTGCTAGTGGAAGTATAAGCTAGTAAAACCATTGTGGAATTCTCTATGGAGTTTTCTTTAAAAATTGAAAGCAGAACTATTATATGATCCAGCTAACCAATCCTGAGCATATTCCCAAAGGATCCTATACCCTGAGACAAAGATACTTACAAATCCACATTTGTTGCTACTCTAGTCACAATACCAAGAAAATGAAATTAACCTAGATGGCCCCTCACAGATGAACGAATAATCAAAATATGATGCATATGTACAATGAATTTTTTTTCAGATATAAAGAAAAATACTATTTAATCTGATGGAAAATGGATGTCTCTGGAAAGCAGTTTTATAAATGAGATGGGTCAGACTCAGAAAAACAAAACTGTCATGTAGTCTCTTGTATGCAGATCCTATATTTTAATGCATCTATGTGTATACATACACTAATGGGTGTGAGCATGGTTATAGGCTATGGAACTGGAAAGGGGATCAGGTGGTAGGAAAAAGTGGTGGTGAAGACAGAGAAAAGGGGAAAAGAATATGGCATGAAAGTGGATCCAGATGGGTTGGGATATGAAAGGGGGAGAATCAACAGCAACCATACTTTACTTCACATACTTATTTTGAAAAGAAAAATAAAAAAAATTGACCTATTGATTATATACAGATGGATTCTAGTATAAAGTTGGAGACTAATAACTGCCTCCATGTGGTGCAGTGAATAAGAAAATTCAGAATAATAAATAACTGAAGTATCAGTTGTCACAGTGTTGGTAACTGGACTCTTGAAGGGTACATAGAAATATAAGGATGATGCAGTAAATAGGAACAAGTTGCATTTGACTCCAGCCTCCCAGTGAATGGAGGAAAAGCAGAAAACTTACCCAAAGTTATTTACTTCTCTCTGAGTGTTAGCAGAGGGTGAATCCTCAAGACCAAGCTCTTTAGTAAGAATATCCCCAAATAAAACCAGAAGGGTTATCTAAACCAACAGATTATAAATTACAACACACACTCAGAAAGAAAGCCATGAAAAAACAAGACAGCCAAAGGCTTCCAAGAAATTAGATTTTCTCAATTAGCAAATCCAAAGATACCAGAATGTTTGAAATGTCCAAAATCAAAGATCTACTTCCAAAAATAATGAATGACTTTAACCACTTGAAAAAGGAAATAAGCAGATAATTGAAGAAGCAATCAATTCATGCTGTAGATTTGAAAGTCAGAAATGCACGAGGGAAGCCAGCAATATGGAAGAGAAATTCTCCAAGTAACTTGAAGATATTTAAAAGGGAAATATTGGAAATAAACAAATTAAAAAACCAAATGAAAAACACAGTGGAAAGTATCACTAATGCACTGATTCAGGAAAAAAGAATGTCAGGAATAGAATACAAAGGTGAAAAATAATACATATTAAGACATCAATAAGGAGAAAATAAATGAACATTACTAATGTATTCAAGAGTTCTTGGATCAAGGGGCCAGACATATAAATTCATAGCATAGAAAGAGTTGAGATAAATATTAAAAGTGTAGAAAATGTACTTGATAAAAATAGAGCAGAAAATTACCCAATCCTTGGGAAAAAGATAGACGTGTAAGCAAATGAAACAATTAGAAGCCCAAACAGGTATATCAAGAGATAGACCTTCTGTCTATATCACATTGTAGTAAAAATGCAAAACTAAAGAAACAGTACAAAAAGCTAAAAGGAAAAAAAAACACTAATTCACTTATATAATAAAACTAATCAGAATAAAACCAGACCTCTGCTCAGAAAGTTTACAACAGAGAACAGTTAATGATATATTTCTAAGCATGAAGTTAAATAAATAGCAACCAATATTGTTGAACCCAGAAAAATCGTCTCTTAAAATTTATAGGGGCAAGGAATTAGGGCTGGAGAGAGGGCTCAGTAGTAAGCAGTTCTTGCCACTCTTCCAGATGAGTCAAGTTCAGTTTCCAGCATTTACAGGCTCACAGTTTCCTGTAACTGTGGGTCCAGGGATCTAACTTCCTCTTATGGCACTCATGAATACCCTTGTACACCTCTCTGTCTGTCTGTCTCTCTCTCTCTCTCTTCCCAACTCCATCTCTCTAACACTCCCATACACACACCGGACACAAATGAAAATAAAATTGACAGTAAAAGGAAGATATTTAACAAAATGTTCAAGCTAAACAATTCAAGACAACACTACGAAAATTACTTTAAGAACTCCTAGTGAATAACAGAAGTAGAAGAAAAAGAGGAGGAGAGGAAGACAATATTAGTAGTGATAGCATATGAAAGAAGAAGTATTTAGAGGAATAAATGGACAAAGGAGAAATAGAAAGGGTTTCATGATATTGAAATAATAAAAAGACACACATTAAATGGGAAGAAAGAAAATAAATTGGGAGAAAAAAGAAGCAAATGACAGTCCCATAACTAGAGAAAATAACCCAAAAGTGCAAATGGAAGCATAATATATGGAAAAACCATAGAATCCTAGAAAGAGCAATGCAAGAGGCATTACCATAACTGGTTTTAAATTTATACTACAGAGCCATGGCAATAAAACCAGAATGGTACTGGCATGAAAACTGGCATTTAAACTGAAGGGATAAAATCCAGGATCCAGAAATGAATCTATGCTGTCATGGACACCAAATTTTTGACGTAGTTGCAAAAAAATCCATTCACTGTAGAGAAGTCATTTTCAATATAAGGTGATAGGAAATGAACGTGAACATATAAAATAATGAAATTAGATGAAATTAGTTCGTATCATTCAAAAACCCATCATACATAGGCTAAATTCCTTAAGTTATGACTTGAAAATTTGAAACTGCTAGAGGAAAACAAGGAAACCATGAGATACAGACATAGGCAAGGACTTCCTGTAAAAAGGCTTCAATAGTGTTAGAAATAATCACAAAAACTGGCAAGTGGGATCACCTGAAATCAAAGAGTTTCTGCCTAAGAAAATGGTCAACATCATGAAGAAAATGAGAGGAAAAACCTTTGTTAAATATATGCTTAATAAAACATTAATATCTAAAGTCCATAAATAAGTAAAGTAAACAAAGGAAAAAATCACTAAACAAAATCAAATCATCCTATGGGTAAACAGACAAATGAATTGACTGGGCATCTTTTTCAAGAGAAGAAACAAAATAAGAATAAATACGTGAGTAGAAATACAACATCTACAGACATCTGAGAAATCAAAACTATGCTGATACTCCTTCTCACATCAATTAGCATGGCTGTCATCAATAAAACAAAAATGCTTGAACCAATGCGAGTAGAAAGCTATGCTTACACACTACTAATGAGTCCTATTTATTTTCACTGTGGAAATCAGTATGAATATCCCTAAAAATCTAAAATGGAACTACCATATGATATAGCTATACGTTGCCTGTTTGTATATATGAAGAAATTTCTCAATAGAGAGATACATGCACATCCACATTTACAAGAACACTATTCTAAATAGTAAAGGTATAAAATCAGCTTCGATATATGTAAATAGAGGAATCATTAAAGAAAAATATGGTAAAGTATGCATGGTGGTATTTTACTGAGCCATAAAACGAGAACAAAATTGTCCCATTTGCAAGATAACAATAGGCAATGAAACATCTTAAGCCACATAAGCCAGGCTTAAAAGGACAAATGTCACATCCTTTTTCTAACATGAAGAATATGTTTGTATGAAATGAAATTAAAGCTGTATTGTTTTGGTACTATATAGGGTAAGGATGATGTCTAAAGAAAATGAATAAGGGGGGACAAGAAAGAGTGATGAGGAAAGGAGAGACAGCTATTGAATATTTTATCTTATATGTGGAATGGGACTTAATCAGCAGAAAGAAGGTAATATGAAGAGAAAAAGGGATGCTATGGGGGAAGTTTAAGTGATGGGGGTATGAGAATATAAGGCAGAGGAGAGGAATGAGAGAACAGATAATTCTAAGCATGTTTAAAAAAATAAAAAGTACAGTGTCAGGTAAGTGATACCTCACCTCTATTTGTTGGTCATAGGTGTCCTGGGCACACCCAACACAACACAAACCATTGTCATTACTCTTGCTTGCCCATCAGAAGTTGATGATAAGACCCTATTGCTGAAGACAGCACACACATTTGTCTTAGGACATGGAGGAAGTAAATTGGCACCGACTAGGAGGCTTCCTCTTTGTTGGCTAATTTTCACAGTCCTGGAAGGTACTATATAGGTACACTGCTGGAGGTAAATGTATTCTCCAGTCTTGCTCATCTTTGAACCCTGTGAACTACAATGATGGATGGCAAAATAAATCTAGGGATGCCATTGTGGCGTGAATGTTATGGGGTAACCAAATGTTTTTTTTATTAGATTTAAGGTCTATTCCACATGAAGAAATGCATATCTAGTACCAAAATATGGCCCAGCATCCATGGTTCGGAAGATCACAGGCCCCAGGGATTAACCACTATCATTAGCCTGCTAAACAAACACAGTAACAAACTGCAGTATACATTTGTTCATCTTTATCCATAGGTTATTGCAGCTCTCAGATCTCATCAGACAAGATGTGTGTGTGTGTGTGTGTGTGTGTGTGTGTGTGTGTGTGTGTGTGTGTGTGTATGTGTGTGTGTGTGTCAGATGGTGGTTAACAAAGAAACTGGTCAAAGCACTCAGAATAAGCGTCAGTGCAGCACTCAACCCCAAATAGGACATCTATGCTCTCCCCTTCCTTCACGGCTCAGGGCCTATCATGGAAGAAGGGGCAGAAGGAGTGTGTGAGTCAGAGGCAGGAATGAATAGAGGTAGCATGATGCCCTCATTAACTCTCAGCAACTGTAGTCATATGATTTGCATAAGATCAAGCAAGTCAGCAGTCAGCGGTCTAACATGAAAAACCTATGGATAGTTGATGGCTTCTTGGGAAGGGAGAGTCAGTTTTAAGAGTGTGGATCCTGATTAGATAAGCCATTCTTCAGCAGATAGTTCCACACCCAGGAATATACAGGGGCAGTACAAAATTGGACTAGTGGGTTATTTTTTAAAAAAAAAACAAAGGATATAAAGTGAAGTGGGGGTGCATCTAAGAGGAGTCTGGGGAGTATATGGGTAAATATGTTTAGATATATATTGTAATTCTCAAATAATTAATTAAAGAAACCAATAAAAATGTGGTTCAAAATACAGATTTCACTATTACCCCAGATATCCCGATTCAGCAAATTTGGGTTCATCTTCGAATCTGCATTTTAAGCAAGAATGGCATAAAATTAAATTTGTAATTAAAATATTTAAATTAAAATAAAAATAAATTATTTTGCCTGTGTAACTGATAATACATAGTTGTTCAGGTGGATAATCATGAATATCAACTGATTAATTAACAGTACAAAATTCACTTTCCTTCCAGGAAATCATTTTGGAAGCTACTCTATACTGACATATGATGCCTGAAAGGATTTTCTGGAGGAATCAAAACAATAGATGATGGACTGGGAATCTTACAGAAACTTCTCTTGGTTAGTAAATCTTACAGAATATAAACACTTTAGAGTCAAGCATTTCTTTTATTCACCTCAATTCCTGTTTCCCATGCAGTACGCACAGGTGAGTATGTAATAAATATATTTTAATTGTTTAATTATATTTCTGTCTTTAGCATGTGTGTGGGGCACGAAAAGCACAGTGCACATATGGAGGTCATAGGACAAATGTGGGAGTCGGTTTGTTCCTTCCACTATGTGGCTCTTGATGATTGAACTCAAGTCCTCAGGCTTAGCAGGATGAACCTTTTTTTTGTTGTGCCATTTCAAAGTCTCTCTCTTTTTTTTTTTTAATGAAGGAAGGAAAAAATGCAGAGAAGTGACCCAAACAGAGCCCTATTGAATGGTTTTGGTTTCAATATACATAACATTCCTATTTACGGCATGTGGGTACGCATAGCTACATAGAGTACTGATAAAAACTTTTTGTATCCTATTTAAGATGAGTCATAAAACACACCGGGACCTTGTAGTGGCCAGTCAAGAGAGAAATTAATCCAGACTAGAGTGTGGTCAGGGTTTTGGTCCTAAAAGAGTTTAGCACTAGCTTCCAAAGAAGCAAACTAGCAGTTAATGTTAAAGAGTCCAGAGCAGCATAGCAAGTTTGGAAACAGCTATCATGGGTCTTCAAGGTCTAATGTAGTTGAATTATATAGAGATATCATTTAGGAGGATAGTTTGGTTGTTTGTTTTTACAATAATTGGCTGGCTATATAGTTAAAATTATTGGTATTGTATTTGTATACAATCAGAAAGTTGTTGGCATTGTATTCATATATAGTCCATTTGATTCACAGTAAGGGCTGAAGATTATGTTATCATCAGCAAAAGCTAATCAAGGACCCAGAGGCTTGTCTTAGATTTAACAGAGAAAATTAAGTACAGCTTGGAAACAGTTCTTGTGTTTTATTACATAAGACAGTGGTGATGTTTAACAATAATATATTTTTGCATATTTCAAAATGACTGAAAGAAGATTTTCAATATTCTTATGCCATAGGAATAATGAGGATATCAGGTAACAGGCATGATAATTACCTGAACTCAGTCATTCCATGGTGTATAAATCTGTAGAGATATCATTTTGTGGCCCCTAAATATACATTTTTTAATTAAACATGAAACTAAAATGGAAATGATATAATAGATGTTAAATTATGAAGATGTTAGCAGCAATGGTAATTCATCCATTTGCTTTAGAGATACCTAAAAATTTAGCATATGACACTTAAGGGTAAAAACAATATAAAATGTTCAATTAGTACTGACTATTAAGGGATCAATATGTATTTTGTAGCAAAACAGAGAAACACTCCACATGATATATAAGTAATAAGAAGAGGCAATGAAATATTTAAGCCACACAGAAGCATTTACGGTTTTAATTCTATAAGGGACTCAGTGTTTCTGTTGCCTTTGGCACTGGCTGAGAGACATATCGGTAGCACTCTAGCAGGTATTTCATATTTCCAGATTCCTTATGGCGAGCCCACCTGATTACTGAACTTGGCAAAATTTCTAGTATGTTTGAAGCAAGCAATTGTTCAGTAGGATCTGATAGGTATATTTTTGCAAATGCATTTAAAATGTTTGGTTTTTTTTATGGTGACAAAATGTGGCTTTGAAGGTGGTAGATGTTTCTGTTTGTTTTTGAAGTTATGCAACATCAGTAACAGCAGCACTTTGCTGGCAAGGCAAGCAGAAAAGCTGGGCCAACCATTCAATTAACTTAAGCCCTTGGCTCTCCTCTGACAACTCCTTCAGAAAGACATTTAGGGCCATGAATTATGCAGGTAAGTGTCCTTTGCTCTGTAGCATTTTGTATGTTAACACTTGGCATTAAAAATGAGGGATTGGAATGGGAGGTTCAAACATGAAAGAGGAGGGAAAAGGAGGTGAGGGAAGAAATCCAGTGAGGTACAGCTGAAATTAAGGTCCATTTGAGAGATCATATGGAAAACTAATACAATGTAAGCTTCCTAGATTATATACATATGTGAAGGTGATCTAAATAAAATTGCCAAGTAACGGGGAGGACAGAGTCCCAAAGGGACATTTCTCACCACCAAATAAAGCTTCATTACCAGGAATGGTTACACCTAATCAAATAGTTGGTTCCATTGAACCCCCAAACAGCACAAGCTATTGCAAAGGCTGTAGGTTGCTCATCACAAATTGACAGAAAGTCCCCACTGCTGACGACAATACCTACACAACTCACTGAACATGGAGATGTTGAATTGGTGCCCACCTAGAGCTTTCACCCCTATTGGCTAGTGTTCTTTATACTGAAAGGTACTCTGAATGCTACCAAAGAATAAATATAAACACCAACCCAGCTAGAAATCATTGACTCTACAATGGTGTCCTGCCTGCAACATATGCTAGTGCAATGGTAACACAAAGTTTATAGGAGTAACAAGCCAATATCTCACTCCATGAGATGAGTCCTATATCCAATGCTGCTTGGGTGGTCAAGAGCCTGAGGCTACATAGCAGAGACCTAAGAAAAAAACAGATACTACTGTTCTACAGAAGGAAAATAGAAATCAAATAACTCCTAATGTCATTTTTGCTGTATTCAAAGATCAGTGTCTTGCTCAGCCATCATCAGAGATTCCTCCTGAAGTAGATGAAAAAACATACAGCCAGACAATATGCAGAGTGGGAGATACTGGAACACTCAGTCAAAAAAATGGATGTCTCCATTGAATTCCTTCTGTCAGAGATCAGGGAGCTCTGCAGAAGAGGAGGTAGAGTGTCAGAGTCAGTGTGATTGGAGGATACCAAGGACACAGGACCTTCTAAACACAGGAGGACCAATGCACATGTGAAATCACAGAAGCCAAGGCAGCAAGCATGCCCAGGGTCTGCACAGTTCTGCACCAGACGGGGTCCTAGAGCAGAAAGAAGGAGTGGACACATGCCCCCATCCCTGACTCAGAAGCTATCTGCAACTGATATCCACTTGCAAAGAAAAAGTTAGTTTTCTTTAAGGAAGTTTCACTGGGGAAACCAACAACTCTTAAAGGCAGACTGCATGCACATCAGTAGATGGTCAACAAAAAATGAATTCAAACGCATCCTTGAAGTTTCCTTGTTTTATAATGTTTAGTCAGGGAATTTAATTTTTAAATTTCTTTTTTTATTTTTACAATTATTTTAATTACTTTACAGATTTTGTATATGTAATACTTCTTCCAGGTTTGTGTTTTCATAGGATTTCTGAATGTGTGAATGAGTGTGTCTCTGCATACATATCTGTTTATTGTACCTTTTCTGGGGCTCTTTTCTATTTCTTTGTTTTGTCCTATTCCAATTTGCTTTGTTTTATTATGTTTTCTTACTATTCCTTAGGTGCTTTTTTTATTCTCTAAGGAGAAACAGAACTGGGATGTATCCTGTTTATTTTCTAACCAGAGACAGAAAGGGGTGAATACAGATGGAAGGGGAAAGGAGGATATGCAAGGAGTAGAGGGAAGGAAAATTGTAATCAAATACATTATAAGAGAAAAAGAATCTGTTTTCCATAAAAGAAAAAAATGTGGTCTTTGGCCACATAACATCTCCCAGCTCAGCCTGTTCGGGTGGGCGCTGGGACAGAATCCAAATCGGGAGGGCAACCAGGAGGGCAGTAGTTCCTTTGTCTCAGTAGCCTGCCTACAGCAAGCAAGGTAGGCCCTCTGTTTACGAGCTACCCAAGCAGCAGGGACATCCAATCTGGGCACCAGGAGAGCAATCATTGGGGAGTGACATCACTGGGAAGGTACATCAGTGGGCAAGGAGACCCGATCCTGTAAAAGAAGATCCATAGGGGAGCATTTGCAGGCGCCAATGCAAGAATTCACCCAAAAATCTGAAAAAACAAAACAAAACATGAAACCACCAGAACACAGCGACTTCACAGAAGGAGGACATGAAGACCTTAATCAAGAAGAAGTAGAAATAATTGACTTTATGAAAGTGATAGAGGCCCGTAAACAGCATGTAAAAAACACCCTTATAGAAATGGATGAGAAGTATGACAGAAATTGTGAAGAATTGAGTAAATCAGTGAATGATACCCTAGGAAACCAAGGAAAAACAATCAAGCAGATAATGGAAACAGTTCAAGACTTGAAAACTGAAATGGAGGCAAAGAAGAAAACACAAACAGAGGGCCGGCTGGATATAGAAAATCTAGGTAAACGAATAGAGACTACAGAAACAAGCATAACCAGCAGATTACAAGAGATAGAAGAAAGAATCTCAGATTCTGAAGATAACATAGAGAAAATGAACGCACTGATCAAAGAAAACAGCAAGTCCAACAAACTCTCATCACAAAACATTCAGGAAATATGGGACACAATAAAAAGACCAAACCTAAGTATAATTGGAGTAGAAGAAGGAGAAGAAGTGCAGCTCAATGGTCAGGAAAATATATTTAATAAAATTATAGAAGAAAACTTTCCCAACCTAAAGAAAGATGTACCTATGAAGGTTCAAGAAGCATACAGAACACCGAATAGGCTGGATCAAAAAAAAAAAACATCCCCTTATCATATAATAATCAAAACACAAAGCATACAGAATGAAGAAAGAATATTAAGAGCCACAAAGGAAAAAGGCCAAGTTAGTATAAAGGTGAACCTATCAGACTTACACCTGACTTCTCTATGGAAACCATGAAAGACAGAAGGTCGTAGATAGATGTACTGCAAAAACTAAGAGACCATGGATGCAAGCCCAGACTACTATACCCAGCCAAGCTTTCGTTCACTATGAATGGAGAAAACAAAATTTTCCAGGATAAAAACAAATATAAACAATACGTAGCCACAAATCCAGCATTATAGAAAGTAATAGAAGGAAAATCATTAACCAAGGAGTCCAACAATGACCACAATAACTCAAACATCTAGAGACCCTTCACGACGCAACTCAAAGAAGGGAAACACACAAACTCTACTACTAAAAAAGTGACGGGAGTTAACAACCACTGGTCATTAATATCACTTAATGTCAATGGACTCAACTCACCTATAAAAAGGCACAGGCTAAGAGATTGGATACGAAAACAGGATCCAACATTCTGCTGTTTACAAGAAACACACCTCAACCACAAAGACAGGCACCTACTCAGAGTAAAGGGCTGGGAAAAGGCTTATCAAGCCTAAGAAACAAGCAGGTGTGGCCATACTAATTTCTAACAAAGTTGACTTCACTTTAATCAATCAAAAAAGATGGAGAGGGACATTTTATACTCATAACAGGAACAATTCATCAGGATGAAGTCTCAATCCTGAATATCTATGCCCCTAATATAAAAGCACTCATGTACGTAAAAGAAACACTAATAAAACTCAAGGCAGCCATCAAACTGCACATACTAGTAGTAGGAGACTTCAACACTCCTCTCTCACCAATGGACAGGTCAATCAGACAGAAACCTAACAGAGAAATTAGAGAATTAATGGAGGTAATGAATCAATTGGACTTAACAGACATCTATAGAATATTCCACCCAAATAGGAAAGAATATACTTTCTTCTCTGCAGCTCATGGAACCTTCTCGAAAATTGACTACATACTCAGTAACAAAGCAAACTTCCTCAGTTACAAAAAGATATTAGTAACCACCTGTGTCTTATCAGATCACCATGGATTAAAGATAGAATTCAACAATAAAGCTACTCCCATAAAGCCTACAAACTCATGGAAACTGAACAGTCAACTACTGAACCATACCTGGATTAAGGAAGAAATAAAGAAAGAAATTAAAGTCTTTCTTGAACTCAATGAAAATAAAGAAACAACATACTAAAACTTATGGGAGACTATGAAAGCAGTACTAAGAGGAAAGTTCATAGCACAAAGTGTCCACTTAAAGAAAACAGAGAAAGCACATATTGGAGACTTAACAGCCCACCTGAAAGCTCTAGAAAAAAAAGAAGCAGACTCACCTAGGAGGAGTAGAAGACTGGGAATAATCAAACTGAGGGCTGATATCAACAAAATAGAAACACATAAAGCAATCCAAAGAATCAATGAAACAAAAAGCTGGTTCCTGGAGAAAATCAACAAGATTTATAAACCCCTATCCTAACTAATCAAACGGCAGAGAGAATATGCAAATTAATAAGATCAGAAATGAAAAGGGGGACATAACCACAGACACAGAGGAAATTCAGAGAATCATTAGATCTTACTACAAAAGCCTGTATGCCGCAAAACTGGAAAATGTAAAAGAAATGGACACTTTTTTAGATAAATACCATATACCAAAGTTACACCAGGACCAGGTGAACAATCTAAATAGACCTGTTAGTCTTGAAGATTAGAAGCGGTTATCAAAAACCTCCATACCAAAAAAAGCCCAGGACCAGATGGCTTCAATACGGAATTCTACCAGACCTTCCAAGAAGACCTAATACCTATACTCCTCAATATATTTCACAATATAGAAACAGAAGGGTCATTACCAAATTCCTTTTATGAAGCTACAGTTACTCTGATACCAAAACCACACAAAGACTCAACCAGGAAAGAGAATTACAGGCCAATCTCACTCATGAACATCGAAGCAAAAATCCTCAACAAAATACTGGCAAACTGAATCTAGGAACACATTAGAAAAATTATCCATTACAATCAAGTAGGCTTCATCCCAGATATGCAGGGCTGGTTCAACATACAAAAATCTATCAATGTAATCCATCATATGAATAAACTGAAAGAAAAAAAACCATATGATCATTTCATTAAATGCTGAAAAAGCATTTGAATTTATGATAAAAGTATTGGAAAGATTAGGGATACAAGGGGCGTACCTAAATATATGTATATAAGCTATATACAGCAAGCTGACAGCTAACACGAAATTAAACGGAGAAAAACTCAAAGCCATCCCACTAACCTCAGGAACACGACAAGGCTGCCCACTCTTGTCATACCTCTTCAATATAGTGCTGGAAGTTCTAGCAATAGCAATAAGACAACATATGGGGATCAAGGGGATTCGAATTGGAAAGGAAGAAGTGAAACTTTCGTTATTTGCAGATGATATGATAGTGTACATAAGCGACCCCCAAAACTCCACCAAAGAACTTTTACAGCTGATAAACAGCTTTAGTAATGTGGCAGGATACAAGATTAACTCCAAAAAATCAGTCGCCCTCTTATACACAAAGGATATGGAAGCAGAGAGGGAAAACAGAGAAGCTTCACCTTTCATGATAGCCACAAATAGCATAAAATATCTTGGGGTAACTCTAACCAAGGAAGTGAAATAACTATTTGACAAGAACTTTAAGGCACTGAAGAAAGAAACTGAACAGGATACCAGAAAATGGAAGGACCTCCCTTGCTCTTGGATTGGGAGGATCAACATTGTAAAAATGGCAATTCTACCAAAGGCAATTTATCAATGCTATCCCCATCAAGGTCACATCAAAATTCTTTACAGATCTTGAGAGGACAATAATCAACTTTATATGGAAAAACAAAAAACCCAGGATAGCCAAAACTATTCTATACAATAAAGGATCTGCTGGAGGCATTACCATCCCTGACTTCAAACTCTATTACAGAGCTTCAATAATGTAAACAGTGTGGCACTGGCATAAAAACAGAGAAGTCGACCAATGGAATCGTATAGAAGACCCAGATTTTAACCCACAAACCTATGAATACCTCATTTTCAATAAAGGGGCTAAAAGTATACAATGGAAGAAAGAAAGCATCTTCAACAAATGGTGCTGGCACAACTGGATGTCAACTTGTAGAAGAATGAAAATAGACCCATATCTATCACCATGCACAAAACTTAAGTCCAAACGGATTAAAGACCTCAATATCAGTCCAAACACACTGAACCTGATAGAAGAGAAAGTGGGAAGTACCCTACAACAGATGGGCACAGGAGATCGCTTCCTAGGTATAACCCCAGCAGCACAGACATTAAGGGCAACATTGAATAAATGGGACCTACTAAAACTGAGAAGCTTCTGTCAAGCAAAGGACACTGTCACTAAGACAAAAAGGCAACCTACTGACTGGGAGAAGATCTTCACCAACCCCGCAACAGACAAAGGTCTGATCTCCAAAATATATAGGAAACTCAAGAAACTAGTCTTTAAAATGCTAATTAACCCAATTAAAAAATGGGGCACTGAACTGAACAGAGAATTCCCAACAGAAGAAGTTCAAATGGCTAAAAGACACTTAAGGTCATGTTCAACCCCCTTAGCAATCAGGGAAATGCAAATCAAAACAACTTTGAGATATCATCTTACACCTGTCAGAATGGATAAAATAAACAACACCAATGATAGCCTTTGCTGGAGAGGCTGTGGAGGAAGGGGTACCCTCATCCATTGCTGGTGGGAATGCAATCTTGTGCAACCACTTTGGAAATCAGTGTTGTGGTTTCTCAGGAATTTCAGGATCAACCTATCTCTGGACCCAGCAATACCACTCTTGGGAATATACCCAAGAGATGCCCTATCATATGACAAAAGCATTTGTTCAACTATGTTCATAGTAGTATTATTTGTAATAGCCAGAACCTGGAAACAACCTAGATGCCCTTCAATGGAAGAATGGATGAAGAAAGTGTGGAATATATTCACATTAGGGTACTAGGCTGCAGTAAAAAAAATGACTTCTCGAATTTTGCATACAAATGGATGGAAATAGAAAACACTATCCTGAGTGAGGTAACCCAGACCCCAAAAGATGAACATGGGATGTACTCACTCATTATTGGTTTCTAGCCATAAATAAGGGTCACGGAGTCTACAATTGGTGATCCTAAAGAACCTAAGTAAGAAGGTGAACCAAAGGAAAAACATACAGTTATCCTCTTGGCTATGGGAAGTAGACAAAATTGCAGGGGAGAAAATTGGGATCTTGGGGGTTGGGTTGGATGGGGGTAAGGGGAGATGAGGAGAGAAAAATGAGAAGGGGAGGATGGGGGGAACTTGGGGAAACAGGATGATTGGGATAAAGGAAGGTTTGATAGGGTAGCACGGAAGCACAATTCTTAGTTAAGGGAGCCACCTTAGGGTTGGCAAAAGTCTTGAACCTAGAGTGGCTCCCAGGATCCGAAGGCGATGTCCCCAGTTAGTTCCTTGGGCAGCTGAGGATAGGCAACCTGAAATGACCCTATCCTATAGCAATACTTGCATATCACCATAGAACCTTTATCTGGTGATGGATGGAGATAGAGACAGAGCCCCACACTGGAGCACTGGACTGAGCTCCCAAGGTCCCAATGAGGAGCAGAAGGAGAGAGAACATGAGCAAGGAAGTCAGGACCACCAGGGGTGCACCCACCCACTGAGACAGTGAGGCTGATCTATTTGGAGCTCACCAAGGCCAGCTGGACTGGGACTGAAAAAGCATGGGATAAAACCGGACTCTCTGAACATGGCGGACAATGAGGGCTGATGAGAAGCCAAGGACAATGGCACAGGGTTTTGATCCTACTTCATGTTCTGGCTTTGTGGGAGCCTAGCCAATTTGGATGTTCACTTTCCTAGACATGGACGGAGGGGGGAGGACCTTGGACTTTCCACAGGGCAGGGAACCCTGACTGCTCTTTGGACTGGAGAGGGAGGGGGAGAGGAATGTGGCGAGGGGGAGAATGGTGGGAGGTTGGGGAGGGATATGGGAGGTTCAGAGGAGGCAGAAACTTTTCTTTTCCTTTTCTCAATAAAACAATAAATTAATTAATTAAAAAAACATGCCTAGAGGTACTTGAGGCTCTGAGACAAATGCCTCCTCTCTTTTCACCTGCATGGAGTTTGGCTCTCTAAGGCCACTGGCATTACTTCATACTTATGAATGCCCCTCTGTATTCAAAGATATATTTAAAAAACAAAAACTGAACAAGCACAGGCATGATGGTGTGCAACTGTAGTTCCAGCATTTGGGAAACTGAGGGAGGATGATCATGTTTTGGTGGCTAACCTGAGTTACCTAGTGTACTAAGGTACCTAGGGATATAAAGTAAGGTCCACCCTAGTCTGGGAAATATAGAAAGCTCAAGATTAGACTAGTCTACTTAGCAAGCCATTATTTTTTATTTGTTGTTTAAGCTTTGGAGAGTGAACTCAGAGCCTCACACGTGCTAGTGAGTTCCAACTGCACCACACAGGCTCGCTCTTGAAGAAACCAACAAACAAAACAAAAAATAAGACAAAAATAACACAGAACAAGATAAAGAAAACATATTCTAACACCACAGCTGAGTTTTTCTGAGCAGAAACATCCAATGAGAAGAGAACCACAAAGAAGAGAAATGAAGTACAACAGGGGAGAATGTCTTTCTGGGTTTGTTCATTGCTTTCATTATGCTATGTTATTTAAGATGCTTTTAAAGGTGACCTAGTGACATTTTCTGCATTACTGGTATAATTATAACATCTTATTTCCTATTCACTTTTATTACACATCAGAAAATAACTATAAACTATCATCTTTCACTCATAACATGATGATGTGACAAAAAAAGGGCCTGGTCTCCAGAGTCCCACAACTGACTTTCTGAGGACGGGGCAGTAGGCAGGTTCTGACACCTCACAAAGGGGCACCTCCAGCCTCGAGCCTGGAGCCTTGCTATTGGTCAGGTTCTGTTTGTCTGGGTCACAAAGGTTGCTAGGTGCTGGGTGGAGAAAAGAGGAGAGACTCAGCTGCGACCATCTATCTAGTCTGTGTTGTTCAGGAGTATAGTCTTGCTGTCAATGGCAGGATACCAGCTCTTTTCACCGTGGACCCCACTGGACGAGAATTTGCGATGGCTGCGGCACACAACACCTACCTTTTCGTCCAAACACCCTTTTAGGGATTCTCCTTTCTTCCCACAGACCCCTTCTGACCTTGAAGTCCAAAGGTGCTTTCATGAAGTTGCTGTTATCTTAGACAGCCAACGGGTGGTTCATGTAGGGAGCCCATTGTCACCTGGCCAACCATCAGGGCATGAGACCACCATCAAGAAGAAAGTACTGATTAAGAGGCCCGAGCCGGTCCGCCTCCTTGGAGTGGATTCGGTCTTTGGCAGGTCTATTACAATCCAGCCACCTAAGTGGACTGGAACCTTCAGGGTTTCAGACACATCGGCCTTCTCTAAAGTTGTCAGCAAGGAGCAACGATGGCCCGCAGGACTCAAGGTGCCTCAGATTGAGATGACCATGGCTATGTGCAAGCAGATGCTACGCTCCATCCTCCTCCTGTATGCGATATACAAAAAGTGCACCTTTGCCCTGCAGCACTCCCAGTAAGGTGCCCCGTCCGACTCCTCCTGTACTTCACACCACACTCTATGGTATATACCTGGAGCCCATAAAGACCTGTCCGTGTAAATCGATCTGTAACATCGTGCTTGCTACTTTGCTCCTCTGTCAAGCTGTGACAATCCAGAAGCTCCTCTCCCCACCTTTCTCTTCAGAATCAGGGCCAATGTGCCTGATCAAGAAAGAACATTTCGGCTAAACAGACATTTAAACACTAAACTACCATTGCCATGGCCATGTGATGAAGAACAGTTAAACCACCCAAACCAACCAATCCAGTGTGAACATACTCAAGCCCCAAAGTTAACAAAGAGCTGGCGGCAGAAAAGGGACAATAAAGAAGACAGGCATGGAGTTTTCAGTGTATCAGAAGATGAAGTGATCAACAATCAAAATCTATGTGTGGGTTAAGTGCTATTTTGAGATCAGCCTTCCATCACCAAGCATACCCTAACTGCTCAACCCTAATACCAATGTGGACAACAATATTAACAAATATTAATCTTCACAGACTGGCAAGGATAAAATTGGCAGCATCTTTAAGACTGGACTTTTTAGTGGAAGACAGTAGAGTCCCCATTTCAGATCCTAATGTTTAATCAAACCAATAAACTACAATTGCTTTATTTAAAAAGAAAAAAATGTTACTATACTGCATTTTGTATATTAGGTTTATTTTTTAAGAATAGACTCTTAGGGGCACGGGATATTCTATTTTGTTTACCATTTTATCTCTAGTGTTCAGAATAGTGTCTGACAATATCAGCCATTCAGAAATCACTTGTTGGATGAATGAAGAAAAGTATCTAGTGATTAGGGCAAATGTCTGTACATTGTAAAACAGCATACAAATTGGCTAGGTATATTTGAGGGCATTACTTGTCCAAATGCAAATAATTTTTAAGTAGAAAAATGTAAACTTCTTATGGGAAACTGACTTTGGAGAACCATAATTGTTTCTAAGGAGCTATTTGTTTTGACAAATGTCACAATAGTAATGTTTTGACAGGCAATTGTTGATAAAAACTTCATTTGTGTTTTACTTAAATATCACTTCTAGCTTCAACATTTGTAACAGCCAAATTGGATCAAGGGTTAGGCAGTCAGATCTACCTCTTGATGATTTACATTATATATAATATTTAAAAGGGATAGAAAATTAATTGAATATGTGATTTATACCTTTTGGGGGTTGATAACATTCTTTCCTTCTGTAGCACAGATTTCCAATTGTTCATCACAGAACATTAATCACCTTTGGTACTTTTTAATAGGAAGTAAAAGGTTGTATGATCAAATACTTTTATGTAGTTCTCTATAATATAATCATACCTGAGAATTCCATAATATACCTGAATCAAACTTGTAATAGATCAGTAAATAAAGCTGTTTTAGAATATTTGTTTAAAGATGTGTTGCATTCATTTATGGTGTGGAATATTTGTTTAATGATGCAAATATGTGTTGCATTCTTTTATGTTACATTTATTAAAATCTGTAAAGCTGTGTGACTGTGCCGACTTGAAACTCCTGATTGGTCTAATAAAGATTTGAATGGTCAATAACTAGGTAACAGAGAGGAACAGGTGGGCTTCCAGGCAGAGAATAAATAGAAGAGAAAAGAGGGAGGAGTGAGAAAAGAAGGAGAGGAGGACTCCAGGGGTTGGACACCCAGCCACACAGCCAGCAGTGGAGTAAGAAGTAAAGAAAGACATAGAATAGACAAAGATAAAAGCCATAGAGAAAAGGTAGATGGGATAATTTAAATTAAGAAAATCTGGTCAAGAAACAATCTAAGCTAAGGCCAGGCATTCATAGGTAAGTCTCTGTATTTATTTATATGGGAGGTAGTGGTGGCCCCCAAAGAGTAAAAAGAAAAAAAAAACAAAAACAAAAAACCTACCTATCTATTTTAAGCTACTTTCTCAAATGGTGTTAATTACAGATGTTCCTCCATTTATTATTTCTATAAGACTTTATTTTATTGCGCAGTCATTGGAAAATATAGTACAATTGAAAGAAGGTGCTCTCTCTTCCTATCAAAAGAACTATATCCTTCTATGAAATGGGAATTATTATTCTAGGCTTCCTTTGTCCCATTTTCATAAAGGGTTGTACCACATGGCCTTAGTATAAAGATAAAATGTTTCCTAATGTTAAAATATTTCAAGTCAGAATACTCAAAAACTCATTGAACATTATTTTTCTTATAATAAAATTCATAGTTAATTTACTAATCAAGGACAACTATATGTGGTAAAATCTCCCAGTGAGTTCTTTTGTATTATCAAAACTAAAGAAGTTAATATATATGAAAATACCATATGCAATTAGTAATAATAACGTATTATTTTTATGGCAAAGTTGACTATTTTACATGAGAAATAGGAACTATAGGCTAAACAAAAGTTTCTATATTGGTTTCTCAGATGAACATGAACAAACAAAATCCAAAGGTAGCATCTAACTTGTTTCCATTTTCGTTGGGTTGCTTGCCTTCATTTAAATGATAATTCTACTTGATGCACATAGTCACTGCCTCAGTTACTAAGACCAAAGCAAACCAACCTTTAGAGGTTGTTAATGACTCCTGACAAAACAAAAACTTTGAAAGTGTGCCATAATTTCATTTGCTGTTGAGGAGAATTTGTTATAGAGACTTCTTGGAAGCCATTAGGGAAGTGCTTTCTTGAGTAAGCATTTACTGAACTTCTAATGCCCAGTTCTGCAAGAAGAGCTGTGAAAAGCACAGTTAAAAGGCTCTATGCCAAGGCTTCAGAATGTTTTTTCGAGAGTTTGGGACATTTTCAGATGTCAAGCTTGGTGGTAGATGTTGTTGGTGATGTGCATGAATGAAAGCAGGTCATTACCCTTGAGAGGTCCTAATGTATTTTGTAATACAGTGTTGTAACGAGATAAGCAGCATGATGCAGATATTTACAAAGCATGGTTGACAAGCCAAAGGAATAATTATTACTGATGGAACTCAGCTTTATGATGTTTAAACGGAACTTGAAATGTCCCAAGGTGAATAATTAATGTAGGCTATGTAATTGAAAGATCAACAACAGTTGGGGTTAGGCCCTCTGCATGTAGGTGATGGTAAAAGTCATAAAAATTAAATTTTCACCAACCTCTAAAGTCAAGGATTTTGTACTTTATCAATGGGCAGTGAAGAATTAATGATAATTCAAAACCTAGTAGTATTCACTGATACAGAATTGAAATTCAAACAGATGCTAGCTTCTGTAGCACTGAAAGCATGGGGTAAATTTGCAAGCAGTAATGATGTAATTGCTACAAATGGATTCTTGCATACTGTCTCAGGAATCAACTTCCTCCAACTTTTGATAGTACTGTCAATGGTAGTTGCTGTGGGTACTTTTGTCAGTATGAAACAGCGAAAGGCCCTTCTCTTGATACCTATGAAACAAGGCCTGTGTATTAAGGATGTTACTGTTTATGCAGGTAAGATTTTCAAAAGTTGATTTCCAGTAATAATTTAAGGGAAACCCCTATTCCATATCACTATATCATTGTAGTACTTTAGAGAAAAACAATAAACATTCAGTGTTGAAGTGAATATTGAACAATTCTTACTTACTATTATAGAAGTAGAAAGAAGCATAAACTTTTGGAAGAAGGTATGGAGGTTCCCATACAAATACTAAAATGAACTAGTTATTACAGCCACAAAATTTCACTTGACAAAATTTCCCCAGATACATACATTGATGTGTAGTTGGAGCCATATACAAAAAGTGCTTATTGAAGATTGTTATAAATATTCTTATCAACAGAATAATAGTTAACTCATAGCATATTCAAGAGATGAAATAGCACTTAGCAATTTGAAAATGATGGTTTTATTCGATGCAAGGACATAGTGAATTGCCAATATTATAGCAAAATAAGTTACAGTAGAGTGTGTATAGTACAATATCAATTTTATTTTGAAATTAAAAATTATCCTAAATTTTATATAATTATATCTACATAGACAATAACCCAGTGTACTGTGAAGACTGAAGATGGGAATGTTGTTGGCACAAGAAATCTGAAGGGATCATTTCCCCTGCTTACATTTTAGATGCCTGCATTATTTGAAAATCTTTAGATAAACATGCTTTACTATTACCATCTCTTAAAGAAATTATTAAAGCAAATATATGTGAAAGTTTGCAAGTCAGCTATAGTTTGTACATTGTACTTTCTGAACTTTCAGATAACTGGTCACAGTAATAACTAATTTCATTAAGTACTTTCAGTGTATCAGGAAAAGTCCTAAGTGTTTTATGCATAATCTTCACATATACTCATCTTCACATTAAACTGACATAACTTTTCCAAGATACTTATGAGGTAGAAACTATTATCATCACCATTTCACAGATCAGAAAAAAATTACTCTCAAAATGGCTGAATATCTTATTAAATCTCAAACATCTTGTTAACAATGCAGCTGGGATTTAAAGCCAAAGAGTCGGCTTAAGCAAAGATGTCTGTTGAAAGAAACAGTTGACACACAGTCTAAACTTTCAAGGAATTTAACCAGATTTTTCACCTTTATGTTTGTGTGTCTATTTCATTTTAAATGTTGCTTTGTTTTATTTGAACCAAGGTATCCACATGTAGCATGAGGTGACATCAAACTCCTAGTCCTCTTTGCTCTTCTTCCTGACTGCTGCTCTTACAGGCACGTCCTGCTATTTCTATGTGTGTATGTATGTCTCACTGTCTTTGCTACACAAACACACACACACACACACACACACACACATGCACACACACAGACACACACATAGGGAGAGAGAAAGAGAGAGAGAGAAATATGCACACACATGCATGCACACACACAGACAGGAGTAAATACAAAAGCTAAAAACACATTGCAAATGTATTTACACAAGTGCTACAAAGAGTGAATGCTACAAGAAGCATTTAAGAAAATGTTCCTATAACCTTAGGGATAAATTGTTGCTGTGGAACAATGGTTTTGTACCTTGTAACTTGTATTGTTTTAATAAAACACTGATTGACCAGTAGCCAGGCAGGAAGTATAGGGAGAATGATCAGTTAGGAACTAGAGGTTGGGTGATGAGAACAGGAGATTTCTAGGAAGAGGAAAAACTTAGTCTGCAGTCACCACCCAGATGCAGAGGAAGCAAGATGAGAATAGGTACCATAGGTACTGATAAAAGGTACCACGCCACATGGCTGACACAGACAAGAATTATGGGTTAATGTAGGATGTAAAAGTTAATAAGAAGCCTGAGTTAATTAGCCAACCAGTTTATGATTAATGTAGACCACAATGTGCTTCTTTGGGATTGAACAAATGTGGGACGAGGTAGGACAGAAAACTCTTTCAATAAATTGTGCCAACATAAACAACTACATCCACATAAAACCTGAAAGAGTTTGGGAAGTAATTCTAAACACTAAAAAACAGAGAAAATGCTACTTGGTAGCAACATTTTCTTGGGTAGACTCTGTTTCCTAGAGGCAAGCAAATCTCATTTAAGAGAGGCTTCCTGACTCAGCTTTAGCTGCAAAAACCTTGCAGCCCCCTTAAGAGGCCCTGCCACAAAATACTTAAATGGTGTTTATGAATAGCCTACAGCATGTTTCTTGGTGGTGGCAGGGACCTTGAAACTTTATAGAGTCGTGGGAATAAACATGGCTCCTGCCAGTACCTCCTCCATGAAGCTAGACTCTCAGAAAGCTAAGGAATGGGGTAGATCCAGCTGTCAAACCACAGCTATAATTCTAGCCATATCACTTAGCAAATTAAAGACTCATGTGGTCAGAAAAAGATAGATATGCTATAAAGATAGATTCAGAAAAAAACACCTCTAAACAGTTCATAGTGTGTTAAAAATATATGTAGGTTTGGGAGAGAAAAGAAAAAGGATAAAGTCCTTTAAAAAAGAAAAAGAAAAAGCCCAGTGGTGGTGGTGCATGCTTTTAATCTCAGCACTTTAGAATCAGAGGTGGGTGGATCTCTGTGAGTTCAAGGCCAGCCTGGTCTACAAGAGCTGGTTCCAGGACAGGCTCCAAAGCTACAGAGAAACCATGTCTCAAAAAATCAAAAGGAAAGAAAGAAAGAAAGAAAGAAAGAAAGAGATAGGTTGGGTATGGTGGCACACACCTTTAATCCCAGCACTTGGGAGGCAGAGGCAGGCAAATCTCTGTGATTTCAAGGACAGCCTGGCCTACAGAATGAGTTCCAGGACAGCCAAATATATACAGAGAAATCCTGTTGCAAATATTTAAAAATTAAAATAAAAGAAAGATAGTTTAAAATAAAGCCACGTAATCATAGAAAATACACAGAGAGTCTGGATACTGTATGTTATTGTATTGTCTTTGGATTGTTTGAATGCTGAGGAAGAAATAACAGTTGCTAAAAGACATTTGATTATAAATGCTTCTGGATTAATCCAGCATATATATATATATATATATATATATATATATATATATATATATATATATATGCATTGACTTCAAAAACTTAAGTTAAAGATAAGTTGCTTTAGAGAAGAGGCTTTGCTTTTTTCCACAGGAAATGAGAGGCTGTAGATTCATTCTGTGTTAAGAAAAATCAGGTTTAATCAAGGAAGGTCCCCTGAAGAATCTCCAATAGGAGCGGATGGCCCAGATTATCCAACATTTTGGAGGACCTATTTTGTATTTTCCTTTGAGTTCTACATCCAGAACAGTTTCAAGACTGCTGGCTAAGGTGATCAAGCCTCATTGAATACTTCAGTCAGGATTTAACCATAATTCTAAATTTTCTTTAGGTCCCCAAAAGATTATCAGCACCTCCAATCAGCAGGAGGTATCCTGGAAAAATATGGCCACATTCCCCACAAATTGCCTATAGATGTTTATCTTTGTCTAGAGTGTTGGTTACAAGTTGTGATGGATAATGGTCTGGAAAATAAAGCTAAACAAAGATTAGATTCAGAGTTCTTGTTTTTTTTTATTTTTATTTTTTTTAATTTATTTATTTATTAAAGATTTCTGTCTCTTCCCCGCCACCGCCTCCCATTTCCCTCCCCCTCCCCCAATTAAGTCTCCCCCCAGCCCGAAAGTTTTGGAAAGAAAGCTGGTGGTCTATGTGCTGTGGGACAATGGTCTTGTATCCTGTCACTAGTATTGTTTTAATAAGATGCTGATTGGCCAGTAGCCAGGCAGGAAGTATAGGCAGGGTGATGAGTACAGGGGAATTCTGGGAAGAGGAAAGATTCAGTCTGCAGTAGTCACTCAGACACAGAAGAAGCAAGATGAGAATGCCTTGCTGATAAAAGGTACCAAGCCACGTGGTGACACAGACAAGAATATGGGTTAATGTAGGATGTAAGAGATAATAAGAAGCCTGCACTAATAGGCCAACCAGTTTATGATTAATGTAGACTTCTGTGTTGTGTTTCTTTGTGACTGAATGGCTGTGGGACTGGGTAGGATAGGAACCTCTGTCAAGAAATTGCCCAATTCCTCTTATAGTGAAGATTATGCTTAGTGGAAATGCTGACAGTGTTGCTACAATAGCCTTTAGTTGAAGGATAAATCCAAGTCTAGAACTGCATCTTGAACCAGGTTTTGGCTTTTTCTATTGCAGCAGTGTTAAGAGTAAAGATGCTAACTGAAGTGATTCTATTGGCCCACACTGCAAAAAAAGTCACCTATAGATATGGAGAGCTGCTCTAACACATTATGACTCAGCCTTGTCTTTTGCAGTGTAGGAGAACTCCCATCTAAAGGTTTAGGAAAAATTACAGCTGGAAGAGTTTTGGGATGTGCTCCACTCATCCATTTATACAGATAATGCAACTGAAGCCTAGAAAATGGAATGAGCTTGTTCAAGTATTTTGGTGATCAAAATACTACATGTATGAAAGGATGTTGCTTTCCTTTGAAGTAAAACATTCTGCCTAATAGAGGATTCCCCTTTTCTTATAACATAGAAGATTAAAGAGGTTTCTATGTGTAATTTCCTTTTCCATTCCCATCCCTCTTTCTCAAAATAAACACACAGACACCCACTATATCACTTTCATTTTCTGATGCTTTTGTATATGTTTTCCTCCATTGGCTCTCATTTACCATCCATATGAATTGGGGTTCAGCTTTTTTTTTCTCTCTGAACACAAGCAATGAAGGAAAACTGTTTGATCCTCATGGTCACTTTTCAAAGGACATCATTATTGTGGCCAGAAGATGAATGAGATTTCTAATCAAATCCTAAACTCAGGCCCCAGTTTGGGGGAATGTCATTTCCTGTGCTTGTGTAGAAGACAAAGTGTTAGTACTTCTGAGACATGATCGATTAAGAAGACAAGGTCTTGGGATTACATAACAGATATACCTCCAGAATAAAATAAAACAATGCCTCACAAAACAGAGGGGTGGAAAGCTGTGCTGTACAATTGCATAATAATCTTGTAAAAAAACAAAGTGCATTTTATTCATTTTAATAAAAATCACAGGGAAAATGATGAGTCTCCAGTCTGTCTAATCAATTGCAAACCTTTGTAATAAAAGTGAAGCTGCTTTTTCCTCACTAATAAGCACAAAAAATAATCTTCAAAAGCAACATATTTTATTTCACCTTATGCCCAGCTTTCCTACTCCCCAGTTCTTTCCCTCTCAATTGTGAATAGCAGAACAGAACTCCTGTTGTTATACCATTCTAAGCTGTGTTTCATAAATCTGTTTACAAACTCTTTCTCTGTTTAATAGTTATATCTATGCTCTTGTGGCTTCTATGCCTGTATTCAGAGAAGTTATTGTGATTTGGAGGGCCAATGGTCCCCATAAGTATATATGTTTGAACATATAGCTTCCAGAAGGTGGCACTGTTTATGGAATGATGGAGCAAATAGTTCTGGGAAGAGGTGAGAGTGGGTAACCTTTGAGCTTTCCTAATTCAGACCACTTCCCTTTCTCTCTCTCTTTCCCATCTTCAAATGCAGGGTAGCCAGCTGACCTGTGTCTCCTACTTTCATGACTTCTTCATTAGGATGGAATAGATCTCAGTGAACTGTAAGTCAGAGGAAGTCCTTCCTTCCTTAAACTGCTTTGGTCAGGAATTTTGTCACAACAAGAAAAATAACTAATGCGATTAGTTTGGGGGTTGAGTTAGGAAAAGTAGAAGTGCCATACAAGGAGTGCAGGAAGGAGCCATTATCCAACTCTGCTGTGAAAACACTCTAATCCAAGATTAAAATAGTAAGACCTGTGTTTGTTTCCAGGCCCAAAAAGGTCTATCTTTCCTACTTGACAAACTTACCTTACATAAATTCTGGTCTTTAATTTTTCTTTCCTTTCCCCACCCATATAATAAATATCTTTCTCTACTTTTTTTGTTGTAAGAATGTAGCTTAAGCCTGCTCCTGAATCTAAAGATCATACAAGATAATTTTTAGGATGTATTATTATTATTTATCTCATTACAGATGGTTTTGAGCCACAATGCGGTTGCTGGAAATTGAACTCAGGACCTTTGCAGGAGCAGGCAGTGCTCTTAACCACTGAGCTGTCTTTTTATTTAGGAGAATTTAATCTATGTGGGCAATGAAGTATGATCACATCCACTTGCCTCTTTTTCTCTTTCAACTCTTCCCGTGTCTACCCCAACATGCTCCCTTTTCTAACTTTGTGACTTTTAAAAATCGAATAAGCCTTCAAGTTCAGTTAGTGCTGCCTAAAATATGCACAGGCAACGTGCCAATCATAACACCATCAAATGAACTATTCTCCTACTCTCAGTATCTATTAACCTCCAATAGCTCCTCAGTAAGGGGTGGACCCTAGAGATCTTATTCCCCATCTATGCTGCTATTTTTGATGTCTTAATCTGATGCAAATCTTGTTCATAGAACCACAGCTGCTGTGAGTTCAAAACTGATAACTATGTCATGTCTAGAAGATGCTTCACAGCACTCCTCAATCTCCACCAGTTACATTCTTTTTTTGCTCTGTCTTCTGCCATTCTTCCTGACCTTTGGCAAGTGGTAAAACCATTGATAATGATGTTCTATTTAGAGCTGAGCACTCAGTCTCTTATTCTCAGCACTTTGATCAATTATGTGTTTCTCAGTTGATTGTTGGCCACGGCAAAAAGAACCTTTTCTGACCAAGGTTGTGAGCTGCACAGATCGATGCATAAAAATATAAATATTTAGAAGGCGGTTTGACAACATGACCATTCAGCAAAATACCAATAGCATATTATACCCCAGAGTAGTCATATACAGAAGGCTACTATTTCACAACAGAATTTAAAATGCAATTGGAAATATATTTTGCATCCAAAATGTGTCTTACCATGTAGTTATGAGAGGTAACCAAGGGCAATGCTAAGGAGGCATGACATATTCTTTCTTTGAGTTACCGTTTCTCTCAAGCCCTAATTTTTCCCATACTCCAATGTCCTTTCCTATTTACCCTCACCACCCCCACCACTTTCTAGCTTTTTGGCTTCTACTCGTGCTTCAAGTTAAGCACAGAAAACAAAACCTTTGATGTTCCTTGCGTCTTTCTGCTTTTGAATTACCTCACTCAGTGAAAAAATTTCCATGTTTTCTTGAATTGTTTTTTGAGGCTGTGTCTGTAACAGGTAGCACAGTGCTTGACATGGAGAAAAGGGGTAAACAATATTCTTCAAATCAAATGAAACGCACTGTCGTGAGGTTAGAAGGGGCAGTAAGGAATTAATCAAATAATTGTCTAATAAAATGCATCTTGAAAACAAGTACATTGGGGAGCTTAATAGTGAGAAATAAATGTCTTAAGAAGCAGCATGTCAAACAGGGACAAAGATCTTTATTCTTTGACTTGGACACATTTGTCTGCAGTTTGTGTCCTTGGCCGCTGCCAGGATTGTTTCATCACATTAATGGTAAGTCACATTAATAATCCAGCTTCGTAAATTGAATTGGGCCTCATGAGTGCTTTGCACAGTCTAGGAACTCTCAGTAGCACCCACGGAACATTCTGCGCCCATAGGAAGGAACTAGGTGCAGCTGTATTGATTGATACAGCCATGCAATTACATTCAGCGAGGCAAGCAGTTCCAGGTCAGGACTTACTGGTGCTATTGAAGTTTGTTTCATCAGAAGCTCTACTAGTTAATGTTAACCAATGAGAGACTGAAGGCTCTGGTAAGATGAATAAGGGGCCTACAAATGCAGAGAAGGAAAGAAGAGTATGAGAATGGGAGGAATAGCTATGTGAGTCCTGTAATTTAGAATCACATCTCAAAATAATAGGAAACATTGAAAGACTAGTCACTCTGTGACAGCTGCTGTGCACATCATATTACAAGGATTTTAATGTTCTTATGAGGTAGTATCAATAGGAACCCTATATTATACAGAAAGATAAGATTTGGCAAGGCATCATAACTTGCCAAATGTCACAGAATTGCTAAGTGGCAGTGCTAGTGTTTTAAACTTAGTTTCTTCTATTCGGAAGTCCATGTTCTTTTCTGTAAATAATGCCAAAATTTAAATATAGTTTAAGTCATAAATTTGAATGGTATAGGTGAATAGTTTTTAACTTACATGTTTGTCTTTAAGATCATCATGCAGGTCGTAGAATATTTTCACCCTCCCAGTAGGTCCCTATATACCCCGGCCCCATTAGTAACCATTCCTCTACACATCCATAAATACACAATAGAAGTAACCACCATTCAGTTTTTACCATCCTACATCACTGGTTCTCAATGTGGACCTTGAACCAATTGCATTATCATCACCTGGGAACTCATTAGAATTACAAAATTTCAGGCTTTACCAGATTTACGCTGAATGAACAACCTGGGAATGGGACTCAGAAAACTGGTTTAACAAACTCTCCAGGCGATTTCATTGTGCAATCAAACAGGGGAACTGCTACATGAAGTCATTCTGCATGTTTTACAAGTTCATATACATGAGTAAAACAATATATTATGTACCCACTGCATCTCACTTATTCCCCCCTCCAATAAACTGTCTGTTAGATTTAGGTGTATTGTAGCACATATCAGTATTTTTGCCTTTACTTCACTGATTACTCTTTCCTTGTATGAATATCCAATAGTATTTCTGATAAATTATTAGTGAACATTTTATCAAAGAAAGCTTATTATATTACATTTATCTATAGCAAATAAATGTGAGAAATTATAAAATTAAGGCCCAATTTATGCAACAGTAAAGCAGGTCATTATATCACATGATATAATTTTAGAAAGACAATAGTACCCAAAAAATTAAACCTCTCTCTTACTTGCTTCCTAATGCAATATTTTTTTTAAGAAAAAACAAACAATGAAAATCTAAACTTAAAAACAAGTGTGTATTGCCAATCTTAAAACAAAAAGACAGACATAAAATCCCTGAAGTGTTAATGGCCCATCTTTTGGACAGTATAGATAAGTGTGCCTGCGTTTACTTACCAATCACAGTTCTCAACAAACATTACTAATCAATCATGGAGTCATATGTGTTGATTCCCAATGTAAATTGAGGATCTTTCTCAAAAAACTTATCTTGAGCAGACATTCCATTACAGCTACCATTGCATCCCTAACTTAGTTCCTATGTGCACACATACAAATGTAAGATGCTTCAAACAAATGAGGGCCAGGACATGGAGGGGATGTATAGAACTGAAAGAAGAAACAAACTCTCACTTCATTTTTCTGTGACAACTTTTTTCTTATGGTTACATTAAAATCCATGAGATGTGATATAGCCAAGATAAAGTAAAGTCTTAATTCAGTCTAATCTGTGAAATCTGAAAAATTACGCAAAGTACAAACAACATTGTTATAGTTTGGGTCTGAAATATCTCCTAAATGCACATTTTTGAGGTCCTGTGAATTAAGTCTAAGACTTTATATATACTCTAGGAACTATATTCACAACTAAAGGCCCATGTTTTAAATTGTTATTCTCCAGACAATGACACTATTTGGAAGTAGTCAGACCTTTAAGAGGTAAGATATAATAGAAGTAATTTAGATATCTGGGAGCATGCCTTTAAAGAGAGATTCAGAGTTCAGCTCCTCTTTGTTGTTAGAGAACATGCTGAATGGGCCTTTATTTCCATGTTCTTCTGCTATTGATATACAATGACACCAGAGACTCCAGACCACAGAGTCAATGAGCCATTGACTTAAACTCTAGAAACTATGATCCAAAGAAAACCCTTTCTTTTTAAGTTGATTACCTTAGGTATTTTGTTACTGTATTGAAAACTGCTAGCATATGTAGCAACTGCTAGTCGCAGTATAAGTACCACTTTTGCATGGTTCTGTGATGAGCCTGATGATTTATCATTACCTCAATTCTCATGTGACTCAGGATTATGATCACCATATTAAGCCCATCTTATTCCACATACCATGCTCCTTTGAATACTATTCTTTACTAAGTCCCAGATAATTAGATCTTGTTAAAGATGCTTAGATACCACTTTCTTCCTAACTCTGATTGAAAATGTCTGAGTCTATTTTCTATCCATAAGAGTAATATAGTACAATCTGGAGGGATGGAGTAGCAGCTAATAGCACTGCCTGTTTTTCTAAAAGACCCATGTTCAATTCCTGGCACCCACATTATAACTCACAACCTTCTAGAATTCCAGTCTCAGGGGATCTGATGCTCTTTCCTGGCCTCTATAGCTACTGTGTACACATGGTATACAGATATACAGTCAGGCAAACACACAGAATTAAAATAAATAGAATACCCAAAAAGTGTCTTAGTTATTTTTATTGTCATGACAAGACACTATGACCAAAGAAGCTTATTTAAAAAAAGAGTTTAATTTAGGACTCCTATTTCTATTGGATTAAAGTCCATGCCCATCAAGGTGAGGAGCATGACATTAGACATGCATGAATAACATGGTAGCTGTATCTGAGAACTTAAAATCTGATTCCAAAATATGAAGTAGAGAGAATTTACTGAGAATGATATGGGCTTTTGGCCGTCAAAGCCCACCCTCAGTGACACACCCCAGCATGACCACAAGCCCGAATCCTTCTCAAACAGTTCAACCAACTGAGGGCCAAGCACTCAAGTGTATGAACCTATGGGAGTCATTCTCACTTAGACCACATTTCATTATCTGTCTGCAGTAGGCTTGTGGCCACATCAAAATGCAAAATACCATCAAATCGCTCCATGGTCTTTCACAGTTTCAACACAGTGTCAAAGTCCAAAGTCTCTTCTAAGACTTAAGGAACATGCTTAACCGTAACCCCCAGTAAAATCTCAAAGAAAATTTACATACTTCCAACATTAAATGGCACAGAATATCTAATAGTATTCCAAAAAAGAAGGATATGGGCATAGTGAGGAAAAAAACTAAGAACAAATTCGAGCAGTATAAACTTCAAATCTTGTAACTTCATGTGTGATGTCAAAGGACTTATTTAAGAGGCTCTGATCTTCCAGCTTTGCTGACTTTAACACACTTCTCTCTCTTGGGCTGGTTCCACTTCCTATCTGAAGCTCTCTTTGGCAGATATCCCACAGCAATTCCGGAATCTCCAACAGCACAGATTTTTTTCAACGCATTCCATATTTCATTTTCACACATTCATGCAATATCCTCTCAATGTCTCCATGCAGGGACACTCTTGGCACATACCTAATCTCAGTGACTTTCTGTAATGGTGACAGAAGATTCCACACTGTCTTTACTCCTACATCCTTCATGACTCTAAAGTCAGAACCATGTGGCCAATGTTGCCAAGTTTTTCTGCCCACTTAGTATGAAGCCAGTCTCCCTCCTTGAATTACATTTTTTTCTTTTTTATTGATTTTATTGAGTTATACATTTTTCTCTGTTCCCCTCTCTTCCTTTCTCCTTCACTCCCCTTCAAACCTCTCCCGTGGTACCCATGCTCCCAATTTACTCAGGAGATCTTATCTTTTTCTGCTTTTCATGTAGATTAGACCCATGTGTATCTCTCTTAGGCTCCTCATTGCTTCCCTGTTCTCTGGGATTGTGAGTTGTGGAGGGTCTTCAGTGCTGAACATTGTCTTGGGAATAGATTGGTGCTGCCAGGAACAATCGTGTCTCATGTCAATAGAATCCTAAGTTATTTAAATTCCATATTCTAAAGCTCTTTGAAGTGGTTGAAGATTACCTATCTATGCAGAATACAATCTCTTTGTATCTAAAGAACCTGATTATTCTAACTATAACTATGACAAACACGGATGAATATTGACCTATAATTCTTAATACCTATGTAACATAAAGACTAAGATTTCATATTAGAATACTAAACAATCTAAAACAAATGAGGACAATGACCTCAAAATGTACCAATATACAAAATGTCTTAAGCAGAGGTAGAAGCATGCTTGCATACAATATGACAGAATATCTTTGCCTAGGTATACAAATATTATAGACATAAATAAGAACATATTCAATATAATTTAAGTTTGTATCAATATATAAGAAACTATAAATAATACCTCACAAGTATTTACTTTATTATTAACTATTATTATTAGTGTTAGTAAGCTCACACTAATCTATTATCCCATCCAATTTCTTTTTTGTTTCAGAGATCCCCGAGCCTACATAATTTTCCCCCAACCCTATACCAATTATAATCAACCCCTAATTTATGTCTTAAATTCGATGACAAACTCTGTTGCGAGAAGGAACATTGTCTTCTAGAATTACTTCCAGCTGTCCTGGGGCAATATTCTTTCTATGGGATCCTGTGAAAGTAAAATGATGGTTAAGTTTCAAGATTACTGTTTGGTATAATTGCAAATAGTCTCTGAGTATTCAGTAGTTTTTTCTGAGGTTCCTATTTAGAGTTCTAGCCAGAAAATTGTAAAAAAAAAAGTACACTTTTTCAGCTAACCAAGTTGGAACCATCTTGAGCAACTGGTACCCAAAACAGGTATCGTAGTAGTGCTATCAGCACCATGATGTCATATCAGCCAGGTGGAGTCATTGTTCTGGGGCCTTATCTTCTTCCTGGAAACTTCAAAAATTAATGCAGGAAAATTCATTGTTCATTGTGGAAAACTTAAACATTATTTCTAGAAACATTATATTCAATGAAAGGTATGGTAAAGACAAAAATAGGTAAGAAGAAAAGTAAAATTTTTTCTAAATTCTTTCTTCTTTCTGTCCCTTACCAGATGGCACCTGTAAGAGTCAGAAACTGAATTTTCCTTTTAATAACGTGCTTGGATTTAGAGAAGGACAGAGCTATTATCCAACTCAAATGCCAGCTTTGATTTTTAAGTGAGTCATGAACACACACACACACACACAAACACACACACACACACAAACACACACACACACACAAATTCATAGATTCTTAACCTCAGATGACTTGCCCTCATAAGTCATAATTCTCTTTGCTTGGTGATCCTGTCTAGATAATTTTCTTTTCCTCTTTAGGCATTTATATGTTCAGAGTCTCTTGACTTTTTGAAGATGAGTATTTTCCTGCAAAGCCAAGAACAGAACCCTGTCCCAACCCTTATGAGTTTTCCTTACCATCTTTATAATTGTCACCTCTGTGAATGAGCCATTATTTCTGTTTCTCAAGAGATTTCTCTTTCTCAAACTGAACTTTTATTAGTTTTGATGGTATCCATAACTTTTCTTCTGTTGAAACAACAGTGAAATCCTTTCCCCATCTTGATGTCTCCTCATATCTTTGGAAATTGATTCACCTACCCAAGATTCAGTATCCTAGTCAAATGTCTCAAGGTGTGTGCAGGATCCATTCATCCATTGACGCTGATCTAACCTTTAAAGACCTAAGTATCTTTTTGCATTCTAAGTTGGCATTTTCAAAAGCCAGAGACAGCAATGCAACTGGTTGCAGCAGGAATAACACTGCGCAGCTTCAACCTTCTGCCTTGTTGCCGGTCAAACACTGACAAATACGCTTTGCTTGAGAAACCAAAAGTGACCAAATCAACTCCATACACAGAGCAAGGAGCCCAGAATTCACAAGCAGGGAGCACAAACTGAAAACTGCGCAAGTTGCTGCGCAGCAGGGAATGTGGCAGTGGTGGGAGGAAATGTGCTTCAGTTCACTTAGCTCCACTGTGGTGGGGGTTTTACAATAAAACCCCACCACTTAGTAGAAGAAAGCAAGCCAGGCGGGCAGGAGTGGGAGACCTTCTGAGCCTTTTGAACTTGCCCACCTGGTAGGTGTGGAATTGGGATCCACTTGGGGTGCCAGATGAAGATGGATGCTAAAAAGAAATCCCACACTAGCTCAGAATAAAGGGTTATTTATTTAGGGGTAGACTCACAAATCACAGTCCTCTGCTTGAACGGGAAACCAGCAACCAAATCCAGCAGCAGGAAGAGAGGAGAGCATGCACTTTACATTGGCATTTATAGTATGAGGCCACGCCCAAGTGGGCGGGTAACTTAAAGGCTGCTGGCTGAAGAATTTCCTACAGCACTCCATTAATCATGAATTTAAAAAATGCCCTATAAGCTTTCCTGCCTACAGACTGATCTTGAGACATTTTCTCAACTAGGATCATCCTCTGAGATGACTCTAGACTGTGTCAAGTTTCATAAAACTAACCAGCATATGGTCATGAATTTACTCACTGGGGACATTTATTTTTCCATGTTAGGCTAAGAAATTTATAGGAGTTTTAGCATGGAAATCCTTCGAGAAGCGGTGTGATTTGATCTGCCACACCAGTCTAGCTATAATAATATGATAGTTTGTTCACTTGGCTAAGATACTTAAGCGCCTAAGGCCAATGTTGTTTGTCTGAGTTAAAGCACTGAAAATCAGAGAAGTTTTAAAAATTACTCATTTACAGAACTAATATTAAAGCTAATACTCAAATCCTGGTGTGTTTCAGTCTAAACCCTATGAAACTTGCAGTGTGCATCATTAGTTCAGTTAGGTTTGCTTGCTGCAATTTCTGATCCTAAAGTAAAAATAAACCTCAACCAGAAATATAACACCTAGGTGCCTTTTGTTGAAATATAACTTAATCAGGCCAAATTTATCACCATTGCAAATTCAATTGAAGTAAGTTCAAAATGATCTTGGTGGCCAGCAGAATATGTCTCATCCCGATCAAGGGCTATGACTTAAGGGTGGATGGTGATGATTCATTTGAAGTGTATTTCTATGTTACATTATAACCAGAGAATGTGACTGCAGCCAACCCATTTCATGGTTGTCTCTAGATGAAAGCTAAGAGATAACCTCTTGAGCTATTCACTGAAAAGGCCATGCCTTGCCAATGGGAAATTGTCACATTTCATTAGTTCTTTAACTCTAAAATTCTTCCACTTCCAGGGATAAGATACAGTGTTCAATGTTTTTTTAACTGTTCAAACTATATTCCCTAAGACATGTAGTGTCCCTGGGCCTACTGAGGTGGGAATGTAATTGTATGACATAAAAAAGAAGTACTATGTTAAAGTTAACAAGACTAGGGTGATCTTAGCTATCCTTTAGTAGTACACAACTTCATCATTTTAAGGTAAATAGAATTACAAAACCAAAGCTTATAGTCATGGTTACACTAATTTGATTATTATATTGGAATGTTTTACTTTTTTAGAACCCCCTCTGCTCTTTATGTATGCCATTTCATGTGTTGTGACACAACCCAATTTCATATTCCTTACATCAGGCAACCGAGATATTACATGTGGTTTAAGGTCAAATTGCTTCTGTATATCATTTCCCAAGGAGCTTTATTCTTCATAGTTATAATAAATATTCATGATGTTATTACAATAAGGAGATTTGTTATTCCTCAAAATAATTTTACTTGTTAAAAGAAAGATTTAGGGAATAAATATTTGTGTGTGTGTGTGTGTGTGTGTGTGTGTGTGTGTGTGTGTGAGAGAGAGAGAGAGAGAGAGAGATATGGAAGACAGAGAGAGAGAGACAGAGAGATACAGAGGCATAGAGATAGTCAGAGAGATGGACGTAGAAAGAGATGGAGGTTGAGAGATATATAAAGGTATCATTTCTGGGATTTTCCACTTTTCTCCAAGTTAATGTTTCATAGAAATTTTATGACTTTCCTAAATACAATAACTTTCTCTTCTATTTCACCAAAAGCCACCTATCCTTTGTAATTTTTGGTTCAGTTCTACAATTTGGAAAGCTTTTTTTGTAATTTTGAAAGTATATTGGACATTGTACACAGTCCTAGATAGACAAAGGAATTAACAGAACTGAGACAGACACCATATTCTGGGCAAGAAACACATTTCAATAGTGCACTTTGAGGTACTGCAGTATGGATTAATGCAATACAATCATGGGGAAATCAAGTTCTTCAAGTAGTAACTCTTCATTTTGATATATGGATAAGACTTTTAGAGGCATCATTTTCTTGATAATGGTTTTAACTTTCATTTTGTCTGCTTCAGGTTCGTTGTCTTACACTGGCCCAGACCTAGGTCAACATCATCTCAAATTGTTCATTACAGCAACCTCTGAGCTAATCTTCATGTTTTTTGTGTTCTAATTGCTATCTACTTCTTGTATCCATCCTCTACCCTACTAACAAATTAATCTTCATAAAGTACTTTTTGGAGAAAATGGTTTACTCCTAATCTCTTCCAGTGCTAAAATATTTATTCAGTCTGTGACAGCTACAAGCAAAATATTTAGAGCAGTTCACCTAGCATTCACTTCTATCTACTATTCACTTCATGACTGCATCAGTGTTGTGTCCTAACAATTCTAATGTATAAACAAGTTGATACCGTATTCCTGTTAAACCTCAGTCTTCCAGAGTTTGGTTCTTAATGCATTCCTATATCTAATTCCCAGGAAGTTATAGATCTTTTTCTTCCTTCAAGTATTAGCCACATTTAATATCATCTGTAAATCATATGTGTTGCACTGCAAATCACTACAATCACTGCTTTCTCCAACAGATCCAAATCCTCTAGCATTTAGCATATGCCACATTCTACTGCAATTACTAATCATACCCAGTTCTAGTTTCACTTATTGACCAGTCATCCCCATAAGTATAGGGATTATCTCTTGTGAACTTTGCAATCTCCAGAGTCTAAACGACCAAATATTTACATAATGATGTGAATGAGTCATTCATGTTGGATATGTAAGGTAAATGTTCATGGCGAAACCCCATTGGAATTCCACATTTCATAGCATGCAGTGAGATCCACCCAAATAACTTTTAGAAAGTACCATGATGGAAGCTTTCTTGTGACAAAATTAATCTAAATATTTTATACCAAATGCTTTAATGGCCAGGAGAGAACATAACCATGCTACAGATAACCCATTGTTTATTCAGCTCTATCCTCTGTGCATTGTGAGCGTCAATTAATTTAATTCGTAATAATAAAAATCTTACTATTAGTGTCCCCATTTTATGAATGAGAAATCTAAGGCCCAAGGAGGGTAAATCATTTCTACAATGTGTCACATATAGTAAGGGCTAGGCCTTCAATTTCAATTCAAGCACCCTGGATTCTGGAGTCTCTATTCTTTATTCTTACATTATATTTATTTTCAAAAGCAAATCGTACGTCCACTTTTGGACTGGAAACTTCATGCTACATCTCAACTCATTTATTTTTGTTTAGAAGAACACTATAAATGAATATAAAAATGTCTGTGGTCCAGAACAACCATATTTCTAAGAATATGTAGTCCCTAGATGGAGTCCATCAATGACAAATTTTTACTTTTCTCTGTTTTTAATAATACAACATATATTCCAAAGGAGCAAGACAAGTTCCACTCCATCCTCTTTACCTTGACTTCTCTTACACGACTATTGTGAGAATTTGTCAAATGAACAAGAAATATCATCACTCACTGTCATCATTTCATATGTTTACGTTTGCAGATTCAACTTTAAGGAGATTTATGAACCTTTCAGAGGAAAGAATGGCTCTCCTATGTTTGCTCCCACAACACTTTCCTTGCACGTTTATCAAAGTACTTATCCAGTGTCAAACTCTTATTTGAAATGAAGTTTTCACTATTTCTTAGGGTAGGTGAATTTTAGTAACAGAGAAATAAGGATACTGTGCTGTTCTACATCTGATTTTGAACCTGTTATACACTATACTTTTAAATATTACAGAATTTTAAGTGTTTTTTTATAACATTTGCAATTATCTCTTTTGACCCTGAGCCAAACATTAAAATAAAGCTATTGCAGAATGAAGTGATAGCTCAGCACCTGAGAGTACATGCAACTCTTCCATGGAACCTGAGCTCAGTTGTCAGCACCTGTTATCCTGGTTTTCAACTTAGTCCTCTGTAAGATATTGTAAGATTTTTAGTTGTGAACTCAGCTCCTTATGATTCTGTGAGCTTAATTCTTCCATTCTGCCTTATTATCTGTGTTCTAATTTCTTTTGAATCTGTTTGTCAATATTCTCTTTGACCTTTACTGAGGTGGTGCATAATATATAGCTGGCCTACCTGCCTGCCCTCATTCATTGTTGCTATTGTATGGAAAATATCTAGTAATAAGTTAGAGTGGAGATAAGTGGAAAGGTGGAAAGTCTTTAATAATTTTAGTCAAATCGAGTGCCTGTTTCATCCCACATAGATAAATTTGAAATTCTGTCCATCCTCAAGGATTTACAACCCAATTTGCATCTACTGCCTTGCCTTACCCAGTGCTATGATGGCACATTGGCAGCCACACTGGCTTTCAGTTCTTAATGATTTCTCTTACTCTGCTTAGACACATGGGGAGTTTTCATACTTTCTGCACACAGCTTGAAACCCAAATGGAAATCTTTACCTAAACATATTTTGCTGATCTTCTGTGGTCACTAGAGGTAATCTATCTCTAAAAGATGCAAATCAAAAGTGGGTCATGAACTTGGTTGCACATTCCCTGCTCAGGTACAGGTTACATTAGTCAGAAAAACAGGTGCAGGTGATGCCAGCTGGAAGAATAGACCATACCAGTCAGAAAAACAGGCAGATCAACTCAGGCAGAGTATTACTGCTGGATCAGAGCCAAAGCCAGCCACTAGAACTCCATCCCCCAACTTGGGCAAACATTACATGATGGACCAGATACCACACTGGCCTCCAGAACTCCAGATAAGCTGCTCATCAGCAGATCTCTTCTACTTTCTTGGAAACTGGCACTATTCCCAGTCCCTTCTAGCTTCTTCACCACTGTGTTTCAGACCTCAAATCATGTGTAGACTTTAACACCAAAAGTCATGGGCAGATGTTTTGCAGACTGTAAGAGACCACAGATGCCATTCCAAATTGTGATATCCAGCAAAAATTTTAATAACTGTATATGGAGGAAACAAGATATTCCAAGACAAAGTCAAATTTAAATAATATCTAACTACAAATCCAGTCCTATAGAAGATACTAGAAAGAAAACTCCAACACAAAGAGACTAACTACACCCATGAAAATACAAGAAAAAATCATATCAGAAAAAAAAGAAGGGAAGTACACACAAACACACACACCACCACCACCACCACCTCTAATAACAATATAACAGAAATTAACAAAAACTGATAATTAAGGACAGACTAACAGAATGGATGAGAAACCATGATTCATATAGACAAAAGACAAATACTGGACCTAAGAGACATAATGAATCAATGGACCTAAAATATTTACACAGAATATCCCATCCAAACAAAAGAATATACCTTCTCAGTGCCTCATGAAACTTTCTCCAAAACTGACTGATGTGGGAGTGTCATATATCAATCTGTTGATTTCATTGTTTAAGCAATAAAGAAACTGCTAGGCCCATTTGATAGGCCCACCCTTAGGTGGGTGGAGTAAACAGAAGGGAAGGCTGGGAGGAAGAGGAAGTGAGGTCAGACTCCACAGCTCTCCTCTCGGGAGCAGACGCCTCAGGAGAGACGCCATGCTACCTGCTCCAGGGAAGACGCACGCTATGAAGCTCTGACCCAAGATGGACTTAGGCAGAATCTTCCCGGTAAGCGCACCTAGGGGCGCTACACAGATGATAAGAAATGGGCTAGTCCAGGTGCGAGAGTTAGCCTAGAAGAGGCTAGATAGAGATGGGCCAGAGCAGTGTTTAAAAGAATACAGTGTCCGTGTCCGTGTAATTATTTGGGGCATAAGCTAGCCGAGCCAGGCGGCTGGGGATTTGGGGACGCAGCCCAGCCCCGCCGCCCCTTATTACTACAACTGACCACATACTCGGTCAGAATCCAAGTCTTAACAGATACAAGAAAACTGAAATAAATCTCTCCATGCTCTCAAGTCACTGTGAACTGAAGCTGGATTTCAACAACGATAACAATAGAAAGCCTGCAAACTCATGGAAACTGAACAACTCTCTACTGAATGACTCCTGGGTCAAGGCAGAAATAAAGAAAAAAATCTTTAGAATTCAATGAAAAAAAAAAAGGTTCTACATATCCAAGCTTATGGGACAATGAAAGTGGTGCTAAGCTCATAGTTTTAAGTGTCTACATAAGAGAGTTGGAGAGATCTCATACTAGCAACTTAACAGAATACCTGCAAGCTCTAAAACAAAAAGAAGAAAACACACCCAAGAAGAGTAAATGTAAGGAAATAAACTTAGGGCTGAAATCAATAACATAGAAACAAAGAGAACACCATCAATAGGACAAAAGGGAGCCTACAGAATGGGAAAGGTTTTCACCAACTCCCCATCTGATCGAGGGCTAATATCTAAAACACATAAAGAATTTAAGAAACTAGCCATGAAATAAAGAAAAACAAATAATGCAATTCAATAATTGGGTACAGATCTAAACAGAGAATTCTCAACAGAGGAATCTCTGATTACTAAGAAACACTTAAAGAAATATTCACCATCCTTAGTCATTAGGGAAATGTATATCCAAATGACTTTAAGATCCCATCTTTTACCTGTTAGAATGAATAAGGTGAATAAGACAAGTCACAGCTCATGCTGGGGAAGATATGGTACATTTATACAGTGGAGTATTATTCACCTGTGGAAAAAATGACATCATATAATTTACAGGCAAATGGATAGAACTAGAAAAATTCCATCCTGAGTGATGTAAACCAGATTATGAAAGACAAACACAGTATGTACTCACACATCAGTGGATATTAACTGTAAGGCAAAGGATAACCAGAGTACAATCCACAGCTCTAGAGAAGCAAGGTAACAAGGAAGATCCTAAGAGAGACACATGAAAAGGGGAATTTGATGAGATCTCTTGCGTAAACTGGGGGTGAGTAGGGGCGGTTAAAGGGAGGACATGGAAGCTGAGAGCATGAGGGAAAGGGATGGTTGAGGGGCAAGAGAGATGAGACAGAGTAGGAGAGTAATGAAAGAGACATCTTGATAGAGCCACCATGGAGTTAGGGAGAAAACTGGTGCTAGGGAAATTCTCAACAATCCACAAGGATGACCCCAGCTAGACTCCTAGCAATAGTAGAGAGGGTGCCTGAACTGGCCTTTTTCTGTAATCAGAGTGGTGAACACCTCTTCATTTAGTAACTAATGGAACCAGATCCGGGAATCCACAACCAAGCACCACGCTAAGCTCAGGAAATTCAATTGAAGAGCATGTTGTAATATGAGCGGTGGGCTACATTTCTGGCACCCGGCTGCCCGCACGGCTAGCTTTACCCAAAATAATTACATGGAAACTGTATTCTTTTAAACACTGCTTGTCCCATTAGTTCTAGCCTCTTAATGGCTAATTCTTACATATTGATCTAACCCATTTCTAATAATCTGTGTAGCCCACGAGGTGGCTTACCAGGGAAGATCTTAACCTGCATCTGTCTGGAGTGGGATAATCATGGCAACTCCTCACTCGGCTTCTTTCTCCGAGCCTTCTGTTCTGTTTACTCCACCTATCTAAATTCTACCCTATCAGAGGGCCAAGCAGTTTCTTTATTAATTAACCAATGAAAGCAACAGATAGACGACCCACCTCCATCAAGAGCAGAAGGAGGGAATATATGAGCAAGAGAGTCAAGATCATGATAGAGAAATCTACAGAGATAACTGAACCAAGCTTGTGGAAACTCATGAACTCTGGACCAACATCTGTGGAGTCTCCATGGAACCAAAGTAGGCCCTATATATCTGAGAAACAGTGGTGAGGCTTGGACTATCTGAGATGCTCCTTGCAGGAAGATGAGGATCTATTCTGGTGCACGAGATATTTTGTTGGTGCCCATTCCCTATGGTAGGATTCCATGCTCAGCCTTAATGCAGAGGGGAGCAGCTTGGTTCTGCCCCAACTTAATGTGACTTGTTGACTTCTCATGGGAACTCTTACTCATTGGGAGGAATGGATAGTGGTGAGCTTGGGAGAGGCAAGGTGAGGACAGAAGGAGAGGTGGAAGGGAAAACTGTGGTTGGAATGTAAAATGAAATTAAAATAATAGAAATTAAAAAATAAGTGGATATTATCCTTAAAGTTAAGGATAACCATGCTACAACCCACAGACCTAGAGAAACTCAGTAACAAGGAGGACTTAAAGGGGGAATACATGAATATCACTGTGAAGGGAAAATAGAATAGATATAGCCAGTGGATGGGGATGAGTGGTCTGGAAGGGGGAGTTACAATGGGAATGGGGGTGATCAGTGATCAAGTGGAAAAAGGACACAGAGAGAGAGGGTACTGGGGAAACAACTGGGATGGGGGATCTTTCTGGTAAGATAAAAATTTAGTGCAATAAAAACTTCCAGCCCTCAGAATGAGCTAAGCAGGGCTTATGGGGCTCAAAAAGGCTGAGGTAGCTACCAGGGAGCCTGTATGGGTCTGAGCTAGGTCTTCTGCACATATGTTAATTATAGTTGTGTTGCTTAATGTTCCTGTGGGACTCATAACATTTGGAGTGGGGTGTATCTCTGCTCCATTTGCCTGTTCTTGGGACCCTTTTCCTCCTACTGGGTTGCCCCTTCCAGTCTTGAGATATGAGGGCTTTTGCTTAGTCTTATTCTAACTTCTTATGCTGTGTTTAGTTGATATCCTCTTGAGGCTTGCTCTTTTCTAAAGGGAAAGTGAGGTGGAGAAGATCTGGGGGAGGTGGGGGGCATGAGACAGGGACTGAGAGAAGTGAATGGAAGGAAAACTTTAGTCAGGATATAATATATACAAAAGGGATGATTTTTTAAAAAAGGAAAGAAAGGTTCTTTCATCAATTAATAGAGTGGAATTTAAAAATAAATAACATCAATTAAACAAAAAAAAAATCCCCAAAAGAATGTTTGAGTACAGGAAAGAAGTCAAATCCTTTCCAAGTTACTTGCATTTAATTTATTCTTAGTTAATAAACTTATTACATACGTTTATACTTTGAAATTATTGCAATATTGGAGTATGTTTTAATAAAAGTATTAAATGAAGGGGGAAGTAGTACACATTTTTAATTTTGAATACTTAGTCTAACTAAAATCTTTACCTCTATTCCATTTAAATGTAATCTGACTGGGAGAACCGGGAATATGGCTGCACTTCCAAATTCTCCTCCCAGTTCTAAAGAGATTCTTTTTGCTTCTGTCACAGGAAACCTGCTTCTATATTTTATACATTCTCCCTTACTAAGTATTTCAGAACATAAATCTTTGGAATTCTGAAATACTCTTTTTTTTTTCTCAAGTAACCTACTCCAGCAAACCTAAGTTGTTTTATTTTTTTTCAGACACTTAGCCAAGAAATTTACAATATTATTCTAAAATTCAATATGAAAATTCATCCTTTTATATGATGAGCTGTTTTTTGTCCTCTGCCCTGGGGTAATGTACTTCAGTTCCATGGTCTAATTTTTTTTTTTTTTTTGGATTTTCGAGACAGGGTTTCTCCGTAGCTTTTTGGTTCCTGTTCTGTAACTAGCTCTTCAAGACCAGGCTGGCCTCGAACTAACAGAGATCTGCCTGCCTCTGCCTCCTGAGTGCTGGGATTAAAGGCATGCGCCACCACCACCCGGCGTCTAATATATTTTTGCAAATAGTTTTTTTACACCTTATAGTCTGATTACTACGTCCACTCCCTCAACTTCTCCGCTCTTTCCCACCCACTCAAATCCACAGCCTTTCACTCTCTCTCTTTGGAATGCACACAGGCATCTAAAATCATCATCTTCATCATCATCATAATTAGATAGAAGTAATTTTCTATGAAGAAAATTAGAAAACTAAAAACAAACAAACCAGAACAGAATAAACCAACAAAAAGAAGAAAAAGAACCAAAGAAAAAGCTCAAGAAACATATATAGGCACAGAGACACACAGATTTGCACTCACAAAAATCCTGTAAAAAGTCAAAAATAGGAAACCATATATCTACACGAAAGACATGATGGAATAATTTAAAACATTTAGAAAACATAACATTTATGTATGTATGTTCTGTAGTGAAATATCATGATAATTGTCCTATCCATTACCTCGGATGTTTTCTTTACTTGTATTTAAGACATTCAAAATCCACTCTATTAGCACTGTGTGAAATAGTCACTGAATTGATCTTAATTATAGTGTTACTAGTCTGTTAAAGGTAACTATCCCTCTTACATAACTGTACTCATATACAATATCCATCTTCTCTGTGTACCCTCTTCCACTCCTCCCTTGCCAGATGCTGATAACCACTATCTCTACAGCGTACTTCTCAAAAACTCTTGTAGGTACAAGGAAATGCATGAAGTATTTGTCTTTCTGTGCAAGTTCCATTTGCATTACTTAGAATTACAGAATTGCATTCTTTTGTGGATGACTAATAGTCCATATTTTGGACACTGAGATCCAATCCATAATTATGGCTTCAATAAACATGTGACTGCCGGTTTCTCCGAATCATACTCAGTGACTCATTCATATGTTTTTCATAACGGCAGAACTAATTTAGATTCTTAACAATAATCTGAGAGTTCATCTTTCTCTGCGTTTTTGCCAGCAGTTCTTTTAAAAATGGATATTTTGCTAAATTGAAGAGAGATGATGTTTGGTTGTTGATTGATCGTTTGCAGTATAACTTGAGTTGTGATGTATAATTCAATGTACAGTGTAATATATAGCAAGATAAAATGAGTAGTCTAGAATTTTTTTTAAAAAATATAAACTTTTCCAAATTTTTCATGCCCTTTAAGTGTAACGATTTAAATGAGAACAAGCCCTCCACAGGCTTAAGTGTTTCGGATGTTTGGGCCCCTGTTGGTGGTAACACTGGAGAAGTTATGGAACTTTTTTGAGGCTTAGTCTTGCTAAAGAAAGTATATCAGTGAGGGTGGGATTTCAGGGTGTATAGTCTCACCCCACTTCCACTTCTCTACTTTCTCTATGATGCTCTGGCCACCTGCTGCCCCTCCCCACCATTATAGGCTCACCCTCCAGAACTGTACTCTGAAATGGAGTCTCTTCTATAACTTGCCTGGAGCATTGCATTTTATCACAGCAACAAAAATATAACCAATAAAGCAGGGAAATAAGAATCATGTGAAGATCAATATCTCTGCAAATACTACTATTGTAGAGCATCTCCACTTTCACCTTAGTATAAATAGAAATTGAAGTACATGTTTACGTGCACATGTACTCTAAGAAAGGGTCTTTGCTTTTTCTGCCATATGAAATGTCTTTAGGTGTCTTTTGAGAAAGAGACAATGAAAGACAAATTCTCTGACCAAATCATTTTCACTTTGCCATAGCTACACTAAGCTCCATCAATCAATTCCTTTTCCCCCATGGGGTGACGAATGATTATTCTCCTCTCCTTATATCATTAGTAACTCGTGACTCTAGTAATTAAACATTCCAAAAGGGACTTATGGTTTGTCCTTTGCTCAAACCCTTAGCCTGAGAATCCAAACTGCTCAATGTGATGGTGGAACACATTGTATTTGATATTTGCCAGTAAGCCTCTGATTAAGATCTTTCTTCTTACTTACATGTTGACCTCTTTTTCAAAATGTCTCATGATGAGTTTCTCTACTAGAGGTGTGAAAGGGGTTGTCCTTTCTTTCTTTTCCCCTTTTTATTATTTTTTCTTTCCGTTTTCTTTTCACCTCTTTTTCAAAATGTCTCATGTAGAATTTCTCTATTAGATTTGTGAAAGGAGTTGCTCTCTCTTTCTTTTCCATTTTTTTTTCATATTTTTTGTCATTTCCCTCTCTTATCTTTTTCTAGTACTTGACATTGAAACAGCCAGAACAGCACTAATACTGTTCGATCATGAAGTTACAGCCCCAGTTCTAGCCTTTCTGAGCATTATATCACTATATATTTTAACTTCCTCTCTTTCTTCTTACTTGTTGCTTTCCTTCTCTTTTCTATTCCAATTATCTCTCCCTCAAATATTTTCAAATCTCAACACCATTTCCTCCTCCTTGTCCCTCCCACCCATTTAGTTTCCCCTCCCTCCTTTTTTCTCTTTTCCTCCATTGTTTTCTTCCTCCCTCTTGCAGTTTGTCAGTTCAACTGCTTTTCCTGCCTGGGAGACACACACACACACACAGAGGCTCTGAGTCCTATAATTAGAGGAAACGATGGGGGAGGAAGAATGTCAGGGTAACCTTATACTCCAGATTTCATCTGCTACTTTATATTTTTATATTCTTGGAAAAAAACCAAAGAAAATAGACATAAGAGCACATCTCATACAGGGAGAATTTCTTTTATTTCCTACCAAACTATTCATTGAATCCCAATAAGACATTAATTGATCCCTGGCTTGCAAAACTATAACCTTATAAAAAAAACTCTTTGTATGCTTCTCAACTTGTATTAAATTGCAATGTCTTTTTCCACTAATTTAACCAAAAAAAAACCCAAAAACAATTACAAAAACAACAACAACAAAACAACTCTAAGCATTGCAGTTCAAAGAAGTATTCTGGCAGTCAGGAGTCAAGGAATACCCCAAAGTCTCTGTAAGTATAGCAACTTACATCGCTGCTCCAGAAACCTCAAAGTAACAGCTCTGCTCAGGCAGGGGAGGGTTTCCCCAGGGACATTGTTGCAGTTCTGCTCAGGTCCCTGCGAGTGTAACAACTCTGCTCCGTTCCAGTGAAAGTGTTACAGTTCTGCTCCGCTCTTCTCTGTTCCAGCTCCTGGGAAAGTTGTTACTTCTGTGCTCCACTGCACTCTACTCTGATGAAAGAAGCTTTCACTCCAACCTCATTCAAGGGATTTATTGTGAGGAAAGATTCCAGGAGGGTGGCTGCTTCTGCCAGGGTGGAAAAGGGCAGCAGCAAACTGAATAGGAACAAGACTTATATAGGGCTTCTTAAGGACAGCCCCCCCCCCCAACCACACACACACACCGGGTTCGGATTTTCACGGTGGAACCTGGTCGTATTTCAACTTCTGAGCTTTCATACTCAGAGATTTGTTGGTTTTCCTGCTCAGGGATTGGTTGGTTTTTGGCTGAGTTAGTCAGAGTTAGGATGTGTTTCTTTCGCTGGCCCTTTTTAGCCTTTTGTCTCTGGTTTCAAGACCAGGGTATGTTTCTTTCATTGGCTTTGGTTTTAGGTCCAGGGTGTGTTTCTTTGGCTAGCTGTTTACCCTACACCAACAACAACAACAAAAAAAAACGTATCACCGAGCCATTCTTTTGCCCCTATAATCTTACGGTATTTTCTTATGTAACTATTCTTAAAATTTTAATATCCACATATTATTCTAGGTTTATGTGTCACAATGTAGTTAAAATGTTAAAGTTTAATATTGAGATAGCATCTCTATTTGGGTATTGCAAAAATTAAAAGTCTTATGACATTTTAAGTATTTTGTGTGTGTCTAGTTATTTCCTTAGATTTATGGAGGCTAGCAAGATGGTTCAGTGAATTACGGTACTTGCTGCCAACTGTGATGTCCTGAGTTTAACTCCTGGCACCTACATAGTAGAGGGAAAGCATAGACAAGTTATTTTTTTCTGACCTCCACATTTACACCATGTCACATGTGAGTCCCCTAAGTGCGTGCATATGTGCGTGTGCATGTGTGCAAACATGCACACAAATACCACCTCAATAAATAGAATTTTTAAAGTAAAAAAATTTATTTAAAGTGGAATTTGGAGATAAAGGATCTAAATTCTTCTTTTGGATCTTTTTCCAATAAAAAGTTTACTTAAAAAAATTAAAATTTTATTATAAGACAATACAACATAAAAAATTTAAAAAAATGTTTAAAAAATAGAAATGAAGGTATTTCTGTCATTCACCCATTAGAGGCCATCATGTTGTTTAGTGAACAATTTCCATGCTCTTTTTTAATATTATCAAATGCTATTCACTAATGATAACTGCTTGAAATTCACTAGCAGGTGATACAACTGCTTTTTTTCTCATTTATTATGTTCATCAGTTGATGATCAAATATATTTGGAGAATATTTTGTATTAACAATATTGAGTGTGTGCATACTTTTTATAATATCTATTAAATATTTTCTTGATTTCTGATTAAATTAAAAATATTTCTAATTCTCTAATAATTTTTATATATGTGTTTCAATCAGATTCTTTTTACTTATCAAGGCCAATTTGTATAGCCAAATATTATTGGATTATTTCTTTCTACTGGAACACAGCTGATTACCAGGGACTAAACTGTTAGAGCAATCTGCCTCTCCCTTTCCTAGATACTAACAATTAATAACAGCTCCACAGCTAGGGCTGGGACTTCATGTCCAATGCTGTTCTGATCCACAGTCCATTTTATTTTGATTGGCTTAAAACTTTTTATATAATATATTGATCTTATTCTTACTCCTCCCCAAAATCCTCCCAGATCCTCTCCATCTCCCTGCATGTCTGTATTATATTATTTTTCTTATTTTTGAGAGTTTCATATATATCTTTTACATTTTTATTTATTTTCCCATACAATATATTTCAATAATGTTTTATTCTTCTCCACCACCTCCCAGTCTTCCTCTCCCATCTACCCACCAACTCCATGGTCTTTCTCCGTCACAAAAAAATCAAGAGAAAAAACAAGAAACAAAAGCCAGTAGATGAATAAAACAGATTAAGCATCAGTAAGACAAAAACACCCAAATAAAACAAAGCAAAATTCATATGCACAAAAAATGAAATTTATTTCTGGTTCACCAGCTACTCCTGGGGAAAAAAAATGATTTTACCTCTCCCAGCAGGTATCAGTTGCATGTAGCTTCTTGGTAAGAGGTGGGACTTTGTGCCCACTTACCCTTTTCTAGTACTGTTTTTTTTTTTCTGATTTGAATCTGTGAAGATTTTGTGTGTGTTGTTATTGTCTACGTAAGTTCATAAGTGTACCAGTCCTGTTGCGTATGGAAGCCCCTATTTCTTTGGACTCATCCATCATCTTTGTCACTTAAAACCATTCCACCTCCTCTTCTACCTAGTTCCCTGAGCCAAGCTTGATGGGAGGGCTTTGATAAAGTCATCCCATTTAGGATTAAGTGCTCCAAATTATCTCACTAGCCACATACTGTCCAGTTTTGGATATTTTTGTTAACCCATGTACTGCAATAAGAAGCTTTTCTGGTGAATGTTCTTATTCTCTGATATCTAGGTATAATGTGTCTGTCATTTGTTTTTTTGACTTCATTTTTGTTTTCTTTCTTTTTATTTGTAAGTCTCTTCACGTACTCTGGATACTAATCCCCTATCAGATATATAACTGACACAGCTTCTCTCCAACTCTGAGGGTTGCCTCTCCGTTCAATTGATTGTTTCCTTAGCTATGCAAAGGGTTTTAATTTTATGAGGTCTCTGTTGTCCATTATTGATATTCTTTGGCAAATGGAGTCATATTCAGAAACTCTTTTCTTATTCCTATGTATAATAGAGTATATCCCATGTTTTTTCCCGGCAATTTTAACATTTTAGGATTCACAGTGAGGTACTGAACCATTTTGATTTGATTTTCATGCAGGTTGATAGATGTGGATCCTATTTCATTCTTCCATATATAGTTACCCAGTTTTCGCAACATCATTTGCTGAAGATGCTATCTTTTCTCTAGTGTTTGTCTTTGGCATCTTTGTCAAATACAAGATGGGTGTAGTAACTTAAACTCATATTAAGATCTTATATTTTTCTCATTGATCCACATGTCTGTGTTTGTGCCAGTATCATACTGATTTTATTATTATACCTCTGTAATATTGCTTGACATATGAAATGGTAAACCCATCCTCATTTTTCTTTTTGCTCAGGATTTCTTTAATTACCCAAGGTCTTTTGTGGTCCCATATATAAATATATATATATGACTTTTAAAAATATATTTCTATAAAAGATGTTGTAGGGATTTTTGACTGGGGTTGTGTTAAATATCTAAGTTAATTTTATTAGGATGGATATTTGCCAATATTAACTTTATCAGTCTATGGCCATAAGAATTTTTCATCACTCTAAAACTTGAACAAATAACATACCAGAGTGTTATGCAAGATGTCAAAGAAGGAAAGCAATCAACAGTCCTACTCAGGTAGCAAACCCTAAGAGGCACAACAATGACCACCATGGCAATACATACTCAGGTTTAATAGTGGCAATTTTATCTGGGCGATAAACAGCTATCTAAATGGATTTAAGGTCTACTAAATAAGAGGAAATTCATAGCACGTGCCGTAACATAAATATAGCCAATTATTCATCGCTGGTGAAGTTGCAGACCCTAGAGTAGAACATACTTTTGCCACTTTCTTAAACTAGTATTTTTCAAATGGATTCTGAATACCTCTCTTTCTATTCATAGATAAAGTAGCTATCACCCCTCATCAAAGAAGTGTCCCTTTTCAACAGACAGAGACCATTACAGACATCTGTAAAGGGTCAAAGGGCAAAGAACAATTCACTGTAGGGCACCCAGCCCCAACTGATACATCTGTACAACTCCTGCATATAAGGTTCAGAGAACATCATGAAAGAAGTGAGAGAAATATTGTAAGAGCATTATTAGTACATCCGTCGTGAGGTAGTGTCTTCTATACATGAAAAGGAGATACATCCATTAAATCTTCACAATATGGTTACATAAACAAGGATAACACCAGTTGACATGCCAAAGAAGGTGGGAGAATTATTACAAGGCCCCACTCAAAGATGAAGAACTTTAGGAAACTAATGACTTTTAAGAGAGAACATATATACTCCAGAGACAAGCTCTTTTACAGGTTATTTAATTCCAGGTAGTCATCTCTAAATATATGGATATGTGAGCAACAGTAAATGAACTCAGTAGGTTCTACTTTCATACTTACAATAGTAATCAAAGAATAATTCATGAAGTTGAGGGAGTGAGAGGATGTAGGTAAAGGGGGTAGATGTTGGGTGGGATTGATGTAAATACATCACTCACGTATGAAATCATTAAAAATAAAATAAATGAAAATGAAAGATTAAAAATTGTTTTGAAAACTGGAATGTGACTTTAAGATTTCAAAGTATAAGCAACTTCCTGTGAGAAGTAGGTGAGTCTAAATGTGTCAGTGGGAAGAAATACACTGAGGAGAAAAATGGAGGAGTGTTTTTGGTTTTCTGAAAGGGGAAATCAAGTACTTAAGGACTTTCCTTTCATGGGTAGTAAAAGATAATGTGTAAACCGTATTTTGCCAGCTGTTTCTTTTGCATCTGCTTTATGTGAGTGGAAACAATTGCCTTTCATTCCAAGATTCTTGTTCAGGTGCCTTTTGCAGAGTATTTCATATTGTATAGAAGATTGTCCAAGTTATTATTTTCCATGAAAACCTTGAAATGATGAATCATTTGCCTGATTTCCTATTTGGGGTCCTTTAAAATCTGTTTTCCAAATCTTCATGTTCTATGTCTGTTTCCTTGATTTTTTTTCATTTCCTGTGTTGGCTGTTTTACAAATATTTGAGAAATAGAAGCAAAAATTGTCATCTTTCAGAAAATTATCACGACATGTAGAATTTCAGTATCGAAAATGATTCCTGCAGGATTTTCTGAAGCTCATTTTTTCCACTTTCTTATTCAGAACCAAACATACTGCAGACTTGTGGGTGTTTTGGCAACAAAGTATAGAATTAGATATTCTGCCAACAAAGCAAGTTACAGAATTTGAACTCTTTCTGAAGTCTTGCTTCACATGCTCCTTACTGACGCTGCTTCTGACTTCAGTTTCATTAATTTTGGTAATTTTCTTCTGAGGCTAAAACATTTCTTTTTGCTCCTCATTTCTTGAAAAAGCCTTGGAAGGATCTATAAATGTTTTTCTCTGGGTTCACCTTGTTATTTGGCTTCTCTGGGCTTGTGAACTATAGGCGTAATGACCTTGATTTATGGCTAGAGTCATTTATAGATCCTCCTGGAAACTGGGAGCAAACAAGATTGCAGGGCAAAAGTTGTGAGCATGGGGGTGGAGGCAGGGGTGGGGGTGAGGTTGGGGGAAAGGGGAGAGGGAAAGAGGAAAGGAAGAAGGGAAGAACTGGCATCAGCTTGGGGAGTGGGAGGGTGGAGATGGAGGAAGGGGCAGATATAGGAGCAGGGAAGAAGATACCTACATTAAGGGATCCAATTTAGGGTTGGCAAGAGACTTGGCTCTAGAGGCGATCCCAGGTGTCCAAGAAGATGTCCCCAGCTAGGTCCTTGGACAGCAGAGGAGAGGGCACCTGAACAGTTCTTGCCCCACTATTACGCTGATGATTATCTCGAATATCACCATAGAATCTTCTTCAGGCGGCAGATCAAGATAGAGATAGAAACCCTCATCAGAGGAATGGACTGAGCTCCCAAGGTCCAGTTGAAAGGCAGAAGGAGGGAGAAGACTAGCAAAGAAGTCAGGACTGCGAGGGGTTGGTCCACCAACTGAGGCAGTATGCCTGTTCTAATGGGAGCTCACCAAATCCAGTTGTACCCGGTCTGAATGAGCATGTGATCAAAGCGGACTCTCTGATTGTGGCTGACAATGGAGGCTGACTGAGAAGCCATTGATAAAGGCAGTGGGACTTGTTTTTACGGCATGTTCTGGCTTTTTGGGACCCTAGTCTATATGGATGCACAACTCCCTAGGCCTGGATATGGGGGGGGGGGGCTTGGCCTTCCCACAGGGCAGGGTTCCCTGCCCTCTCTCAAGCAAGGGGGGAGAGGGAGGAGGAGGTGTGAGGAAGTAGGGGGGGTATTGGGAGGAGAGAAGGAAGTGTAAATAATTGAATGGAAAAATAAAAAAAAAAAGAAAAAGAAAAAAAGAGAAAAAAGCCTTGGAAGAATATGGCAGTAGGTTTCAGAGTATGTTCGCTTACCTTCTTTTTGACTCCTCTTGGGAATGCTCCTGGGGACGCTCCAATCTTGTATAGACCAGCCTACGTCCTGTACTTGTGAGTCTGCCCTCTGAAACCTTTTTCTATAGTTTCCTGTTTTATCTTTCCAATACTCCGCTGCTCCTAGAACATTTACTACACTTATAGCCCTCATACACAATTCTTAACATATTTAATTGGTTAATTTTATTCATTCTGTCCCAAATCAATTTCCTTCTCTCAATTATGGACTCAGGGGTAAAGTTTATGTTGTCTGTAGTTAAAATTTATAATCAGTAAAAATTTGTGAGAAAATTAGTAACAATACCCAGTTTTCCAGACTGGATTTTTTTCCTATTAAAGAGAGCAATATAAAATAGTTAACTAGAACTATCTCAAACTGAAATGCTTTTGTACCTTAAAGGTGGGTAGTTAGGGTTAAATTACATACTTAGACAAATTGCCTAAGATATATACTATCTTTCTTATAAATATACCTTGAGCTTTGAAGAAAGATAAACAAAACATTAGAAACTTAAATGAGTCCTGGAGAAATGGTTCAGGGGTCAGGAACACTTATTTCTCTTGCAGAGGACCCAGGGTTAGTTCCATCACCTGTGGTGGGCAGTTCACAACCATATAAATACAGCTCCTCTGCCTTCTGTGGGAATTTGCATGCGTACACACACACACACACACACACACACACACACACACACACACACACGTTGCACATGCACAGGTACATACTTTTTAAAAAATAAAATAACCATTTAAAAATAATTGGCACCATGGATTTATACAAACTCACAAATTGAGATCCTCCAAGAATTTTTGTGTTTTCTTATTTAGCCTCAACTCATATACGAAGCTCGAGTTGACACCATATTCCTTTCTTCTGTAAACAAAAATAGCTAATGGTGGGTGGTTGGAGAAATAAACTATGTTTAAAATTTTTTCATCTATTTATTCCTTCATCCTCTATCTCAATCTCTCTCTTTCTCTGAATAGTACATGGATGCTTATGGAGCAGTGGTTTTTGAATCTATGGGTTATGACACCCACAGAGATGGTTTATCAGATATTCTGTATATCAAATGCTTACATTATTATTTACAATAGAAGAAAAATTACAGTTAAGAACAGCAACAAAAATAATGGTGTGGTAGGGGGTCAGCACAACATGAGGAACTGTATTAAAGGGTCACAGCATTAGGAAGGTTGAAAACCACTGCTATAAAAGTTAAAGGAATGAATTGCCTCCACTGGTTGCTAGAAATTGAACTCAGATAACCTGGAAGAGCAGTAAATTCTCTTAACCACTGGACAATCTCTCCAGTCCCTGCAATAAACTAATTTTGAAGCTGGAAAAAAGTAGCTACTGGAGCTTACAGTAAGGCTCCCACGTTGAAAGCCAGTTTAACTTCATTACTACCTCTTTGTTTTGTTGATTTTAAATATGTTTTCAAAAGATTTGACATATTTATTACTAAACCAACTCGTTTATGTAAATCAAATGAAAAGCAAAATCAGATTCTGAATTAAACATTCCTAACTGTGTTTATTCAGAGAGGATTTTTTAGTTTCATCTGGGAGGAATGATTGGTGACCTAATTCAGCATAGATATTTACACTATCATATGTGATTCCCTACAGACTAAACTTGTTTCTCTTTTGTGGCAATGCAATATGATAAAAAAAACATACCTGCTATTCTATGAGACTAGAATATTTACCAGACCTCACAGCTAGATTTAATAATACAACACACCTTGATGTCACATAAGACAGGTCAAAGCTCTTTGTTAGGGACAGACAAACAACCACACATCAGACACACAGGGACAGGAACAGACAGACAAGGAAAGATTCATAAGACAACCTTCAGGCAGACACAGATTTAGACTTATAAGAGACAGACAGAGGACGGACGACACAGGGAGCATGAAGTCAAGAATTCAAATCTATACTAGTTCTTAGAAATGATTTTATTTCTTTCCGTAATGTAACACTGATGCATTATTAATGACTGGGAATTACTCACTAAAAAGTTAGTTCACACCCTCCTCCAGTGTCTTCTTTAAGAGTTGGACCTGATTATATTACTAGTTTTCTTCTGAGCCGACCTGTGAAAGGGAGATTCTGCATTTCTTCCTTAGCTAGAATTCACTTGATTTGAAAGTCTTATGGAAAAACAAACAAATATAATGTTAGAGAAAAGCTGGTGCTCTGTGTACTTTTAATTTTACTATGATAACATTTTACTTCAGTTCTATACTCTTAGAAGACTTAACTGTATAATTAAATACTGTTAATTATAGGCACAATACTTAGCAGTGACAGACATTCTGTGCTACTGAAACCTTAAAGTTTTGTAATTTTATTTGTTATTATTAATTATTATTCAGGAGAAAGGGAGGAGATGGAGAGAGAAAGGGACACAGAGGGAGACAGAGAGACAGAGAGACAGAAAGGTAGGTCACTCACTCACACACACACACACACACACACACACACACACACACACAGAGAGAGAGAGAGAGAGAGAGAGAGAGAGAGAGAGAAAGAGAGAGAGAGAGAGAGAATATTCTATTACCCAGTTGTTTTTTCTGTTAGTCATACAAAGGTTGTCAGACTTCTGTGGCAAGCTCTTTTTCTTGCTGAGTCATCTCGTCAGTCCACTTATGTTTTTTAATTTTATTAATATTTTGAGAATTTCATATATGGGTTGTGTATTTATGTTATGCTCCCTTTCCTCTCCTCCCTTCAGTTCCTCTTGTATGCCTCTTATTTCTTCTCAAATTCATGCCCTTCTAGTATTCTTGTATAGAGATGTATGTATATTAGTTTATAAATATAAATGCTGAGATGATGCAATGTTGCTCCTATGTGCTTAGGGCTGACTTCTTAGGGCTGACAAATCTATCAGGAAGCTAGTCCATGAAGAAGAACAATTCGCCTTTCCCAGCAGTCACTAATTGCCTGTAGTTCTCTATCTACACTATCGACACTGGCATGCCAGTTGGTATTGTTATTAGAAAAGTCCTGGTTAGATGACAATTATTAATCCTCATAATGTTTGATAAGTAATTTCCCATTTCCCCCTCCTCTAAACTCTGGCAACTACTTTTTCCTTCTGATTATAGGGATTTGACTATTTCAATCAAGTAGGATTATGCAATAATTGTCCTTTCCTGGTTGGTTTATTTCAGTTAGCTTAATGTTAGCATGGTGCATCTAAGTTATAGTACAGACCACAATATCAGTCTTTTTAATGGTTAAGTAATATTCCACTGTATAGGTATAGAACTTTAAAATTACTTATCCATAGATGGGTATTTGATTTATCTCTATATTATTGTCATTGTGAGCTCTGCTATGAATATAAAAATACAAAGATTTTCTAAGATCCTAAACTTAGTCCTTTTGGATAAATATTTAGAAGTGGGATTGGTTCTTTATATAATGTTTTTTCAAATAGAATTGTTAACATTTGCTATTGATTTTTTAAGTTATTTATATATACTGGAAAGTAACTATTATATAATTTTAAAATAATTTTTCCTATATTTTAGGTTTCCATTTTACTGTGATGGTTATATCTTTTCAGCAAATTAGTTTAGTATTTTATCTGTGGCATGATTTCTGAATACAGTGTGCAACTCTTCTCCCACTAGGTTTTCTTTTAGGAGTTATTTTAGATTTATTTAGATAATTTTTTATTTTAGTCAATAATACATTTTGAGTTAACTTCATATATAGTATGTAGTAATATGGGGCGGCAGCGGGGCTGCGTCCCCAGCACCCCAGCCGCCTGCCCGGCTCAGCTAGCTTATGCCCAAAATAATTACACAGACACTGTATTCATTTAAACACTGCTTTGCTCATTTCTACCTAGCATCTTCTAGGCTAACTCTCCCACCTGGACTAGCCCATTTCTTATCATCTGTATAGCACCGGTCTTACCGGGAAGATTCTAGCCTAAGTCCATCCTGGGTTGGAGCTTCATAGCGTGCGTCTTCCCTGGAGCAGGTAGCATGGCGTCTCTCTGAGGTGTCTGCTCCCGAGAGGAGAGCTGCAGAGTCTGCCCTCACTTCCTCTTCCTCCCGGCATTCTGTTCTGTTTACTCCATCCACCTAAGGGTGGGCCTATCAAATGGGCCTAGCAGTTTCTTTATTGCTTAACCAATGAAATCAACAGATTAATATATGACACTCCCACATCAATAGTATAAGATAAGGATCTAGTGCTCTTTTTACATAGATGACACCCTAGTTTCCTTAAGAGCATTGAAGAAGAACCTATTATTTTTACATTGCATTCTTGACATTATTGTCAGAGATCGGTTGACCATATATGCATGGATTCATTCATGTGTTCTGTATGCTGGTTTATTATTTTGCATAATTGCCTTTATGTAAATACCATACCTTAAAAATTACTAAAGGTTTGTAATGTATTTTGAAATTGTAAAGTGTGGTACTAATTTTGTTCTACTTTTTCAAAAACACTTTGGGTATTCATAGTTTATTGTGGCTTCATACTAATCTCAGTTTTTTTCAATTTCTATAAAGAAGTACTTATAAGTTGATAGAGATTTTAGTAAATCTTTTCACTACTTTGAGTAGAAGGACATTTAATAATAGTGTCTTCTAATCTAGGGTCACAGGCAAAATATTTATAATTATTTTATGCATTCATGCTACCTAGTCACACAAGCCCAAACTTAAATGGTGGGTAGCTTCTTGGTTCTGTGAGACGAAGTCTAGATAATTCAGTATCTTGGAAGAGTGGTTCTTTTTCTACCTATTATCTATCTATCTATCTATCTATCTATCTATCTATCTATCTATCTACCTATCTATCTATCATCTATCTATCTCATCTATCTATCTATCTATCTATCTATCTATCTATCTATCTATCTATCTATCTATCTATCATCTATCTCATTTATTTATTCATTCATCATCTATCAATCAATCAAATATGTCTATTCATATTTATATTATTTATCCAGTCATCTATCATCTATCTGTATATACAACCTAACATACATATGTACCTATTATATTCTTAATAGAAATTGTTTATCTTTATTTCTATTTATCTAAAAATTGATATCACACTAGTACACAGTACAATGTGATCCCATTTATGCCACATTAATTTTTTTCTCTTATTCTTTTTCCATGCCCACTGCCTACTTCCTTCTTTCTAACTAGTCACCCTCTTAGTGACAAAACACCATGACCATAGCAATTTATTAAAGAAGGCATTTAATTTGGGGATCATGGTTCCAGAGGATTAGATTCTATGATCATCCTGGTGGGGACCGCGGCAGTAGAAAGACAGTGGTGGTACTGGAGTAGTAACTAGAGAGCTTACAAGTTAAGATGACAACAGCTGCAAGGAAGAGAAAGAGCGGGGAGGGGGTAATTGGCAATGGTATGAACTTTTTAAATGTCAAATCCCACCTCCTCCAACAAAGCCATACCTTCTACCTTCTAATTCTTCCCAAACAGCTCTACCAACGGAATACCAAGCATTCCAATATATGAGCCTATGGGGACCATTCTGGTTTGAACTACTATACACTCCAGTCCTCATGTTCCTACTCCTCTCTCTCTCTCTCTCTCTCTCTCTCTCTCTCTCTCTCTCTCTCTCTCTCCCCTCTCTCATAGTCTCCTTTTGGCCTTTTTCTTTTGCAGGCACTGTGCATTGTGCAGACAGTCATAGTTACTCTGTGCTTACGAGTGCAATATCCTTTTCATATCCATAGGAGAACACCTTTTAACTCTCCTCCCTATCATTTAGTTCCTATAGTCCTTCAAACCAAGATTCCACAATCTTCTCTAGGCCACCCCAAGGCCTAGAGAATATCTCCTGCTTGAGGCCAAACATACAGAAGTCACCTTTTCTCAGTTTTTTGAATAATTATGAACCCAAGTTTTCACTATCATCCGGTGCCAAATGGGGCTTCTTTCATTAAGGTTGACAGCTGCAGTAATCTATGATTATAAACTTAAATATTTAGAAAGCAGTTTACTTAAATGTCCATTTGGAAAAACATGAGTAGTAAGCTCCCCCACAGGGCATGTGAGTTCCCTATCCATAGGATTTTGACCAGTTCTTCGTTGTCAGATATTTGCCCCTTCCCATGGAGGAGGCCTCAGATCTAATCAAAAAACGATTGGTTATATCAACATGTTAATGTCACTATTCTAGCAGTGGGCATATCTTTTTAAGGCAGTGAAAGGGTCTATAGGTAAATGTGGTTGCTGCTAAATTTTGTCCCTAGCAGCCTACATATTGCTTTCTACCTCTGTGAATGCTAGGCAGCATGGAGGAATCTGCTAACTCAGTTACAGCTTGGTCTTTCTTTGTCCTGTATTTGTAATATGTGGTATGTCGGGAATAGGTTCTTACTATTTCTTTCTAGTGAGAATTGAGGAAAACACAGCTAGCTGTATGAAAGTTGAAGTCTAAATGATGTGGGAAGTCCTTCTTTATATGTGTTGCTTTTATTGGTTAATGAATAAAACTGCTTTTGGCCAATGCTTTAACAGAATATAGCCAGGCTGGAAGAGATATATATGGAGAGAGGCAGAGACAGGGAGACGCCATGGAGCTGTCAGAGGGGAAAGACATGAAACATCAGTTGGAACCTTGCCGGTAGGCCACAAGCCCTGTGATAAAATATAAAATAATAGAAATAGGTTAATTTAAGATGTAGTAGAGCTAGCTAGAAATTTGCTTAAGCTATTGACCAAACAGTATTGCAATGAATATAGTTTCAGTGCGATTATTTTGAGTTTGGGCCAACGGGAAACAAACGAGCAGCCTCTCCCAACATCTGAGCTCTTCAAATGGGAGAGAACATACAGTGTTTACCTCTCTAGGTCGCACTTACTTCACTCAGTACAATGTTTTCTAATTCAACTCATTTTTCTGCAAGATTCATCTTTACTTAATGATGAATAGAATTCCACTGTGTAAATGCAGCAGTTTGTGACCCTTTCATCAGCTGACGGCGATCTAGACTGATTTGATTTCCTAGCTATTATGAATTAGGCAGCCATATTATCCCATACTGGGTTGTCATTTACCCGAAAAAATATGAATATATCTTCTTCCTATGGTCTGTAGGAAGCTGTATCACACTTAATATGAATTCTGTGAATAAGGTTAAAGAATTATAATTAAATGAAAATGATTTCATGATTCTTCTTCCTCCCTATTGCTAATCCTTGTATAATAATCCTAATTATTATACTGTCTCTTGTAGTGTTACTTTAACAACCATGCTGGTAGTTCCTTTCTGAGATGACTCAGATTTTTAGAAGATAAATGGAAATTAAAAGTGCAGAAATTTCATCAAGTGTTGGGGGTAGGGTTGAGGTGGGAGAGAAACTAATTAATGTTAATTTAATTATAGCATAAGAAGGAACATGATTTAAATGTTACTGAATCATCTTGACAGAAGTGTGTGAACTGAACATCATCCCGTTATCGTGCCTGATGAGAATGGTCATTCTCATGTAACTAAAGGACTGAAATAAATGGGCCAATTTACTTTTGACAATGAAATGGTCAAAAGCATTGGCCAAAAGCAGTTTTATTCATTAACCAATAAAAGCAACACATATAAAGAAGGACTTCCCACATCACTTAGACTTCAACTTTCATACAGCTAGCTGTGTTTTCCTCAATTCTCACTAGCACATTCATCTTTTAGTATGGGAGTCTGAGATGATATTGTTTGACATCTGTAAATATGCACTAGAATTTTTCCCCAAAGCTTCTGGGGAAATGTTTAATATGTAGCTACCTTGAAAACCTCTTCATGTTTAATGGAATTAAATACTCAATACATATCCTATTAGTATCTTATGAATATAATATATCTACTTCATTGATGCCAGTGCTGAATAGAAATAAAACAATAAAAAGCAGACCAGAGAGAGAGAACAGAAACATGGAAACAAAACTTGATTAGTGAAAAAAAATAGAGATCCAGTGCTTTGGCCAAAAGTATACCATGACACCACCAGAAACCATGGCATGAGTGTAAAATAATAAGAACTGAGCATCTCTGTTGATATGTGTCTTTAAAACCTTATAAACATGACTCTCAGACCATGGACATGAATTTTCCCTTTGACTTACATGACTATTCATTGACACAGATGTGTTAAATATTTTAACTAAAAAGTGAAATCAAAATTTTATAACTTATGCTGATTCGCAAAATAACCAAAATAATAGCAACAACAACAACAACAACAACAAACCTCAAGGATTTCTACAGAAAAATTATTAATGTTAGAATAATTCAATTTATCACTTTATTTAAGTGCTAGCATGGATGAATGTTTTATCAGTTAATCTATAGTTTGATTGAGGCTTGTTATTTTAATTTTAGAGTATTGTAATGCCAGAAAATATTGCCAGTTTTCTCATTAACCTTGATTTTTTTTACTATGCTCACATATTTCACACTCTGTACACATGTATTGATAATTTTCAGAATGGTTAAAATTTTGTGGGATATTTTACTATGATGCAAATTTACAACTATTTTGAGACATGACTTCCAGAAGAGAATTATCAGTTAAGATTAGCTGTGTATAGGTCAGTAAAAAAACATAATGGCAAGTACCAATGTCTCAACAAAATAAAGATTATCTTTTATTTAAACAGAGTTTATTGTGTGTCCCAAAATCATTCCAAACAGGAGGTTTTCCCCATAAAATGATTGTGATTTATGATGGCTTGATCTCTGACAGTACCATTTCTAGGCCTCCTTCAAGATAGCTATGTCATGGAGGAGAAATAGGAAACTTTTGCATGTGTTTTTAATAGTTCTCATCCAGAAGAGCTATGCATCACTACTTACATTTTCATTCACATGGTTCCATTTTGCTTCACAATGTCTGTGGATTATTCCAAGGAGAAAGAACTAGATAACTGTAAACCATAGTATAACAGACATTTCTATCGTCTCACACAAAGTCAGTCCCCTACCCTTCTGACTTTGGACCAACTGTGGTGAAAAGTTCATCTCATCCTATTCACTATAAGATCTCTGCTTCTGTCCTTCCACATTATCTCCAACGCATTGCAAGATTGGCCAATCCAGAAAATACAACCAAGGAAGATAATGATGTCAATAAGTACCTTTTCCACAACTGATGTTGGCAATGACTAATTTGGATGTGTTTTTAATATACAAATTTGTAAATATCTCCAGCAGGACATAATTTCAATTGGTTATTGGGTACCTTACTAAATAGTGCATATTTTGCTGGCTTGTACTACAATTATTCACCTGGGCTTTTTAGAATTCCTTCCTCTCCTAGTTTGCTTTTGTTTCAAGGATAAAGAGCAGAATACAAAACAACATGGGGTAGAAAGGGTTTGTTTTGCTTATATAGCCTGGGACAAAGGAAACTAAGGGAAGTCAAGGCAGGATCTGAAGGAGATACCAATGGACGAATGCTACTTACTGACTTTTTCTCCATGGATTGCTCAGTTTGTTTTTGTACATACAACCCAGGACCACCTGTCTGGCAATGCCACCACATACAGTGTTCTGGGCACATCCACATAAATCTTTAATAAGGAAATTGCTCTATAGACTTGCCTAAAGGTAAGTTTTGTAGAGATATTTTCTCAACTGAGGTTTCCTCTTCACAGATGATTCTAGTTTATGTTAAGTTGACCAAAATGGCCAGCACACTTCCCATGTGTACTATTGCTCAACAAATTTTTGTCCCAAGATCTTCTATCAGGATAATATAATTTAAGACAGCTAGTGATGTGTATCACAGACCTTTCTTTTATAACGTGATTTCATTGTGGATGCAATGTATTGGAAAGAAGGAAGCTATTGTATCAGACCTTTGCCTGTCATTGGGCATGACAGTTATTGCAAGGGTCTCATTTTTTTTTTGTTAATCTTTAAAATGAGTTCTTTGGACTACCAAATCTCTAGCACTATTTCAAGATGAAATGCCTCCAATTTTGTGATTGTATATTGGTTCTGGTGAGCAGTCTTAAAATAATATTGGAAATTAATAGGTCTTTGTCATCAAGAAAGAATGTTTTATTAATATTAGTCAAAAGGTTTTCAATTAGATGCAAAAAATATTCTGAAGTTGAATTATTTTTGATCATTTTAAAGATGAACATTATTGTTACATGTATCTTAAATAACTTCTTATGGGGTGACCAGAATGCTCTACTGATTTGATTCTATGTACTTGCATGAGTATGGGGAGACTTATTCACTGCAAAATTAGTTGGCCATATTATTACCCTTTTTTTGGTTGTTTGTTTGATTGATTCGTTATTTTCCTTCCTTCCTTCCTTCCTTCCTTCCTTCCTTCCTTCCTTCCTTCCTTTTCATTTCTTTCTTCATTCTTCTCTCATATATTACCACAGATTTCCATCCCTCCACTACCTCACCTCCCCCATTTCCCTTTAGAAAAGAGCAGGTACCTGGTCTTATATGCTCTCTTTTAATGAAACAAAAGAAAAATATAAGTTAATCAATTTGGACCAAAGACTTGCTTAAAATGATGACCTTTCAGGGTCTATCAATGTTTAACTATGGCAAATATTAATAAAATTTAGCACACAGAGAATAAACACTATGTGCCAGACATTGGCATAAAAACATAAAATGAATGATTTTATTTATGTTCCCCAAGATAACTGATGTAAGTAATGTTGCAAAGTATATTTTGATAGTGAGGAAATTAAAGCCCAGACACAATAAGTTTACATTCCCAAGATCATGTACCTATTCATTGGCATAGTAAGGACTCAAAACAATATGTGCTTGATTTCATTGCTTAAGTATCTAATTTTATTTCTTCACTGTATTGCCTCTGTTGAATAATAATTGATGCTCCACTCTGAGGTACTACAGGAATCTCAACAACAAAAATAATAAAAGAAGAAATGGGAAAAACAAATGTTTGTTTTTGAATTTTAATTATTAAACCATGAAAGACAACCAAGAATTTATGTTAGTCATTACAAAAACTAATAGAAATGAATAGGACTTATGTCCCCTACACATAGCCTTCTGAATAACTGTAAAATTATTCCATTTATGTGAATATACTATACAACTATGATAAAGTTTCAGTAATCATTGACAGGTTTTTCAAAGCCTTCATTCTTCTAAGTTCATAAAATATTTTCTGTATTAGATCAAAATGTCAACCTTACTTACTCATTTGATCTAAATTATTTAGAAAAAAAAGATCATTCTTTGCGTATTTCAAGACTATATTATTTAGAGGGTGCAGAGATGACTTGATGGGAAAGAGCATTTGCTGCTATTGTTGAGGATATGAATTCAGTTCTCAGCACCCACATAATGGCTAACAAATTTCTGAGATTCCACTTCCAGGGAATCTGATTTCCCTTTCCGGCTTCCTTCAGTACAGGTACACATGTGGTGTACATGCATATATGCAGTCAAGCACTCATACAAATAACAACAATTGAACAAATCTTTTTAGTTAGAAATATATTCAATGTCTATATCTATATATTTAAACAAAGATGAGTTCAATGGTGTATGTATACAAACATATACATCCATTATTTCATATCATATAGATAAATGTTCAATAGGTTGATACTATTCCTTGAATTTCATACTCCAGGAAGAAGAAAATGTATGCTGAACCAGTAGTCTGAGGAAACAGTGGATAAATGAGGTTGTTGTGAAACAGATCTTCTGTGTGGGCTCACACAGAGCTTGGGCAATGTAGGAACAACTTTTTAAACAAATTACTCCTGAAGGAAGTGTGGATATCTTTCTTATTAGGTTGGAAGTAGGATGATTGTTTATGCTTTTGGTTTAATGGTTATGATAAAAACTTTGAATTTGAGACTGTCTAAAGTCCAGCAGACATAGCTGGTTTAGATGTTTGTACAATTCTTTGAAAGTACAAATTTCCTTATATAAATATTGCTGAGAGCTGTTATGATTGCTGATAAGAACAAGAGGGTTCTCCTTTGGCGTGCATGCACGAGGATAGTCTAAGACTTTGGTGGAATGGTAAACATTCCTGAAACTTTTAAATTCCATTCCTCTTTCTGAGGGTTTTTAGTTAGAAGCACAGAATAAAGCAAAGATTGGCCAAGACAGAATTTTCCCTCTCATGGCTAGTAAATGCAGAAACTTTTATCTTTTCATTTTCAATTTACATCTAAATGGAGGAACCCTTTAGTGTTGATGGAGGTGATGGGGAAAATGGTATCTGCATCATGAATAATAAACATCAGGGGAAATGTCATTTTTGTAAACATACTAGCATATTTTGTTGCTATGCCAACAAAATGCAAAGTGATTTCTTAAAGGAAAATATGACAATTTGCTGGAGATAAAAATGATGTTCACGAGAGCGGTGAGTGCCTGCCTACCGGGCAGGCCTCAAGGACCCCTGTAAGGAAGCCTGGGCACCTTCAGCTTGTGCTCCAGGGGTGCCTGTGCTCTCCTGGATCTCCCACTGCCTGCCCCGTTTTTCCTTTTGTCCCGGGATCATTGGGCTACCCGGTGGCCCTGCTTAGGTGCTGTGGAGATCCATCTGGAAGGGTGAGTGTGTGCTATCCAGGGGCAGATTGTCCCGGAAGAGAGCACAGTCCCCCCTCCCCCAGCTTCTTCTTCAGGACTGTCTTTCTTGCACACAACCCCACCCCCAAGCCTGCGTTTTCTGCTGGGTCCTTTGCTCAGGAACAGTTTTCTGCTCCTACACTGGGGCTACCAACCCAGAGCGGTGAGTGCCTGCCTACCGGGCAGGCCTCAAGCACCCCTGTAAGTGAGCCCGGGCACCTTCAGCTTGTGTTCCAGGGGTGCCTGTGCTCCCCTGGCTCTCGCACCCCCTGCCCGGTTTTTCCTTTTGTCCCCGGATCATCAGGCTACCAGGTGGCCCTGTTTAGGTACCGAGGAGTTCCATCTGGACGGGACGGTTCCTGCTTCTACACTGAAGAGATACACCCAGAGAGTCAGTCACAGCAAAGACTGGACCAAGACACCAGGCCTCTCCTGGCTCCATTTGAAGGAAGAGATGGGAAGGCGCCAATGCAAGAATTCCCCCAACAACCTGAAAGGCAACATGACATCACCAAAATCCGGAGATCCCGAAATAAGAAGAATTGTACACTCTACTCTAGAAGAATTAGAAGAAACCGACTCGAAAGTGAATTATATGAAAATAATAGAAGACCTTAAACAGGAGGTGAAAAACTGCCATAAACAATTAGAGATCACAAACAAAAAGGTGAAGGAAATGAATAAAGCACTCAAAGATACACAAGAAAACCAAGAGAAACAAGAAAAAGCAATCAAACAGATAAGGGAAGCGGTTCAAGATTGAAGAGTGAAAGGGAAGTAATGAAGATAACACAAACCGAGGGAAGGATGGAGATGGAAAATCTGGGTAAACGAACAGGAACTACAGAGACAAGTACTACCAACAGATTACAAGAGATAGAAGAAATAATTTCAGACACTGAAGATACCATAGAGAAAATAAACACACTGATCAAAGAAAACAGCAAAACCAACAAATTCTCATCACAAAACATTCAGGAAATCTGGGACACAATAAAAAGACCAAACCTAAGAATAATTGGGATAGAAGAAGGAGAAGAAGGAAAGTTCAACGGTCCAGAAAATATATTTAATAAAATTATAGAAGAGAACTTTCCCAACCTAAAGAAAGATATTCCTTTGAAGGTTCAAGAAGCATACAGAACACCGAATAGACTGGACCAAAAAAAAAAAAAATCTCCTCGCCATATAATAATCAAAACACAAAACATACAGAATAAAGAAAGAATATTAAGAGCTGCAAAGGAAAAAGGCCAAGTCACTTATAAAAGTAAACCTATCAGACTTACACCTGATTTCTCTATGGAAACAATGAAAGCCAGAAGGTCCTGGATAAATGTACTGCAGAAACTAAGAGACCATGGATGCAAGCCCAGACTACTATACCCAGCCAAGCGTTCGTTCACTATAAATGGAGAAAACAAAATTTTCCAGGATAAAAACAAATTTAAACAATACGTAGCCACAAATCCAGCATTACAGAAAGTAATAGAAGGAAAATCACTAACCAAAGAGTCCAACAATGACCACAATAACTCAAACATCTAGAGACCCTTCACGACGCAACTCAAAGAAGGGGAACACACAAACTCTACTACTAAAAAAGTAACGGGAGTTAACAACCACTGGTCATTAATATCACTTAATGTCAATGGACTCAACTCACCTATAAAAAGGCACAGGCTAAGAGATTGGATAAAAAACCAGGATCCAACATTCTGCTTTTTACATGAAACACACCTTAACCACAAAGACAGGTACCTACTCAGAGTAAAGGGCTGGGAAGAGGCTTATCAAGCAAATGGACCTAAGGAACAAGCAGGTGTGGCCATACTAATTTCTAACAAAGTTGACTTCAAACTCAAATCAATCAGAAGACTTGGAGAGGCACATTTTATACTCATAACAGGAACAATTCATCAGGATGAAGACTCAATCCTGAATATCTATACCCCTAATATAAAAGACCCCACGTACATAAAGAAACATTACTAAAACTCAAGGCAGCCATCAAACCGCACACACTAATAGTAGGAGACTTCAACACTCCTCTCTCACCAATGGACAGGTCAATCAGACAGAAACCTAACAGAGAAATAAGAGAATTAATGGAGGTAATGAATCAATTGGACTTAACAGACATCTATAGAACATTCCACCCAAATAGGAAAGAATATACTTTCTTCTCTGCAGCTCATGGAACCTTCTCGAAAATTGACCACATACTCGGTAACAAAGCAAACTTCCACAGTTAAAAAAAGATATTAGTAACCACCTGTGTCTTATCAGATCACCATGGATTAAAGTTAGAATTCAACAACAATGCTACCCCCAGAAAGCCTACAAACTCATGGAAACTGAACAGTCAACTACTGAACCATACCTGGATTAAGGAAGAAATAAAAAACAAAATTAACGTCTTCCTTGAATTCAATGAAAATAAAGAAACAACATACTCAAACTTATGGGACATTATGAAAGCAGTCCTAAGAGGAAAGTTCATAGCACAAAGTGTCCACTTAAAGAAAACAGAGAAAGCACATATTGGAGACTTAACAGCCCACCTCAAAGCTCTAGAGAAAAAAAAAAGAAGCAGACTCACCTAGGAGGAGTAGAAGACTGGAAATAATCATACTGAGGGCTGAAATCAACAAAATAGAAACACATAAAGCAATCCAAAGAATCAGTGAAACAAAAAGCTGGTTCCTGGAGAAAATCAACAAGATTGATAAACCCCTATCCAAACTAATCAAACGGCAGAGAGCGAATTTGCAAATTAATAAGATCAGAAATGAAAAGGGGGACATAACCACAGACACAGAGGAAATTCAGAGGATCATTAGAGCTTACTACAAAAGCCTGTATGCCACAAAACTGGAAAATGTAAAAGAAATGGACACTTTCTTAGATAAATACCATATAGCAAAGTTAAACCAGGACCAGGTGAACAATCTAAATAGACCTGTTAGTCTTGAAGAATTAGAAGCAGTTATCAAAAACCTCCCTACCAAAAAAAGCCCAGGACCAGATGGCTTCAATGCGGAATTCTACCAGAACTTCCAAGAAGACCTAATACCTATACTCCTTAATGTATTTCACAATATAGAAACAGAAGAGTCATTACCAAATTTCTTTTATGAATCTACAGTTACTCTGATACCAAAACCACACAAAGACTCAAACAGGAAAGAGAATTACAGGCCAATCTCACTCATGAACATTGATGCAAAAATCCTCAACAAAATACTGGCAAACCGAATCCAAGAACACATTAGAAAAATTATCCATTATAATCAAGTAGGCTTCATTCCTGAGATGCAGGGCTGGTCCAACATACGGAAATCTATCAATGTAATCCATCATATAAATAAACTGAAAGAAAAAAACCATATGATCATTTCATTAGATGCTGAAAAAGCATTTGACAAAATTCAACATCCCTTTATGATAAAAGTATTGGAGAGATTAGGGATACAAGGGTCATACCTAAATATAATAAAAGCTATATACAGCAAGCCGACAGCTAACATCAAATTAAACGGAGAGAAACTCAAAGCCATCCCACTAAAATCAGGAACACGACAAGGCTGTCCACTCTCTCCATACCTCTTCAATATAGTGCTGGAAGTTCTAGCAATAGCAATAAGACAACATAATGGGATGAAGGGGATTCGAATTGGAAAGGAAGAAGTTAAGCTTTCGTTATTGGCAGATGACATGATAGTATACATAAGCGACCCCAAAAACTCCACCAAAGAACTTTTCCATCTGATAAACACCTTTAGTAATGTGGCAGGATACAAGATCAACTCCAAAAAATCAGTCGCCCTCTTATACACAAAGGATATGGAAGCAGAGAGGGAAAACAGAGAAGCTTCACCTTTCATGATAGCCACAAACAGCATAAAATATGTCGGGGTAACTCTAACCAATGAAGTGAAAGATCTATTTGAAAAGAACTTTAAGGCATTGAAGAAAAAGATTGAAGAGGATACCAGAAAATGAAAGGACCTCCCTTGCTCTTGGATTGGGAAAATCAGCATAGTAAAAATGGCAATTGTACCAAAGGCAATTTATAGATTCAATGCAATCCCCATCAAGGTCCCATCAAAATTCTGCACAGATCTTGAGAGGAAAATAATCAACTTTATATGGAAAAACAAAAAACCCAGGATAGCCAAAACAATCCTATACAATAAAGGATCTGCTGGAGGCATTACCATCACTGACTTCAAACTCTATTACAGAGGTACAGTAATGAAAACAGTGTGGTACTGGCCTAAAAACAAAGAAGTCGACCAATGGAATCAAATAGAAGACCCGGATTTTAACCCACAAACCTATGAACACCTCATATTCGATAAAGGAGCCAAAAGTATACAATGGAAGAAAGAAAGCATCTTCAAAAAATGGTGCTGGCACAACTGGATGTCAACCCGTAGAAGAATGAAAATAGACCCATATCTATCACCATGCACAAAACTCAAGTCTAAATGGATTAAAGACCTCAATATCAGTCCAAACACACTGAACCTGATAGAAGAGAAAGTGGGAAGTACCCTACAACAGATGGGCACAGGAGATCGCTTCCTAGGTATAACCCCAGCAGCACAGACATTAAGGGCAACATTGAATAAATGGGACCTACTAAAACTGAGAAGTTTCTGTCAAGCAAAGGGCACTGTCACCAAGACAAAAAGGCAACCTACTGACTGGGAGAAGATCTTCACTAACCCCGCAACAGACAAAGGTCTGATCTCCAAAATATATAGGAAACTCAAGAAACTAGACTTTAAAATGCTAATTAACCCAATTAAAAAATGGGGCACTGAACTGAACAGAATCCTCAACAGAAAAAGTTCAAATGGCCAAAAAGACACTTAAGGTCATGTTCAACCTCCTTAGCAATCAGGGAAATGCAAATCAAAACAACTTTGAGATATCATCTTACACCTGTCAGAATGGATAAAATCAAAAACACCAAGGATAGCCTTTGCTGGAGAGGCTGTGGAGGAAGGGGTACCCTCATCCATTGCTGGTGGGGATACAGTCTTGTACAACCACTTTGGAAATCAGTGTTTTGGTTTCTCAGGAATGTCGGGATCAACCTACCCCTGGACCCAGCAATACCACTCTTGGGAATATACCCAAGAAATGTCCTATTATATGACAAAAGCATTTGTTCAACTATGTTCATAGTAGTATTATTTGTAATAGCCAGAACCTGGAAACAACCTAGATGCCCTTCAATGGAAGAATAGATGAAGAAAGTGTGCAATATATACACATTAGTGTACTAGGCTGCAGTAAAAAACAATGACTTCTCGAATTTTGCATGCAAATGGATGGAAATAGAAAACACTGTCCTGAGTGAGGTAACCCAGACCCAAAAAGATGAACATGGGATGTACTCATTCATAATTGGTTTCTAGCCATAAATAAGGGCTACAGAGTCTACAAATGGTGAACCTAAAGAAGCTAAATAAGAAGGCGAACCCAAGGAAAAACATATGGTTATCCTCTTGGCTATGGGAAGTAGACAAAATTGCCAGGGAGAAATTTGGTATCTTGGGGGTGGGGTGGGATGGGGGTAAGGGGAGATGGGGAGAGAAAAGGGAGAAGGGGAGGATGGTGGGAGCTTGGGGAAACAGGATGGTTGGGATAAAGGAAGGTTGGATAGGGGAGAAGGGAAGCAGAAATCTTAGTTAAGGGAGCCACCTTAGGGTTGGCAAGAGATTTGAACCTAGAGTGGCTCCCAGGAGCCCAAGGCGATATCCCCAATTAGTTCCTTGGGCAGCTGAGGATAGGCAACCTGAAATGACCCTATCCTATAGCAATACTGACGAATATCTTGCATATCACCATAGAACCTTCATCTGGTGATGGATGGAGATAGAGACAGAGGCCCACACTGGAGCACTGGACTGAGCTCCCAAGGTCCCAATGAGGAGCAGAAGGAGAGAGAACATGAGCAAGGAAGTCAGGACCATGAGGGGTGCACCCACCCACTGAGACAGTGGGGCTGATCTAGTGGGAGCTCACCAAGGCTTTCTGGACTATGACTGAAAAAGCATGGAATAAAACCGGACTCTCTGAACATGGCGAACAATGAGGGATGATGAGAAGCCAAGGACAATGGCAAGGGGTTTTGATCCTACTTCATATTCTGGCTTTGTGGGAGCCTAGCCAGTTTGGATGTTCACCTTCCTAGACATGGACGGAGGGGGGAGGACCTTGGACTTTCCACAGGGCAGGGAACCCTGACTCCTCTTTGGACTGGAGAGGGAGGGGGAGAGGAGTGGGGGGAGGGGGAGAAGGGTGGGAGGAGGGGGAGGGAAATGGGAGGCTGGGAGGAGGCTGAAACTTTTTTCCTTTTTCAATAAAAAAAATAAAAAAATATAAATGAATAAACAAATAAATAAATAAATAAAAAGAAAAAATGATGTTCACTAAACATAATGTATTTAGATATAATCTTAGATTCATAAAAAGGAAACATTGAAAAGGAAATTAGAACACAGGACATAGCCATTACTAGACCCATCTGGTGTAGAGCCAGAATCTGGTACCAATAGACAATGATCCTTTTATTTCTTAGACAATTGAACTTGGTGTGTTTTAACATTCTCACTGCATATATAATTTCTCAAACTGAGCCCATGTTATTTTTTTAAACACTAAATGTGACTTGAACTCAACTAAAAACTTAAAATTTCCATCCTCCAAGGTGACATTTGCCATATCTTAATGATGGCAGTGTTGAGACCTGATATGGAATTCATCACTTCATAGTTTATGCGTGTATGAAAAAGAATTTCCAAGTTGTTGAAAGAAGACATTCTATTGATTTCTCTGAGACCAGGTGGCACTCAGATGTTTGATTTTATTGGTATCATCTTCAGATTTCCTACTGGGAAGTTCCTGCTTCCAGACTGAAGAAAGATGTTTGTAGCCTGTGGAAGGTATGAGTACTTTATTATGACATTCTTTTATGTGGAACCTGGAAGACTTTTTACCATCCCTCTCAACATGGTGCTTTTGTATGCAGTCGGCAAACACAATATATTGCTTTGAACTGGCAGAAGAAAAGAAAACAACCTGCTAACTCTGCATGATGTTGTAGAAACAACTACCACCACTGTATTTCCTGGGTTTGAGAGCTCAAAAAGGAAACTGAACTCTCCTCAATGTTATAGCTTATTCTCATGTCTTTTTTCATGCAAAACTTATTTTCTTTATATGCAATGTCACACATTTTTGTTCTTAGTTGTCTCATGAATCTTAATTCTCTCCCCCAAACGTATTGTTTAGAGAGGCATGCCAAAAGACAGTTACAGGACTATAAGGTACGCCTTTTTCAAGCTGGTCATGGCACTAGAGTAGGAAGGGTCCTGATAAGAGAGGTGGTGAAAGGAAGGTAGAAAAACACATGCGGGACACATGGTCCTCAGGTAAGTCATGTGATATCTCTCTCAAGATGTAGTGGTTCCTGGATTTCGGAGGATTGGCAAAAAGAATGCAGGGAGACATTTTTAATTTTAATTTTTTATTTTAGAGAATTAATTAATTTTAATTAAAATATGATTACATTATTTTCTACTACCTCTCTTCAATCAGTCTCTCCTAAGTCCCCTTCTTCCAACTCCTTCTTGTGCCCCCCCACTTTCATATTAATAGCCTCTTTTATTTTGATTATTATTACATATATACACACACATATATTTGTAATAAGGTAAAGCATGGGAGGTCTTTTCATATTCTTGCATTTTCTTCAGGTTATTTTTTCAGCTTATTGTACAAATCTTTTTCTTCCTTGGTAAGATTTTTTTCTAAGATATTTTTGAAGCTATTGTGAATGGACTTGTTTTCCTGAATTTTTTGAGCTATTGATCATTTATGTATAGAAAATATACAGTGTTTTATGTTCATTTTTCATCAACAAGCTGAGTGTGTTTATTAGTAGTAGAACTTTTCTGGGTCTTTAGTGTCTTTTATGTATAAAATCATGTCATCTGCAAGTATATTTACTTTGACTCCTTCCTTTCTTGTTTATATAAACTCCTCTGTTTGCTCTATTGCTTCAGCTAGTACTGAATTATAAGGGGGAAGAATAGACATTCTTCCATATTTTTCTGAATGTATTTCAAATGCTTTAAGTTTTCCTCTGTTTAGCAAGATGTTTCTTTGGACCTGTTGTATATTATATACCATATTGAGATAAATCTTCTCAACCCCCAGAGTCTCCAGCACAGTAAAAGAAAGGACACTAGAATTCGTCCCTGATTAACAACTTAATGATGCATCTGAACGTCTTGGAAAAATATAAACAATCCTCCCCCATATAGGGAGTTGGAGAAAAAGAATAGAAATCAGGGCTAAAATTAAATAAATACAAAAAGATAAATACAAGAAAACAATGAAACAAAGAGCTCTCTGAAAAGATTCACAAGATTGACAAATCTTTGGTGAAAATGACAAAAGGAAAGTAAAGATTAAAGTGAATAAAGTTGAAGTTGAAAGGAGAAATATAGCATACACTGAGGAAATTTAGATAACTATATAGACATATTTATTATATTTCAGAAAATGGAAAGTCTGAAAGAAATTGATGAATTTCCAGATATTTATGCCTCACCAAAACTAAGTCAAATTTAAATAAATAATTCAAATAGATCCATAACATCTGATGAGATAAGAGCAGTAATTAAAAGTGTTTTTTTTAAGTCCAGGGATAAATGGAATCAGCAATGAATTCTGTCAGACCTTCAAGAAGAACTAACACCTATATTTCTCAAATTACTACAAAAAATAAAAAAAGTGAAATAATATTTCCAAATCATTTTTCAGAAGCCATTATTTATATGATATCCAAACCAGAAAAAGACTCCATAACAACAGCAAAAAAGTATAGGCCAATATCTGATGAAAAGAGATGCACATTTTCTCAATAAAATATTAACAGAGAACTCTCAACAAAGGAATCTCAACTGGTTGAAAGACACTTAAGGAAATGCTCAATATCTTTAGTCATCAGAGAAATGCAAATCAAAACAACTCTGAGATTCTATCTTATACCTGTAAGAATGGCCACGATCAAAAACACTGATGACAAATTATGATGGAGAGGTTGTGGCATAAAGGGAACACTTCTGCATTGCTGGTGGGAGTGCAAGCTGGTACAACCCCTTTGGAAGACAGTGTGGCAATTTCTCAGAAAATTAGGAAACAACCTTCCTCAAGACCCAGCAATACCACTTTTGGGTATATGTCCAAAGGATGCTTAATCGTGCCACAGGAGATATGCTCAACTATGTTCATAGCAGCTCTGTTTGTCATAGCCAGAACCTGGAAACAACTTAGATGCTCCTCAACCAAAGAGTGGATAAGGTATATGTGGTACATTTACACAATGGAGTACTACACAGAAGAAAAAATAGCAACATCTCGAATTTTGCAGGCAAATTGATGGAGCTAGAAAACATCATTTTGAGTAAGATAACCCAGACCCAGAAAGACAATTAACACATGTACTCACTCATAAGTGGTTTTTAGACATAAAGCAAAGAAAACCAGGCCAAAAATCACAAGCCCAGAGGACCTAGACAACAATGAGGACCCTAAGAGAGACATACATACATAGATCTAATCTACATGGAAGTAGAAAAAGGCAAGATCTGAGTGAATTGGAAGCATGGGGACCTTGAGAGAGGGTTTAAGGGGAGGAGAGAGGCAGTGAGGGGAGCAGAGAAAAATGTGGAGCTCAATAAAAATCAATAAAATAATAACGGTTGTATACTGCAAAAAAAAGAAAAAAAAGATATTTACAAACTGCATTTGAGAAGATATCGTTAAGATAATCCACTGTGATCAAGACTGCTTTATCCCAGAATTGTAAACATAAATCAGTTTATGTAAATTAACGAATGTAATCTGCTACATAAAAAGACTCAAGGCAAAAACACATGGTTATCTCATTAGGTACACAAAGCATTTTAACAAAATCTAGTAAGACATTGTATTTGCTTTAGAGTGTTTTATTGACTTGTTACACTTAGCCAAATTGAGAATCACTGAGAGTTTTTCTTTGATATTCTACATAAGAAACCCATTATCTTACTCTTACACAGAGATTTCTACTTCTTTACTAGAGATAAAAGAAAACATGATAAGTAACTTGTGGCAACATATTTCAAATTGTTTTTCTGTAGTTATGTTTGCATATCTCAATGGAAGTCTAGAAAAGGTTATTTCTGACTCAATATATTTTCACTGGAAGAATTTTAGGTTCGATGATTTATTGGGGTGCTATATATAAAGACAAGAAGAAGACACATATAAGCAATCACCTAATATAAAAGTAAGAGAAGGCTGACAGTGATAGTGGAACCGCAGCTGTCCTTTTTCATTCAGCCATCTCTACATAATGCTATTGTGCCATTACACTTTTGTTCATCTTATTTGGTAATTAAATATTGATGTCATATCTTGAACTAATATGAAAAGTTTCTCTTAGAAATAGAAGTAGGAGAAACAAATACATTACCCAGTTGTTGTTTAAATTCTTTGGGGGTCTGCTACCCAACTTCCAAAATAATACACGAAACTTACTTATGAATGTGCAGCCATAGCATGGCTTGTTTCTAGCTAGCTCTTCTAACTAAAGAATTCTGTTTCTGTTAAACTACTTTTTGCCTCTGGACCTTTTAACTTTCTTTATTTTTTACATTTTTCTTTCTTTCCTGTTCCATGGCTGGCTATGTGATTTAGTGGCTGGCCTGACATTCTCCTTTCTTTTCCTTTTCTTGCTCCTTGCTCTTCTCTAGATTTCTCCTACTATTTATACTCTCTGTCTGCTAGTCTTGCCTATTTCTCTCTCCAGCCTAGCTATTGGCCATTTGACTCTTTATTGGCCCAATCAGATGTTTGGGGCAGGCAAAGTAACACAGCTTTACAAATTTAAACAAATGCAATATAAAAGAATGCCACACATTTTTGCATCCTTAAAGAAATATTCAAATGTAACACATCTTAAACAAATAGTCCATGTTTCCCCTTTTGTCTAAATAAAAATGAGTTTGACTTTAACATAGTAACACTATATAAAACAAAACAATTGTCATATAAAAGTTACATTTAAAATATTCAGACCATTTGTATTTAGCAAATTTAGAGAAAATATTCCATTATATATCTTTTCTTGGTGATTTCAAAGGGTTTTTTTTGCCTAATTTCATTTCTATCATAACTAAGGAAAACTATAACTCTCCATTTTTTGTTGTTTATTGAGACAGGGTTTCTCTGTAGCTTTTTATTCTTCCCTGGAACTTGTTCTGTAAACCAGACTGGCCTCGAACTCCTAGAGATCTGCCTTCCTCTGCCTCCCAAGTGCTGGAATTAAAGGTTTGTGCCACTAGCACCTGGCATTAAATAAATACTATTTAGTATTCAACTCCATTAAAGACCACAGAAAGACATAATATTACCTAACAAAAGAGACAGCCACATGAGAGGCGGGGCTGCGTCCCCAGCACCCGCCTGCTAGCTTATGCCCGAAATAACAACACACAAACTGTATTCATTTAAACACTGCTTGGCCCATTTCTTTCTAGCCTCTTCTAGGCTAATTCTCGCACCTGGACTAGCCCATTTCTTATAATCTGTATAGCCCATGAGGTGGCTTACCAGGGAGATTCTAGCCTACCGGCGCTTCCCCTACTGGCCAGGCGAGGGGAGCATGGTGTCTCTCTCCAGAGCGCAGATCTGTCGAGTCTGAGCTCACTTCCTCTTCCTCCCAGCATTCTGTTCTGTTTACTCCTCCCACCTATGTTTTAACCTATGAGGGCCAAGCAGTTTCTTTATTGCTTAACCAACGAAATCAACAGATTGATATATGACACTCCCACATCATGTGGCTGCCTGAGCAGTCACTCGAAGTTCCTCAGCAACATTGGGACATCCATCTTCAGTCTACAGGCCTAGAATATCTGGCAAACTTTTCAGTGAATCAGGAAATTTGCAGGATTGTCCCACATTGTATTAGCAGTTTTTCAGGCACTCTGTGTACTGCAGAATATCAGGCAGAATCTTCTGCAAAGCAGGAATCTTGGAGGACTATCCTGCCTCATCCAGTTTGCACAACATACTATCAGAAGTCAAGGCAAGAACAGATTTTTGCCTAACTGGCTAGCCTTGCCACATGGAAAGTAAGCTCTGTATGGAGTTTCTTTGATGTCCATCATCCTTTTGTGAAGCAAATTGGGGCTGTAAGGAGCATATGTGTCTCATTGTCATGAAAATTTTAGGTTATTAAACATCTTAAATGTCATATTGTGTACATCATTGAAGAATTTGAAAAGATCATCTGTCTATTTAATGTATACCTCTTTAACCTTGAAAATATAACTAATGTGACTACAAGTTTGATTATTTTAGATTAACTATTGCCTCATTTATTAATTATATATTACATTTTTAAATAAGCTTTATAAGTAAGTACAATACCCCAAACAAGAGTAGAAACATATATACAGTGTAACAAAAGTAACTTTAAATTTGTATCAATATACCAAATCCATGCCAATGTAAAAATATCTGAGGTTGATAGTTGTTTTTTATCTTATATTCCCCTAAATGATAACAACCATCTATAACCTGCCAAATAACCAACAACCACCCACTCCATCTCTTAAAAAGTGTGCATCATCTTCCCTAGACTGCATCTTGTTGTCTGAAAGGAAAGGCATTTTTAGGGGTCCCTGAGAAAACGGAGATAATAGCTAAGTCCTGGGAAGACCAGCTGTAAACTTTATTCATATGTATCACCTGTCAAGATTCAGGGGGTCTCCCCCATCAAACCTGATCCATAGTAATATTGAAGGAAACCATAGCCTTTCATTTCCTGTAAGAAAAAAAAAGCATAGCCTCTTCCCCAAAGCATTTTTGTGTTCTATTTGACAAATACATTTTTTACTTCCGTTTTAAAGTTAAGGCATTCCTAAGTATATAAGCTGGTTTATTTCAGAAGTCCCTTCTTCAATACCATGTCTCTTAGCAGCTGTTATTTGCTTATAAGCAATCAAAAAATTCAAAATCAACACAATACTATATAGGATCTATGTGGCTTATTCTTTTTTATTTTACTTTTATTCTCTGTTTAAAGACTTTGTTTTTAAAATATTTCTTTCTATGATTGTCTATATCCCTTCTTGCTAGACTTCCTTGAGCCTTCTTATTCCCCAGGGAAAGATGAGTGCCCCTATCCACCCATTCCCAATGCAGGACAATCCAACCTCACAATGCAGGACAGATGCACTAGGGAATCAAGTCAAAGCAGAAACTCAGTTTATCACTGTGAGCATACGCGCTTATGAAGGTTAAGTGACACCCTCTGATGTAAGGGTACCTCCAGCCAATGAGAGGCAGCCAAACCTTCCCCCTGGCTGGAGGGGCAACTACCTAGTTTTTGCTGTCTCATCCTCACTCAAACTCAATCCATGGTTTTCTCTGTCTTACAGGCCCCCAAGTCTAGTCCCTGAACTCGAGCCAGATATTTTTTCTGTCTTATAGGCCTAGAGGTACAAGCCCTGAGATAATTTTGGCCCAACACCTTCTGTATTTTTTAAGCCTACACACATTTTTAAGCACAATGGAACTTTTTAGAGCATTTTCTGTCTGAACCTGATTTACTGTTTTTCTCTAATCTTTTTTCTTTTCACTGCTTGAGCCTTTAAACTGCTAAGCTGTGCAGCAGTGCATAGTTGGGCTGTCTCTGTGGCTTTGGCAACTGGCTCCACCCACTGCTTGGGTCTTTCAGAGCCAAGCCTAAAGATTGCAGACATTTTTACTTAGTGTTTTATTTCTATTTGGCATGAAAAAGGCTGTTCACAATGGTATGGAGGAGCTTCTTAAAGGAGCCATTTAATTTTTTTTTTTTTAATTTTAGCTTTCTCAGTCCCTATGTGGAAATTGAGCCTTATATTGGTATGCCAAAATACTGTTGGTTTAGGTGGTTTTTACTCTTTGGGGGCCCATCACCCGTATTCCAAATAAATATATTGAGACTGTTTCTTATGAATACCGGTTCTTAGCTTGGCTTGTTTCTAGCCAGCTTTTCTGACTATCTCTTTAAGTATGTTTTGCCTATGGACATTTTAACTTTCTTTACTCCTCTCTCTCTCTCTCTCTTGTTCTCCATCTCTTTCTTTGTTACTCCATGATTAGCTGTGTGGTTATTTGGCTGGTTACTGGCACTCTACTCTCCTTCTACTTTTTCTGTTCTGTGACCTTCTCAAGAATTCTATTTTTCTCTTAGTCCATTTGTCCTGTCTATTTCTCTCTCCTACCCAGCTATTGACCGTTCAGCTCTTTATTAGACCAGTCAGATGTTTTATACAGGCAACGTAATACATACAGCTTTACAGAGTTAAATGCAACATAAAAACATACAACATATCTTTGCATCCTTAAATATTCTACAGCATAAACAAATGTGATACATCTTAAACTAATATTCCACAATGTTATTCAGTTTGCAATATGCCACCACTTCTTATCATAGGAAAGTAGTATTTACTGTGATCAGTCCTCAAGAGTGTTGCTTTTCTTTCTTTTTTTCTTGAAGATGAGTCAATAGAAGGCAAGATTGCAAGGCCAGCTTTGGGAACATGGAGTTCCAGCCAACTTTCCATCTTTGGAGATAACTCCTTGATTTTCAGACTCTTAATTCCTACCCTTCCTTAGCAAGCAAGATTTTCTTTCTTTTCTTTGTGGTACATGTCAGTCAGTGAAACAGCAGAGAAAACAAGTTTTCAAGCTGATGTTCTGTGAACCAAATTTGATAAAGCAGTTTCTTGTAAAAATATGCAATTAAGAGATCGCGTTTCAGTAATATCGCTTGAAAATTTGTAGTGCATGTTATTATAATAAAAGCTTGGAAAAAACCAACACTGAAGTGTCTTTAACTTTGTTTAACCTAGTATGTTTCTAAGATAACTCATCCCTTCAGTAAGCATGCAACACTTTAAAAACAGTTCCAGGTTAATGCTCTATGAAACAACTTTCAAAGAGCTTTGTCCTGAGGACATGTCCTTCTTCAGTTTGTTGCACTTTTGGACTGGCATAAAGCATGAAATAAAGGTATATATTATAAAGGCAGAAGTTCATCACTCATTTAAGCTTTCAAATGCTGTTTTCTTTCTGTCTTTACACCCGTTCTTCTTTTTTAACTATTGTTAATTTCCCAGCGAACTTACTCTGGAATTTTGTAAGTCCACAATGTTTAGGAGCTAGCAATAACTACTAAAAGGCATATAGGTTTTAGAGTTAAATAGACATGTCGTTAAATCTTTTTATTAGTTGCATTATTTTATTATTGTTTTACAACTGAATTAATACTATTATCATTTCATTTTCTTTGATTTTAAAAGGGAGGTAATGCAAATGTCACAGGTTTATTTTGAAAATTCTATCAGACAATGTATATAATACTTTGATACACTTTCTTTCTAACATTCCACTTTATTTCTCAGTAAGATTAGCATATATGTTTATTTATTTACTCTAGTCAGACAGTGGTGGCTCATGCTTTTTTATCCCAGTACTCAGGAGGCAGAGGCGAGTGATCTCCGTGAATCTGAGATCAGCCTGGTATACAGAGCAAGTTCCAGGGCAGACTCCAAAGCTATACAGAGAAACCCTGCCTTGAAAAACATATGTGTGTATAATATGTGTGTATATATACATATTATGTATATATAATATATATCCGGTTATGTATATATAATATATATCACATACACATGTGTATATATACACATGTATATATCACATATACATGTGTGTGATATATATTATATATACATAACTGGAAAGGAATAATTCATAGAACCTGTATGTTTATTCTTACACATTATTAATTTTAAAATGAATATGTATCCTTTTTAAAGAACTAAAACAACAAAAATTTCTATGAGTTTCATGTGTATATAAAGAGCTATTCTTTTCTGTACTATTAAAAAAAACAGTAAAATGTCATGACCTTGCCAACTGCAGCTCAAGTTCTTGCTATTAAATGTAGGATGCCTCACATACCATTCCCAAATATTGGCTTTAGCAACAAATGAATTATTAAATGTCAAATTGTTCTTTCCTGTGACAGTTTCCAAATGGACTGTTTCTACACTAACAAGTACTGAAATGTGCCTCCAGCCGCCTCACAGCTGTGGAAGAAATGGATTGCAACTCTAGTGGACTCATTTTACCTGGCAGGCGAGCACTGGAAGGCTCACCCATCTGTCAACACCCATTTTTCTTTCAATCTCCTAGAGCTCTTTCTTGAATTGTTTCTTGTTTAAAGAGAAAATGAAGAGCTATTCAAAGCAGAAGGTTTCTATAAGGACATCTCAAGTACATTTCCTGATAGTTTTCCTATAGGGTGATCCTGGTGTTTATTAAATCAATGACTCTCTTAAGTTGCTACCATTCTCTTTCCTGTTTCTGCACCCCACAAAATAAAGCACACTGAAAAGTAGTGAGTTTACTATTTAAGTTAATAATAAACTGAACATCATGCAGTATTTCCCAGTAAAGAAAAATCAATTGGAAAATACTTGAGTATAAATTCTCTTTGTTCTTTATATAAGAGGATAATGTATTTTATTCGAGTAAGTAAAATTATTTTTGGTATGTGTTGATATATGGCATTATCACTTATTCATGTTTTCAAAGGGTATGGATAATTACTGATATTTTATGTAACACACACAAATGATTGTTAAAACTACTCTTTCTACTAAGGACAATCTGGAATGAAACTATCAATTGTTTCCTGTTATATATAGTAAGCCTGTAGAATCTCTATATGCAGATATACTTAAATTCTGATTATTAAAATGCATTATTTTTTTGTTCCCTTCCTACTACTCTTTCTAAGTAAGCAGCAAGAGTTAAGAGTTTCATATCCCTTGATCTCTTTTTTTTGTCTTATTTCTCTAGCCAGAACTTTAAGAACTATGTTGAAGAGATATGGAGAGAGTGGACAGCTTTGTCTTGTTCCTGATTTTAGTGGAATCACTTTGAGTTTCTTTCCATTTAATTTGATATTGGCTCTTTACTCACTATATATTGTTTATTATGCTTAGATATGTTCCTTGTATCCCTGATTTCTCCAAAATCTTTATCATGAAGGGGTGATAGATTTTGTCAAAGATTTTTCAGAATCTAATGAGATGATCATATGATTTTTTTCTTTCAGTTTACTTATATGGTGTATTACATGGTAGTTTTCCATATGTTGAATCATCATTGCATATCTGAGATAAAGTTAACTTAATCATGGTGGATGATTTTTTTTGATGTGTTCTTGGATTCAGTTTGCCAGTATTGAGTATTTTTGCATCTATGTTCATGAGTGAGACTGATCTGTAATTCTCTTTCTTGGTTGAGTCTTCATGTGGTTTTGGTGTCAGGGTAACTGCAGCCTCATAAAAAGAGTTTGGTAATGTTCCTTCTGTTTCCATTATGTAGAAAACTTTGATGAGTATAGGTATTAGCTCTTCTATAAAGTTCTGGTAGAATTCTGCACTGAAAGCATCCAGCCCTGTATGTGTGTATATATATATATATATATATATATATATATATATATATATATATATCTCCTAATGGGAAGCAGGAAACCTCACAGAGCCTCATTCTTATGCAAAGATAAATAGGAAATTCAGGACTGTTGAGAGAGGGAGCCCTCTAATTGGAAAGGGAAGGAGGGAATGTTGAAATTATATTTTGATTAAAAAATAAAATTAGTAAAGTAAAATGCTACTAAGACAAAGGATTGCACTGCATGGTAAAAGATGGAATTTGTTGTGTTTGAAACAATAGCATGAAACAAAAGTCTATAAAACTACAGGACAAAATAAACACATCAATGCTAATAGTTGGGACATCATAAACCTACCTTTAATATTGGACAGAAGAAATAAACCAAAGGTGAAATAAATTCAATTGAAAAGCACAGTCAAAACTGTCACCCCCAGCCCCCAAGGAACCTCTCAACTTCTGTGCCCAACATGAATAACACATTTTCTTAAGTGCATGTAGAACATTCTTAAATGTTGATAAAAGTTAAGCCATACAATAAGTCTCAATGTATTTAAATGGATGGGAATAATAAAAAGTGTGCTTACTTTTCTATAAAAATGTAATGAAAGTAGAAATCATAATAGATTTTTGATGAATTCAAAATAAGTATAAATTTAAGAAAATTGTATTCCTAAAGCATATGTTTGAGAAAATCACAAGAAAATTAAACAATTTTTAAAGGAATATTTGGGCTGGATAGAGTTTAGCCAGTAAAATGTTTGCCTTGCAAGCATGAAGAGCTGAATTTGATTTGTGTGACCCTGGGAGAAAAAGAGAGTTCCAGATATGGTGAGGCACACCTTATTTTTGGTTGTTTGTTTGTTTTGAGACAGGGTTTTTCTATATAGCTTTTGAGTCTGTCCTCTAACACAATCTGTAGACCAGGGTGGCCTAGAAATCACAGCCATCCTTGTCTCTCTGTCTCCAGAGAGCTGGAGTTAATGGTGTGCATCGCTGATGCCCAGCTGTGAGGCATACTTTTAACCCTAGTGCTGAGTAATCAGACATGGGGATTACTGGGACTCAGTAGTCAGTCAGACTAGACTATTTTGTGAATTAGTCTAGATAAATGGGAGATTCTGTCTCAAAAAGTAAATGGTGTAAAGTACCAGAAGCAAAACATCTCAGGTTTTTCTTTGGCCTCCTCCACATGCATACATGTATCACTGACAGACAGACAGAGAGACAGACCAATGCACACACACACACACACACACACACACACACACACGCACACACGCACATACACACTCATACTCACATGCTTTTACTATAAACCATGAACACATATATTCACAAAAAAGTACAATATATTAAAATTATGAAACGTAGTTTAGGTCGTCAGGTAAATTCAGGTCAAAATTGTTTTAAGATTCTATTTTATATCAATCATAATGTTCATAATCAGGGAGATAAATGAAAAAAGGCTGGTATGTGTTTGGTAGAAGGGAAACCTTTATAGTATTTGGCGGAATGTATACTAGTATAGCCACTTTGAAAAGTCAGTCTTAAGGTTCCTCAACACTAGAAATAGAATTAACACGTGCCCTATGTATAACACTCCTTGGTATATACTCAAAGGACCCGATATGGCACCACAGAGAAACTTACACATTCATACTCATTGCTGTGCCATTCACAAGAGTTAGGAAATGGAGTGAACCTAGACAGATAATGTTTGATCTATGGAGTCTTTCTGTAAGTCAATCCATTAAAACAAAACCAATCTAATAAAACATATCTTTCAAGACATGATGTTTTTCCACATTCCAAATAACTTAATTCATTGAAACATTTTGTCCCACTAAAGTAATTAGATGGTTTTAGGCAGAGAAACTGCCAAATCATAAAACTGCAAAAAAATGTTGTCTTATCTCTTTTCAAATATATGTTGGATCTACCTAGAAATACATGTTCAGAAAGAATTTGGCATGCATTTTTGACAGAAGATGAGTTGGAAGGAATGGAATGAACATTTATATTATTTTATTTTCATGTGTGACAACTGTGGAATGAGAGGGAAAGGATAGAAAAGAGTTAGGTTATCACAAATTTCTAAGAAGTGTTTGGTAGGGTTTTAGGAAGATCTTGAAGCAATACTGCCTGTCATCACAAAAGTTTCATCTTTTATCAGAATGATGCCACACTGAGGGTTCCTACTGTGTATAGTCAATGTATAGAAACAGATAAAAGGAAATGTCTTTGTATTCACATAAATATGGTGCTTGATCCAGTGCTTGATAATAGAACCTGGACAAAAATGATGGCTCCTATAGAAGCAGCTCTACTCATTCATTTTTCTCAATTATCACTGCCCCCTAAACTTTTTCTTGTTCTAAAGTCCACATAGATTGTGAATGAAAGAGAAACAGAGACATACAGAGAGACAGAGAAATAGAGGCAGACAGAGAGAGGGTTAATGCAATACATGAAAGGGTGACAGGAACAGACAAGAAATGAGTAAGAACAAAGTAGATCCGAAAATGCTGTAATGAAACACATTACTTTGTATGCTAATTAAAAATAAATTAAAAACTCTTTATATAACAGTGATAAGTTAGACCCCAGAGAATAACTAAATAACTTAAGGCTATATGCCTAGTTACTAGTGTAACTAGAGCTAATATCTAGGTCAATTGCTCTTTTTACTCTGTAATTAGTTTACTTTTATCTCTAATTTTCATAGAAAATAAAACTTTTCTGACACATTTCATGCCATTCAATGAAAGTTAATTTTAACTCTTCCCCAAAAGAATTTTTTTAAAAAAATGATAGACTTACAAAATGTAATTTATGAGAAATGCCATTGAAATAATGTTTGACTAAAAATTGCCTCCTATACCTGTGTATAGGGAAGCTTATCTGTCTATCTGTCTCTCTTTCTGTGTTAGGGTAAGAGAAGCACTTTATAAATAAAAACACAATTCATAAATTCAATTTACTATTGTGTATTGAGGTATAAGAAAGAAAAGGACAGTAATGTTTCTAAAGAAAGTAATTCTAGTTAGTAAATGTGGTAAACATCTTTAATTTCCTTATACTAAATGAGATACTCTTATTATTGATTTGATTTGTATTTTTTGGATCACAATGTTATATTTTCAATATTTGTGGATATTTCTTTAAAGAATGTCTATTCAATTATTTCATCATCTCAATTGTGTTGTGTTTGTTTGAGTTGTAATGATTTTTTATATATGCTGAATATAAACATTTTATCAAATTTATATTTTAAATATAGTTTACCTCATTCTATAGAATGCATTTTCACTCTGTAGATTGCTTTCCTTCCTTTATATAAATGTTTTAGTTTGATTTAATCCTATTTATTTTTTAAATTTTATTTTAGTTTTTGCTTTTGTTGCCTATGTGTTTGCTGTTAGGTCCATGCAATCATTACCAAGTTTGAGCTCATTAAAACTGCTCAATTCTCTTCTAATAGTTTTATAATTTCTGTCGTATGTTTTAGTCTTGATTACATTTTGAGTTTTTTTCTGTATAATATAAATGCCCAACTTCATTCTTGTACATGAGGATGCTCTTTCTGTACTCAGTAAACTTGGAAGCTTTATTGAAGATAAACCGAATATACATGCAAGTGTTTATTTAAGGTTCCTTTATTGGTTTATCTGTCTCTCATTGTACCAGTTCTTTTCTTTCTACATACTATTTATGATTTTATTTCAAGATTGATTATAGAAAGCAACACTTCTTTTTTTAGAATAATTTCTCATTCTCTTTATATTGTTAAGAGCTATTAAGAGATGCAAATTTTATCTTAGATTTATTCTTTCATTCACATATGGCCTCTCCATGATTTTGCCTATAGCTTTCAATAGTTTAAAAATCTGTTATTCTTAACAATATGTTAAACACTGTTCCTTAGTATGAAATACATCTTGTCTATTATTTGTAAACAAGGATTATTAGATAAAAATTGTATTTTTCATGTTGCATTTGTCTTTACCAAAGCCATAAGACATCTCAATTTTAGGTTTACAACCGTCTTTTCTGTTACTAATGTTTACTATTAGTAGCACTTTCCCAAATGTCTGAGTAATTGAAAATTACCTCAAAAGTTCTAAATATGTGAACCAAAATCTGCAAAATCGTAATGTCTATTAAAAATCTCACAAGTGCGTCTAAACTGCTCACAATCTCAGCTACTACTATGTTTTCATAATATGTGTGCTTTAGCTTCTTGGGATTTATTTACCAGTTTTTTTTTTTTGTTGTTGCTGGTAAATAGCTAAAGTCCAAATGCAATCAGGAGGGTAATTAGGCATACCTGACTTCAAATTCTATTATGAAATAAAATGGCTTGTTTGAATTATTTCCTATTAGTTCACTGTAGAAAATAATAGTTTGCAATCATAGAGTATTACAGTTAGAATGAATGTTATGATTATCTACCACAGTTGCTGTCAATTGCTAGGCATGATGTCACATTACTATAACATATATCAAGGAGGCTGAGGATGGGTGATTAGGATTTCAGTGCTAGTCTGGGTGAGTTTCAAATCAACCTCTTAAGAAACCAGGAAGTCATTACCTGGCTTCAAAGCCACTGAGGATGGACAGATCTCTTATAAACAGCTTTGAACCCCACCTGCTCCTTCTCCAGTAGCATTAGAAAGGGGAACACCATAATCCTTTCTTAGTATATAAAATACTGCATAAAGAGGTAGATGCATCTGAGCCTAGCAAGAGAAAGCTACTTTCTCTTGATGAAAAGAATAGATTCTGAGTCCTTTGTCCGGCTGTAGATATAGACATGCAATTCTGAACTGCTCCAAACATTCTGTGCTATTGCCCCTTCCCTTAAGAGTTAATTTCAAGATGTTTTTCAGTCATTTGGCCAGAAGAACACCCCTTAGAGCTGCTGGTTCACCTTAAGACATGCTAAGGATATGGAAGGAATATGTACTCCTTGATGAGAAAAAATATTTACACCTTCCCACCAAGAAACCACTCCCCTTTCTATTTCTCTATCTCTCCTTTGGATACAGGCCCAAATCTTAAGTATTCTTGCCCTGATATTGGGCATTATCACTTTATCTCTGAAGAATTGTCTCAGCCCCACCCCCAGCACTAGGCAGTTATTTGCTGACCTCCTTTGTTGAACAAGCCTATTATTTGAACCCTGACTTATAGACAGAAGTTTCTGTCCCACCTAAATTTGCAGACAAAGTTTTTGTCCTGCCGAGTCCTGCAGCCATTCAGTCCCAAAGGAACACACAGAGGCTTATACTAATTATATAAACTGTTTGACCTATTAGCTCAGGCTTATTATTAACTAGTTCTTATACCTTAAATTAAACCATAATTCTTGTCTATGTTTTGCCATGTGGCTTGATACCTTTCCTCTGTGTCTGGGTTGTGACTTTGCCTTTTCTCTTCCCAAAATTCTCCTAGTCTTGTTGCCCCACGGGCCAATCAGTGTTTTATTAAACCATGCGAGTGACACATCTTTACAGTATATAAGAGCATTACCCCACAGCACTAACTCAGAAGACACGACTTGCTCCCTTTCTGTTATCCATCTAACCTCCTTCTAGTAGCTGGCAAGGCTTATAGCTTATTTGCTCTATTGCTTTTTTCTCAAAGTCTAATAAAATGGTCTTTGGTCTTCCTTCTTAGTCCATTTAACATTATTAATCAGTGATTTTGAGAACTCAAAAAAGAGAGCCCTGAATAGGGATCAAGCATGAGCTATATAGTGGGAACCAGCTAAAACTAAACAAAACAAACAAAAACAGAGAACAAAATAGATGAAAAGTTAAGAAAGAAAGAAAAAGACAAAACCAGAATCAAACCAACTATCTTCAGTTTCTAACTGAGGAGATTAAGGATCAGAGAATTCTGATGACTTTTTAAGTTGTTCTATTTGTGCTGAATTGGATATAAGATCCAAATCTTCTCATTCTTAGTATATTACTTTTCCAATACTTCAGCCAGGTGACTGATTTACCTAAATCTAGTTTTGTCCAGAGTCTTTGACTTAAATACTTTAGACAATTTAGGATAGTTTTTTTTCATTGTGACAACCAACATGTTTTCAAAGTCAACAAAGTATTTATTTTTATATCAGTGCAACCAAAATAACACTATGAAAAGGTTAACAGTATTACAGTTTGTCATTCTGCTGTTTTGTTTTTAAGTAAGTATGAGAGCCTGTGGGAGCAACAAGGGGTAATAAAGGTTAATCATTGGGAGCTTAAGGGTGCTTATGCTTAATTGGTGGGCGATTAAAGATGCTCAAGGTTAATAGCTATGTTTTCAAAGCTAGTACTTCCTTTCATAAAAGCTCCCCACTGTGGGAATTGCCATACCTATCAGTCAGTTCTAGCCACTAGCCAAAGGGATGGCAAATTCAGGAACCCAACCCTAAGTAGATTTGTGGATGAAGTAGACTGTATTAGCCCTTGAGATAATTTTCAAATAGTAATCTTTAAAGAAGTTTGTCTTTTTTTAGTTTACCACTCATGTGGATTTAGTTTTGTTTTATAGAAGAAACTCCACACATGACTTTTTCTAAGAGCCTTGAAACCAATAATATTTAAAAATGATAAAGCCAGTCAGACCCCATTGTCATCCACATTCAGAGAGTCCGGTCTGATCACATGCTCATTCATTCCCAGTCCAGCTGGCTTTGGTGAGCTCCCATTAGATCAGTCACACTGTCTCAGTGGTTGAACCAACCCCTAACGGTCCTGACTTCCTTGGTCATCTTTTCCCTCCTTCTGCTCTTCAACTGGACCTTGGGAGCTCAGTCCAGAGCTCTGATCTCTCATGACTGGAGGGAGGAGAGAGGAGGGGGAAAGGGGAGTGGGAGGGAAATAGGAGGAGGGGAGGAAGTGGAAATTTTGAATGGTATTATTTATAAATCAATAAAAATTAAAAAAGAAAAATAATAAAATCAACTCAGTGCCTTGTAGAGACTTCTTCCTGAGTTCAAACACTTGATCACTTGGTTGGGCATTTTAAAGGTGTTGTAGTTTGACTCAACAATGTCTTCAGTTATCACTGTGTTGTAGAAACAGTTCCAGTTTAGTCTTGTTCAATTTTTTTGAAAATATTGAGAGGTAAGGTAGGAAATAATGAAATGCCTTCTAGTAATTGTAACCAAAAGAGATTTTTGAGGTCTGGATAAATGTCTTTTTCTTTCTCTGGTTGTCTCCCAGCTATAAGGTGTGAGCATTTGTGGTCCATCAATGGTTTTTACCACAGCTTTCTTCTTTACCATGGTCACCAAAGCAATGGGGTTGATTTAACATGGCTGGAATTTCTAAAACTTTAAGCTAAAACCTGTCCTTTTTGTTTGCTTGTTTTTGAGGCAGGCTTTCTCTGTGGAACAGCCCTAGCCATCTTGGAACTCCCTCTGTAGACTAGGATGACCTCAAACTCACAGAGATCTGCCTGTTTTTGCCTCCATAGTGTTGGGTTCAAAGGCATGCACCACCAGTGACAGACTAAAATAAACTTGTATCTTTGTAAATCTATTTATCTTTGGTATTTGTTGCAATTATGTAAAGTTGCCTTATAGGAAGGAATACATTAGAGTTAAAGGAGAAGATCAAGAAAGCCTAGAATATTGGAAGATAGTTAACAGGTAAGTATGGCAAGGCCCCTGTTATTAAGAACTGTGATAGGAATGGATACAACAAGTGCTATTAATAAAAGCTCTATCAGAAAAGAGAGCTGCATGAGAAA